>NW_028274808.1:201484674-201789174 GCF_037043125.1 Eumetopias jubatus | reverse complement strand
GGCTGCGTGTCACCTGGACGGGTGGAGACAGCCTGTCAAGGGTGACTGCATGGCAGCCGGCAATTATGGGAGTTGTGAGCGCCTCGTTCCAGGCCAGGCCAGGGCCGCCGCCACTCCAGGCCCAAACTCCGCGGCCGAGGGCACGGGAGGCGCTGCTGACATTTGCGCATCTGCGGGCGGTAATTGAGGTCCTGGCCCGCGAACTACGGGCATGTCCCTGCCACTGTTGCAGGCCTGGCCCGCGACGCCCCACAGGCTCCAGAGTTCCCCCCTCCGTCTCGGGGACCCCGGTTCTGCCCTCAGCTAAGACTGATTGGGAAACTGAGGCCCAGTGGGTGTGGAGGGCCCTGCGTGGCTCCCTCCTTTGAGCTGCGGGAGCCTTCCACGCCCGGTGGCACACAGAGTCCCTGGGGAAGTGTGGCCTGTGTGGCCTGCCGCGACCTTGGGACCTGTGTGGCCCAAGGTCCTTCGAAGCCCACGTGCCCCCCGAGGCTTTCCCCACTGGAGCGGGCATGCGGCCTCTGTGGGAACTCTTAGGCCACCATCCACCCCACCCCCTGAGCCTGGGCTTCCGCATCTGTGATGGGGCCACAGAGGGTTGACCCTTGTTGGAGAGTGAGATGTGACCCTCGGTGGGGGCCACCCATCGGCGCCCACTTGCTGCCTCCACCCTGCCGGCCACTAGGGTGCCCCATCCTAGGAGGTCATGCCCCAGGCCGGGCCCCTAAGACCTCTTTGTGCCACCCCCTGGGGCACCTTATCGTGCACCCTCTGGCCCCTGGGGCCACACGCTCCTTCTGGACCTGGCCCTCTCCACTCAGAGGACACTGTCCTCCTGGTATCCATCTGCTCGGCCTTCTTCCTCTGCCTCTACCAGGCTGGCCTCCTCTGCCTCCTCATGTGGAGGTTTTTCAGGGCTCAGTCCCGGGCCCATGGCTCCCTTCACTGACCCACCTGTGCCTTCTGCCCCATCGCAGGCTCAGCTGCCACCTCAGATCCCTGGCCCCCACCCCAGCCAGCACCTCTAGCAGGTGACCCCAGCCCTTCACAGGGGGCGCCCCGAGCACACCTCCATGGTGCTCCCTGTCTCAGGGGCCAGCACCATCGCCCACCCCAGAACCCAGAGCTGTTAGCCTCTGGCTTACCCCAAGGATTCAGTGATACCAGCATGACCAAGTGTGCACACATCGGGGCATGTGTGTATGTGCATGAACACAGGCAAACATCAGGGAGTGCGCGTGTGCAAGGGAGGGCTCGTGTGTGTGCATGGGCACCTGTGTGCGCACGCGTGCAGCCCTGCACACATGTGTGCGTGTAAGCCCGTGTCCACGTGTGTTCACACACACGACTGTGGACATGTGTGCACTGGGCTGTATGGACAAGCATGCAGGCATGCACGTGTGTGCACACGAATACGAGTGTGCTCAGACTGTGTTCTTGTGTGCACGTGTGTGAGCTTGCTTCCCCACAGTTGTCACCTTGTGAGGACAAGTGCAGGGGGAAGGCGGGCTGAGCCCTCTCTTGCTCCCTCCCACCCCGAAGGCTTTGTGGGTTTGCTTTCTCCTCTCTTCGGCCACCGCCTGGCTCTCCTGGCCCCACTGAGCTTCTCCCCACTTCTGCGAGCCCAGCATGGAGCCCTGGTCTGAGGGACCCCACCCCAGGCTCCTCTGGTGCCCCCTACCTCAGGAGGGCCGAGCCCTCGGCTGTCCTTGCCCCTGGACAGCACTGCAGGACACAGGGTAAGTCAGAGGGCCCTGGAGCCACCTCCCTGTGCTTGCCTCTGTGAGGTGGGGGTGATGGGTCACAGGCAGCCCCAGCTCAGTGTCCAGTGAGCACGCGCCCAGGGGCAGGCGCTGCGGTTCCAGAGGCGTCCCTGTCCCCTGGGAGCCACTGGGGCTGGGGGCGCGGCGGGCGGGCCGGGGGCTCTGCGGTGCGCACCGAAGGCTATTTAAATGCTCCATTGGAGAGGGATTAAAGTTTACGCAAGGTCACCGAGGATGTGATAATTATAATCACAGGTTTTTGGCTCCACAATGACAGCCATTTGTTATTTCCGCTCGGGCGGCTCCCGCGGCCCCGAGCTGGTGACAGGCGTGGACTGATTTAGTGGCCCGAGCCCATGCCCCTCCCTCCCACTGCAGCCCCAGCAGCCCCCGCTGCTGGGGGCTGCCCAGAGCTCCACCCGCAGGGCTCTGGCTGGTAATGGGATGGGAGGGGGAGTGGCCAGTGGCGGCTGGGAGGCGGTGGTGGAGGGGGGCTGGCACCCCGGGCGCCCGGTGGGGGTGGGTGCCTGTTGATGCCCAGGCTGCAGGCCCAGGCTGCCGGCCCTGGCCCCAGCCCCAGCACGCGTCCGCAGAGGGCCGCATCGAGAGCATCTTGTCTTTCCCGACCACATTAATAAGTCAGTGGTGGCCAATGTCCGGACAGAAAGTGGTATGTTCTCCCTGTGCTATCACCAGCTAAAACTTGTGCTTGGATTCCCATGTTTCCCTTGAAGGGGTCTGTTTCTCCTGGTGGAAGATTCTGCCCTACAGCCGGCCAGGGTCCAGCGCAGCTCCAGCACGGACGGGCCTCACGGCGCCCTAGCCCGGAGGGCCCTTTCCTGGGCGGCCTGTGCCGAGAGGGTTATGGCTCTCCTGCCCCCGGGCTCCACAAACCCTGACCGCCGGTGCTGAGATGGTCTCTGCAGGGAGGGCCAGGCCGGCGAGGGCTGAGACCTGACCAGAGGTGGGCCTGAGGCGTGAGCTCTGGCAGGAGCCCCTTCCCGGTGGGACACCTGCGGCCATGGGCCCCTGTGTGCCATTTCCTCCCTGTGCCGGGGACGACGGTGGGGGATGGAGTGGGGAGGTCTCCCTATAGGTGGTCTCCCTATGGGGCATATCCTCTGCTTGCTGGGACGGCCCGCCCCCAACCCCCACACCCCACCCACCTCCGGCCTGTTGCTGCACCATGATTGATGCAGCTTTTTTTTGTTTGTTTTTGCAATCAGAGGTGAGAGCACTTTAATATATATTAAATGGTGATAAATAGGGGGTCCAGGCGGCCAGCCTGACGCGGCATTTGTCTTGGAGAGAGCGGAGATTGATAACTCACAGGCGGCATAAAAAATCAAGCCAAAGCCCGCTTGGGGAGCCCGTGTCCCGGGAACATTTCCCTCTGGGGGTCCCTCAGGAGACCTGGCCGCTCTGCCCAAGACCCGCTGTGGCCACAGAGCCCGTGGCTCTGGCCCTGGGCCCGGCCAGCTCACCACTGCCAGCCAGGCAGCCCTCCTATCTGCCCCACTCTCGCCCCGCCCCAGCAGAGGAGGGACACCCAGCCCAGCCCGGTGCAGAGCTGCATGAGGGGGGCTGCGGGCTATTTCCTGCAGGGCCTTGGCGCCCGAGCCTGCACACCGGCCCTGCTCACCTATCCCCATCCTTCTGGCTCACGTCCTGACGCTAGGTCTTTACCACCCACGCTCTCAGGGCGCGTGATTAGACCGGCCAATCCCCTGGCCAGGGTAGAGCCCTGCCTTTGACTTGGGCCAGTCAGGGCCATTTCTGGAGCAGGGCCTGTCCTTTCAGGTTCCTGACACTGACCTGGGGCCTCTTATCTCCCACCTTCACTGACTTGGTCCTCCCCGGCCCCTGCCCTCCCTGGGCCCTGCCCTCCCTGCCCTCTGCCCTCCCTGGGCCCTGCCCTCCCTGGCCCCTGCTCTTCCTAGGGGCAGCCACTCACAGCACACACAGGAGTGGCTGGAAGGGGCCTGGGCTGTGAGGACTTGACGGCATCTGCTCTGCTTTGCACTGGGCCGTGCTTATGTACAGGGGCTTCCGGCCCTCCTGGCACCCCTGCTCTGCGCCTCCCTCATGTCCGCTGTCTCCAAAGTGACCAGGCAGTCGAGCAAGGTGGGAGAAAGGGGCTCTGGGCCATCCGGGGAGCCTGGAATCGCGGCCGGGCTCCAGAAGTGGGCCCGACTGGCCCAAGTCAGAGACAGGACACGACCCTGGCCAGGGCATTGGTTGGTGCACATGACCTGGGCCCCCTCGGATGCAGCAGGAGGCCAAGAGGGTCCGATCGGGTCCCACTAAGTCAGGGGGCCAGCGCGAGAGGGCCTACTGGGTCCCAAGGTCCGTCTCCAGCAGGCCACCAGGGAGGACATGGCGGGGAGAGAGGACGTCGCAGTTCATGGTTTAGGGCAATCCCTCCTTCCCTCCCCCGTCTCCAGCTGGGGCCCCAGGTGGGGCTCTCCATGCTGGTTGGGGGTTCAGCCATCACAAGAGGACATGGCCCAGCCTCCACCTGGCCTTGGTCTCTTGGGCCAAGACCTGCCCTCTACCCTCTCCTTCCCGGTACAAAATATGTAAATCCCGTGTGCTTGTGGTCGATGACGAACCTGCTCCCTCACCTTCTGGGGGGGTGACAGATGGGCCCCTGATCGATGACGAACCTGCTCCCTCACCTTCTGGGGGGGTGACAGATGGGCCCCTGGAAGTGCCGAGGCTCCCTCTGCATTCAGGGAGTCAAAGTGAGTTTTATTTAAAACCCCTGCAGAGCCTTCCCCGTAGGACAGGTGCTGGTCCTCATCCTTGGGGGCAGGACTGGTTTCTGGGAAAGGGGCAGCTCCTTGGCCAAAGACCCCCTGCGTCTTCCCCTCCAGAAGCAGAGACCCTGGCTCCTCTGTCTTCCAGAAAGCCTGGCCAGGATGGCCGCCCTGCTGCCCAGCACACCCTCCGCCGTGGGGGCTGGTGCTGCCCCCGAACAGGGCCTCCAGAGGCCCCAAGAGTATCAACTGAGCAGGGGGGACAGGGTGTGGTGCCTGGCTCGGGGACGGACGATGGGGAGGGACTCGAGGGCTGGTGATGGGGAGGGACAATGGGGATGCACTTGGGGATGATGATGGGGACAGACTCGGGGACAGACTCGGGGACAGACTCGGGGACAGACTCGGGGACGGAGTCGGGGATGGAGTCGGGGACAGACTCGGGGACAGACTCGGGGACTGACTCGGGGATGGAGTCGGGGGCTGACTCGGGGACAGACTCGGGGATGGAGTCGGGGGCTGACTCGGGGACAGACTCGGGGACAGACTCGGGGACAGACTCGGGGACAGACTCGGGGACTGACTCGGGGATGGAGTCGGGGGCTGACTCGGGGACGGCCTCGGGGACGGAGTCGGGGACAGACTCGGGGACAGACTTGGGGATGGAGTCGGGGGCTGACTCGGGGACTGACTCGGGGATGGAGTCGGGGGCTGACTCGGGGACAGACTCGGGGACAGACTCGGGGACGGCCTCGGGGACAGACTCGGGGACAGACTCGGGGACGGAGTCGGGGGCTGACTCGGGGACAGACTCGGGGACGGACTCGGGGGCTGACTCGGGGACAGACTCGGGGACAGACTCGGGGACAGACTCGGGGACAGACTCGGGGATGGAGTCGGGGGCTGACTCGGGGACAGACTCGGGGACTGAGGAAGGGCTGGTGCCACATGGCCCTGCTCCAGCTGCACCCAGTGCCCCCAGGGCCCACAGCCCAAGAACAGAGCAGCCGCAGACTGGGTGGCTTGGGGGTCCCAAGTGGGGCAGGCCGGGGCTGAGCGCCATGGTGAGGATGGCCTTCCGAGCGCAGCAGCTGGCGGGGTCCCTCCCCGCCCCACTCGGGCACAGTCTTCCGCCGTGGAGCTGGGCTCCGTGTCACAAGCCACACACAGCAGCCTCAGCAGTGGCTGGAACAGTGCCTCTGTGGGCTCAGGGGGCAGAGGGGATGCCCAGGGCCCATGGGGGCCGGCTGGGGGTCAGGGAGGGCTCCACAGAGAAGGTGACAGGCTGCCTTTGTCCTGAAAAACAGGGCTTTCAGTGCCTGGGGCACAAACTCAGCGAGCAAAGATCCCAAGGCGCCAGGGAGCAGACGAGCCCTGGGATGCGACAGGGTGTTCTCAGACGGCCGAGGAGAGGGTTTGTGGGCCCCTCACTTACGAAGAATAAGATGGTGGCAGCCGGGCATGAAAGCAAGCGTGGTTGCCTCTGGGGGCAGGGCCTGCGTGACCGCCGAGCAGACGTCGGCGGCAGGCCAGCTGCGCGGGGCGGCTCCCCCGGGAGGGCCGGGGCCGAGCCCCCAGGCCAGGATGGAGTAGGGCAGCGGGGGCGGCGCCGGGGGCCCGCCAGGCCGGTCCGGGGAGGACGCAGGGCTGCTTCTCTTCCTCAGGCCTCGGCTTGCCTCCTGACAGGGCTGGGCCTCTTCCTCTTTAGGAGCTTTTCCTGTTGAAGGACGTTAGCCGTCCATCTCTCAGATGGGCTGCAAATACCCCTACCCCACACCCCATTTGTCTTTTTATGAAGGGGCAGTTCTTGCCGCTTAGAAATACTTGATTTTATGGGGTCAAACATACTAATCTTTCATGGCTTCTGTGTTCTATGGGGCTTCAAAGTTTTCTCTCCCCTGAGACTGTGTTGAGGACGCGGGAGGCTCTAGTTTACTTTGCTCTCGGGAGTGGGGGCGGTGCTCAGCAGCTGCTCCCCCCCTTTCATGAGCTCGTCCGGCCTCTGCCCTCCCGCGAGGTCCCCTGGAGCCGCCCTAATCTCAGCATGCAGGGGGCCAAGTCCGTGGCTCTGTCGTGGCTGTAACCCTGTCGTGGCCGTGGCCGTGGCCGTGGCCGTGCCCAGTGCCCGCTGGTGGTGCTTTCCGCTGCCTTCCTCCTTGGGATGTGCCTGGCGCTGTTGCCAGACAACCACGCAGGAACCACCGGGAACCAACCCCGGGGGGCCGTCTCTATCGGGAGACAGTGGTAGACTCTGTTTCCTTCCCACCCCTACGCCCTCCCGGGGGCTGCGGAGCTTTGTCCGTGCAGTACGGGGCTGCTTTCCCACTGTTCTCTCTGCTTTCAGCCCCTTACTGGAGGGAGTTACCACCAGATCTGGTTCCAGCCAATTCTTCCCCGGATCCGGCTGCATCACCTATAAAAAAAAAAGCGTCATTTCTCCTCCGGTTTTCGACCCTGATGGCGTGTCTCAGTCACTCTGGCTGCCATGACCAAGTACCACAGACCAGGCGACTCAAAGAACAGAATTTATTTCCTTATGGTGCCAAGGCTGGAAGTCTCAGATCGGGGTGCTGGGGCTTGTTTCCTCCTGAGGCCCCTCCCTGGCCTCCTGGTGTGACCCCCTGTGTCAGCAGGCAGGGGGTGAGGTTGGGGGTGGAGGCTGGCATTCTCCGGGGTGGCTGTGGCGTGGGGGTGAGGCTGCAAGGGCACGGGGCTCCTTGGAGAATCTGGGGGACCTTGTGGTGGTCCCTCTGCGGACCCCCGGCAGGCTGGAGCCCCGGTTCTGCTGACCTGGATCCGACCAGGCTCACAGCTGCATCCCTGTGGCCGGCAGGGGTGGGGCTTGGAGGCCTGGGTCTCACAGTAGCTCTGCAGCCCGGGCCAGGCCCTGGTGAAATGCACTATATAAATGTAAATTTCCCTCTGAGTCGCGCTCACTCATTCAACAAGCTATCAGCGCGGTGCTGTCAGCCCAATTCTTCACACTTGGTGTCCCTGTTCTCTGTCTGGGGCAATCCCGTTTCCCTGGGCCGCAGCGGGTTGGCAGCTGCAGAGGTTCAGCTTTGTAAATGCAGACAGGCCCCCGTGGACAGGCGGGGACCCAGGCTGGGCCGGTCCTGGGGCTGGGATGGGGGATGGAGTGGGCACTTGCGCGGGGGGCATCTGGGGAGAGAAGGGCTCCTGCCCTACTGCCTGTTTTTCTGGTGGGTGGGCTCTGTGCAGATGGGGCGGAGGAGGGGAGGAAAGTGTGCTTCTCTCCCTCCCATCCTTCCAGACCTAGCCCACCGCCTCAGGCAGCAGCCAGGCCTCAAGGTCTCCCTCTGACCCCATTTGGTGGGGGCAGCAGATCCCGGAGCACCACAGGGTCCAGCAGGACATGACCCGTTAGGTGGCACCTTGCCCCCACTGATCAGAACAGGGAGAGCAGCACCTGGGGCCCATTCTACAGGTGGGAAAACTGAGGCCTTGGAGAGAGGGTCTCACCTGGGACATGTAGCAGAGCTGAGGCTCAAAGCCAGCCCTGGACCGGATCCTGTGGAGGAGCAGATGGGCAGGCAGAGCACGGTTGTCAGGAATCTGGGGGTGTGACCACGCTCAGGGCCAGGACGTGTGAGCTGCTCAGCTCCCCTCGGCCCCGCAATCTGCACTCCGCAGTCTGAAGATGCTTTCTGCAGTGTTCACTGCTTCCTACCTGGCCTCCCCTGGTGTTTACTGCCCACACCTGCTGGGCAGGGAGCCCTTGATCCTCAGATCTGAGAGCCTGGAGGGAGGCCCTGCTTCCATGCAAGGGGCAGGAAGAGGGGCTCAAGGCCTCCCAGGGCCTGGGGGCGCATCCGGCAGAGGCCCCAGAAGGTTCAGGACTGATGCCCACCTGCCAGGCCCATTCAGGGGACACAGGCAAATGACCATGATGGCCCGGGATGGGCGGGGGGGGGGGGGCGTCACTTTTTAAAACAGTTTTATCCAAGTGTAATTGACATACACCAAACTCCACAGTCTTGACAGGTGTGTATGCCGATGAAAATGTCCCCATGACCTGGATGATGAGCATGCCCACCCCCAAAGCTGCCTCTGCCCCTCCCAACACCCCTCCTGCAACCCTCCTCGGACCTCACCCCATCCTGGCAGCCATGGATCTTTCTGTCACCACTGATTCATTTTCTCTTTCTGGAATTTTCTACAAAGTACCTTTCCCCTCTGGCTTCTTTTGCTCTGCATCATCTTGAGGTTCACCAGGGTGCTGTGTGTGACTGTGCTGTGCCCCTTTTCGTGCTGAGTGTGCACGGGAAGCAGCCCATCCACTCAGCCGTCGGGGACACGGGACAGGTTCCAGTGTGGGTTGTTTCAGGGAAAGCTGCTGTGAACGTTCGTGGGCAGGTCTTCGTGCTTCGAACACGCTTGTGTTCCCCTGGGCAGGAACCTCAGGGTGCACTATAGCTGGTGCATCTTGAACTTTTTAAGACGTGGCCAAGTTGTTTCTGACCCTGAGGCTTTCAGTCCTGGCCGCAGGGAGAGCTCCCCCCCCAGCACACTTGGGTCCTGCCCTTGGGTTGCAGCCCATCCTGGAGGGGGCTGCTGTGTAGGGAACGTGCGTTTCCAGAGGGACGGAGCGTGGGGAGCATCTTTTCCTGTGCTCATTTGCCATCCCCGAATCTTCTTTGGTGAAAAAAAAAAAAGGTCTGCTCAAATCTTTTGCTCGTTTTTAATTGGGTTGTTTGTCTTCTTAGCATTAAGTTGTAAGAGATTTTTTTCCCCCTGTTTTTTAAAAATTGAGATATAATTCATGTAACATAAAATTCCCCATTTTAAAGCATACAATCCTGTGATTTTCTCCATGTCGTCACAGGGCTGTACAGCATTACCTGGTTCCAGGACACTTTCATCACCCCGTGGGAGACCGGTCGCCACTGGTGGTCACGCCCCCTCCCCAGTGTGGCACCTGCTGGTCTGGCCTCCTCCGTGTGGGTCTGCTGTTCTGACAGCCATGCAGTGGATGGACTCCTACACGCCTGTCATCCCCCTGAGTGTGTGAGTGGTCCTGGGGAGTCCAGGCCTCAGGGACGGGCGCTGGGATGCGGCTTTGTTGTCACCTCCCACCTCTGCGGGGCTCAGGGCCCAGAGCAAACTCAGGGGCACCAGCCGACTCCCAAGTTAGTTCCGTAGGACATCAGTAGGGCGGGCAGGGGTGGGAAAAGAGCCCTGAGTGTGGGGAGGAGGAAGGGGGTGATGGGGATGGAGGAGCTGGTGGGGGGAGGGCAGGGAGAAGGGGGAGGGGTGGAAGGGGGAAGGTGGGAGGGGAGAGGCTGGGGGAGGAAGGAGTGAGGGGAATGGGGGGGTGGGGCGTTGCAGGTGTTTAGGGCTCTGCTGGTCCAAACCCAGACAATAAGGCACAGTCCTCCCTCCCAGAGCAGAGTCCGATGGCTTCTGCCTGGACAGGCCTAGAGGGGGTTCGGGGGACTTCTCTGCAGGGCACAACTCCTCACCCCACACTGGCAGCCTTCCCACCAGGCACCTGCCAAAGCAGGGATTTGCCTGCCCTGGGGTCTGATTTATAGGGTGTCTTGCTCCAGGTCGTTTGCTTTTTCCAAAGGTGGCAGAAATCTAATTGCTCTTTGAAGGGGAGAAAATGCTCTAAATAAAGCAGTTAATTGCAAGCATGCAGCTCTTCTAATGGGCAGTGTTATCAGCCATGAGGTGAGCACACTGTGGAGTCCTGAGCAGCCACCGCCCAGCGGAGGGCCGGGCAGCCGGGCGGGAAGGGCTGCCGGGTCAGCTGGAGCGGGCAGAGCAGCTGTGGGGTGACTCTGGGGTGCACACCTCCCCAGAGCGCCCCTCTGGCCAGTGGTTAATTGGAATAACAAAGTCAATACTCGTGGCTGCTGTGGGACACAATCTTCATTTGGGATCTCTCTCCTGGGCAGATTAATTAAGTGTTATCAATTAATGGCCCTGGTTAAAGGGGACACCATGTGAGTCACTTTCACAGGCAACATCAGGCCTTCGGGGCCTGACAGGAAGCTGGAAATACCTGGATGTCAGACTGATTTTCCCTGAGAAAGCAGGGGTCTGAGGGCAGTGCAGGGTGCGCCGGGCAGAGGGGAGCAACCAAGCTAGGACCAGGGGCTGGTGATGATGGTGATGATGATGATGGTGATGACGTTAATGATGGTGATGCTGGTGATGATGATGGTGGTGATGGTGATGATGATGATGAAGATGGTGATGGTGATGTTGATGATTAGTGATGTGGGACGATGATGGGGCCCTTAGCACCCCAGCACAAACCGTCACTGGGTCACCTGCCCCTTTGTGCCATCCAGGGGGCTCTCCATGCAGATGCAGGTGGGTCTGCAATCAGCCCTAGACCTCAAGCCTAGCCCATGCAGCCCATGAGTCCAGCGCCTGGGAAGGACATGCTCCTCCCCTCCAAACTGTGGACGCCACACTTATCACTGAGGATGTATGCAGGCCATCCCACAGGAGAGGGGGTGTGACTGAGGGGGTGTCTGAGCTTCCTGAACTGTGTGGATCCTGAGAGGAATCCGGTGGGGGCTTCCCAGGGAGCAGGGCGAGGCACCCCTGCTGGGCATTGACTTGCTAAGGGCCTGGACGCTCCCACTTCCTCCAAGTCCCGGCCTCCCACCTCGCCCCCCACAGCCTCGTCTCTCGGGTTGGCGCTGTCACCTTCAGCAGCATGGACACTGGACATCATGCTAAAGCTGGGATGCTGTGACAATGGTGGGCTGACTCAGGGCTCTGGCTCCCAGCCTTCCTACGGGAGACTGGAGCATGGGCGGCGAGGAGTAAGGCTGCTGGAGCACACTCTCGGGGAGGCAGAGCTCAAGGACTCAAGGATCAGGGGATCAGGCTGGGGAGGAGTCCTCTCCTGACCAACCCCACCTTTCCCAGCTCTCTCTGCGGGGCCCAGCCATGGCATTCCCTTCCCTGTTGGGCCAAAGAGCACTCTCCAGAAGAGGGCCGGCGGCTCTGTCCTAGACCTTAGAGGGGATTCAGCATGCATTTGGAGTTAGATGTGGCCTCCAGTCTCGTCCTTACCATCTGTCAGCTCGCTAGCATGGAGCTGTGGCTCCTGTCTCTCTGAGTCCCGGTGTCGTTATCTTCAGGCACTGTGCTGATTAAGAGAACAGATGTGAAAAGTGCTACGGACCAGGAAGAAATGATGGTGGTGATGGTGGTGATGATGGTGACGGTGGTGATGGTGATGAAGATGGTGACGGTGATGATGATGATGAAGATGGTGATGGGAATGATGGTGATGAGGATGGTGATGATGATGGTGATGGTGGTGATGATGATGGTGGTGGTGATGGTGATGGTGGTGATGATGATGGTGGTGATGGTGGTGATGGTGGTGATGATGGTGATGGTGGTGATGGTGATGATGATGGTGACGGTGATGATGATGATGAAGATGGTGATGGGAATGATGGTGATGAGGATGGTGATGATGATGGTGATGGTGGTGATGATGATGATGGTGATGATGGTGATGACGGTGATGATTATGGTGATGATGATGGTGATGGTGGTGATGATGATGGTGGTGGTGATGGTGATGGTGGTGATGATGATGGTGGTGATGGTGGTGATGATGGTGATGATGGTGGTGATGATGGTGATGATGGTGATGACGTTGATGATGGTGATGGGGATGATGATGGTGATGACGTTGATGATGGTGATGCTGGTGATGATGATGGTGTGATGATGATGATGAAGATGGTGATGGTGATGATGATGATGAAGATGGTGATGGGAATGATGGTGATGAAGATGGTGATGGTGATGATGATGGTGATGATGGTGGTGATGATGATGGCAGTGGTGATGGTGATGATGATGATGATGATGGTGATGGTAATGATGATGATGGTGGTGTTGGTGATGGTGGTGATGGTGGTGATGGTGGTGATGGTGATGGTGGATGAGAAAAAGAAACATTAGTGTCTTACAGTTTCTGAAAGCTAGGACTCTTACAGGGGCTTATCTGGGTGGTTCTGCTTCAGGGTTCCTCATGAGGCTGCAAACTGTCAGCCAGGATTATACGCATCTCAAAGCTTGGTTGAAAGTGTGTTTGTTTCCAAGATCGCCCCAGGCTTTGTCCGGCCTTGGATCCTCACTGACTGTTGGTACAATCAGGCAGCTGGCTTCCCCCAGAGCAAATGGTTAAAGAGAGATGGGGCAGGAAGAGAAGGGAAGAAGAGGGTGAGCAACCAAGACAGAAGCCACCATCATTTTATAACCTAATCTCAGAAGAGGCATCCTACCCCTTCTGCCACACCACTTGGAAACAGGTCACCGGTCCAACCCCACAGGGAGTTCCCAGGGTATGAACCCCGGGAGGGAGCTGATGGCATCTCAGAAGCTGCCTGCCACAGTGATGGCAATGGCTAGGAAGTAGAAGCGAGAGTATCTGCTGGCTTGAGGCCCTCCAACCAGAAGGAAGGCCAGAGAGTAAGACCAGAGAGTGTCTGTGGATCCAGGTCATGTATCTTCCTTACAAAGAGGAACATTTTGCACCGGTCACCTGGGTTCTTATGATTTATCTCTTACTGCTTGGGCCAGAGTTCCTCTGAAATGTTCTGTGCATTGTGGATGGTGACCCCTTCTCCTTTAGCTCTGCATAAAACCAGAGTCAGGGTATCCTGGCTGGAGGAAAGGAGCAGCAGAGACCCCGAGAGTCCACAGGGCCAGCTTGTGGGTGCTCGTCCTAACCTAGGCCTCCTGACAACAGATATGGTCTGTGTAGCCCATTCCCCAGGGAGGGGAGGCTACTCCTGGGCAGCAGCTGGGAGCTGGGGCTGTTGGGGCCCAGCCCCCCAGGTCAGCCTACGCCTGGCCTCTCACTGGGACCAGCCCCCTGGGGATAAATTCTCCCCTAGCAACCCCCTGTAGCAGCCAGCCGGGTCTCTGAGGAATGAACACAGTGTCCCATAATTTCCGAGGCGCTTGCCCGATGGGACAGTTTGTAATAAAATTGCTTCTAAAAACATATTTGCAAGTTGCCACCACATTTTTTAAGCCAAACAATCTCTCACAGTGGCTCTTCGTCTCCATGATTAAGTAGCCGACTTTCTTACATGTTATTTTGTTATATGCGTTTTAACCAGGCTGAGAAAGCTCCTTCTCTGTAAGGGCCTCCCTTAAAAAAATGCTGTTTTGATGTGTGATTTACGGGGTTATCTGATGAATCCCTCCCTGGAGCTGGTGACAGGCTCAGCCTGCGTGATAAGGTGAAGGATGGGGTGGCCTGCCTGGGCCCTTCCTCCCTGCCAGGGAGCCATGGGGCTGGGGCAGAGGGGCAGGCCACATGGGGTGACAGTATTTTCCCAAAACCCTCTGGGGTGGGGAGGCTGGTGGGGCACGGGGTGCGTGGGGGAAGTGGATCTTACCCCAGGTGCCCAACACTGGCCTTCTCCCCTCTCCCCAGCCCCAGGCCACCCAACTCAGGGAATCTGGATCCCAGCTCAATGGGGGAGGAAGCCAGCATCTCCCATCCAGGGGGGGCATCCTGGCCCGGTGCCATGCAGGCCTCAGATGGTGGCGATGACCCTGGAGCAGGGCCGGAAGCAGGTCCCTCCCCATCCATCGGGGGCCACCCTGAGCAGGGGCCAGCAAAAGGTGTTGGGGGGCTCCTTGGCCATGCCAAAGGCTGTCCTGGGCATCTGGCAGAGGTGCCTCCCTACAGGCACACAACTTGTTGGCCCAGAGGAGTGACCGCTGGGGTCCCTTGGATGCAAGACCACTCCCTCCAGAGCCCCAGCCAGGTCGCCAGGGACACCCACCACCTATAATTGGGTCATTGACTTTTCCCTCCAGTTTGGGTGGCCATGGTGAAGCTTATTCCCCTGCCCCACCCACACGATCGGCTCCCTCTCTCAGCATTCCTGCCAGACAAAGCCAGCTCCTTAAAATCAGCCCCCAAGCCCTGGCTCCTGCTGCCTGGGGGGTGATGGGCGGGGCTTCGCTTCTGCCTAATCTCTGCACCCGCCGCCATCCTTCCAAGCCCCGCCCATGTGTGCACATCTGCACACGCATCCACGCATCCACACGGGTCCAAGTGCGTGCAGGCACTAGGAGTGTGCGTGTCCGGGTGCCAACAGACCTTGAGAGCCAGCAGGGTAGCCACAGGGGGACACCAGCCTCACGTCGGTTGGCGGGGGAGTGGATGAACGGCCCTGGCGGAGTGCACGCCGCATCTCATGCAGACTTGCCCGGGAACGGAACGCCGGCCCATGTGACAACAGGGACAGCCCAGAGGCCAGGACACCGAGTGTAATAGCAGACACAGAGGGACAAATGCCACATGGTGTGTCCAGAAGAGGCACATCTATGGAGGCAGAAGCCGGCTCAGTGGTGGTCAGAGCCTAGGGAGGGGACACGGGGGCGCTGGTGGGAGGGCTGACCATGGCGATGGGCTGCACATCTGCATGTACCGAAGATACATTGAATTGCACACTTTAAATGGTGTGTGAGTTATAGCTCAATAAAGCTGTTTAAATGGAAAAGAATGAAATTCGGGACCAAAAGGAGCATTCAGGTGACAGGGTGGTGGGCCCTGTGCTTGGAGCTGGGCCAGCCCCCACCCTACCTTGGGGCCTGGGCTCCAGCCCTCGGGCACCTCCTCACCTGGGGGTGCTGTGAAGCCTGGAGAGGACCAGGCCTGCGCTGGGGGCTGCGGTCTTCTCCACGGAGTGTGGGGTTGCCAGGGCAAGTGGCAAGCAGCCAGCCCTGGGCATCTTCCATGTACCTGTGAGAGGGCCGGGAAGGCAGAGACCTGGGTCTGCATGAACCACAGCAGGGGTCAGCCCTGGCCCGGCTCCAGACTCTAGCCCCAGGGCTCATGCGCCTCCTGCGTGGGCCCCCCACTCCTCCTGCTTGGCCGTGGGCGGGTGAGCCTACTAGAGCACCGGCCTGCCCCTGGGCCTGGGGGTGGCCGCCCCTGCCCTTGCCCCCGCTGGGGAGGCTGCCAGCTAGGGAGCATGGCCTCAGGGGAGGGCCAGCTGCCCACCAGAAGGACGTGTGGTTCTCACTCCCCTCGGGAGGTCCCTGCATGCTGGAAGGTGGCCCCCCCTGCCCTGCCCTCGCCCACCGGCCTGACACGGAGCCCACTGGGCAGCCACGTGCCCTCAAGCCCAGGTCTGGCTTGAAGACAGCCCAGGGCCGTCCCTGAAGATGAGGGAGGGGAAGTCCATGCAAAACCCTCCCTGAACCCAAGACGTGCTCGAGGCTTCCGGACATGGAAGCGATGGAAGCCCCGACCCCCAGCCCGGTGGACCCCTCCCCTGATGCCCTTCTCCCTGGGGTAGAAATGGTTAGAGATATATTAATTATATTTCTTCTCCTAATGGGCTGCTTACTTTATGATGTGGGGACACAAAAGTAAATTTTAAAATCAATTATACAATTACATATGTAGTAATAACAGAGTACACAGCTAATCTCCACTGGGTCAGGACTGCAACCTTCCAATAATGCAGGTTTCATTAGCGGAAAGGCTGTTATTGCCAAGAATTACAGAAGTAATGGGAGTGGGTGTATTCAGCGAGAAGTAACAAATGAGGCTATACCAGTGAGATAAGACGCAGAGCCGGCTGCTCTCAGAGAGCCCGTTAAGGCCAAGTACATCCGCAGGTCACCTGCACCTGCTTCAGGAGCAAGAATTAATTTTAGAAGCTTTCTGGGGCCAAGCAGGCAGGGGTTTCTGCCCAGGGAGTTGTGGCCATGCCTGCTGGGGGGGCGAGGGGCAGGCAGTGGAGGGAGGGCCCCTGGCCTCCTTCGCCTCTGCGCCTCTGGTGCTGGTGGGTCCCCGAGGCCGCGAGCCCCCACAGACGTGTTCCTGCCCCATTGCCCCCCTCTCTGCACTGGCTGACAGCTGCAAGCTGCTGGCCCCCAAGCTGCCGACCTCATACTGCTGGGCATCGGGAAGCCTCACGGGTCCCTGGTGGCCACTTCCCACCATGGCCGGGGTCACTGGGAATGCAACCTCTCCCGCTTCGGCCCTGGTTTCTGATGGACAGAAAAACAGATCCCCAGGGTGCTTAAGAATGTGTGCAGAATAAAATGAATGGTTCAGCGCGAGGGTTGGAAGGCTCTTCTCTGCCCTGTGTCCTGCCTGGGGCTGCTTGCTTGCACCCGCAGGCCCCAGAGATCATTTTGGGGGTGGGGGTGAGATGGGGGTTGCCAAGAGGTGATATGTGTTAGAACAGAGAGCAGAGGCCAGAACGCTGAAGGGGATGGCAGGAGGGGCGGCTCCTTGGCATCTCCAGGGAGAGCCGGCCCAGAACTCCTGGCTCCTGGAAACTGAGGAGGGGTTTTTGCAAAGAGTGTGGCCATGTCATCTGTGCAGAGAGAAAGTGAAGCCCAAGGTCACAGCCCCCAGGGTCCCAGGGCTGGGCACCAGGATCTGCTGGGCCGGGCTGCTCCCTGCTGCTAGGGTTTGTGCAGGGGGGCGGGGCTTGGCCCCTGTGAAGGAGCGGGGCCTTGGGGCCGCCTCCGGTTCTGGCAAGCCCTCAGCAGCACGGAGGGCCCCATGTCGAAAGCGCATAGCTATGTTTTGTCTTGTCCTTGGAGTTGGGGAGCAGTAGCCCTGCTGTCTCCTAGTGACGTGGGCCCTGAGGCCTCCCTCTGATGCCCTGCAGGTGCAGGACTCCTGCTGGTCGGCGCAGTGCCCCTCTGCCAGCCCCACGGCCCAGTTCAGGGCCCTCCCTCCGTGCTGCCCGTGGCTCCCAGAAGCACAGATTGCATGGAAGCAGCCACCTGCCTGGCTGGGACGGGAGGGCTCAGTGAACAACGGGCAGCACCGGACTCCCGGTTCCATACTCCTGGGTTGGGGCCTTCTAGAAGGTACTGCTTTAGGACAGAGCTGAGAGGTGGGGACTGGTGGTCACAGGAAAGACCCATGGAGGGGACTGGACAGCGGGGTGATGTTTCGGGTGAAATGGGTGCCAAGCAGGTGCCTGGGGGTGGGGCCCGAGGGGCGGGTCTCCTGCCTGCTGACCTTGCAACCCGCATGCTGAGGGCGGGGAGGGTGAGGCCAGGCAGCCGAGCCCCCCGCCCCCGCCCGTGCCTGGGTCCCGTTTGGAGTGGCTGTTGTGGGTCCGTGGGACGCTGGGCAAATCTGAATTTCATTCAGTTCAAGAGGCCTCTTTCCTCCCCGACCTGTGGGGGGGGGGGGGTCCACGCGAGGCCCAGCAGGGCTGGGGGGAGCCCTCTCCCTAGAGGGTTCGGAACTGTTCGTTCCACATGAACTCCCGGTTGCCGAAGGCCGTGGCCCAGGCCCGCGGTGGCTGGCAGACGGGCAGGACGGCCCAAGTGCATTGAATCCCAGAGTGACTGCGGCCGCGGATTACCGCGCATGCAAATGAGCTGCGCGTCGCCAGGGTCGGCCTTCCCTTTCTGTGCCTGCAAATAGACTCCGATAAGGGGATCTTTGTAATTACACGGCGCTACACTGGTCAATTCTGACTTTTAAATACCACAGGGCCCTAGAAAGGAGAAGAAAGCGCTGAACACATGTTCTCCTGGGCAATAGCAGCGGCTTCCTTTTGAATTCCACCGGCTCGCCCAGAGCCCGGCCGGCCGCGCGGCTGCCCGCCTCCTTTGTGAGCACTATCGCTCCATCACGGCGCGAGATCATTTCCAAATTAAATTTTATGGTCCATTACTTACCGCTCCGACACTGGTCTAATGGAATCTTAAATGGAACTGACTTGATCTGTGTGGGGCTGGCCTCTCAGTTAAGATGTTATTTGGTTCTAATTATCAGATAATGAACTCGGGAAATTTAATTTTTAATATTTGTATGTCAAAAGTCCATTGTGCTTTGCCTAGAGACTTTAAATTAAAAGTTAACACGGGTCCAGCACCAGTCCCAGAATGTGCTCCGGACGGCTGAGGCCCCCCAAAGTCCCTACTGTGCGCCCAGTTTGTGGGCCCGCAGGCAGAAGTGGCTGCAGGGCGGCGTGGACTGAGCGTGGGTGGGAGACCACCAGGAGGGCTTCCTGGAGGAGGGAGTGACAGCAGGGGACCTGGAGGGTGGTGAGATTTGGCAATAGACAGGGTCGCAAATGGGGGCAGGGCATGGGATTGGGGGACAGTGTGAAAGGGAGGTCGAGGTTGGGTAGGAAGCTGGTGTGGGCTGTGTGAGGAGGCTGCAGGGCTGGACCCCAGGGGCCTGGGGCAGACAGGCCAGCCTGACGCCCCCGGCCCCAGTGTCTGCCACTCAGACCAGCAGCTGGCCCCCCTGCTCTGGTCACAAGGTCACCGGGAGTTGCAGTGGAGGGCAGTGGGGGCCGGGCGTGGCTGGCTGCCCAGTGATGGACGGCCAGCAGCCGTCCCTGCCAGACGCGGTGCGTGTCTCCCCGCCCTGGTCTGCAGTGAAAAATGACAGCCAGGCCCCCTGTTTATCACCAGGCTGTCGTGCCCGAGGAATCCCTCCTGTCCTGCATCACCTGGGGGGGCCCTCAGCTGTGTTGGGCTCGCCATCGCAGGGCAGGGATGGTGCCATCTGTCTGGGGTCCGCAGCACCGGGAGGCAGGCCTCCCCAGCGCACCCAAAACCCTGCACGTGGGAACCACGACGATGTCTGTTCTGCCAGAGAGCCCACACCGTGGGCAGGGTCCAGCGCCTCTGGTGCCCCTGGGCAGGTGGAAGGCTGTGACCACAGTCGCTGGAGGCCCCCTGGTGCGGTGCCAGGGGTTCGTGCGGGGCTGGGACTCGGCTGGGCCACGGCCCCTGCGCGTGGCCTGCGCTCCTCCCAGCATGGCGGCTGGCTCTGGGGCGGCATCCAGAGCGCCAGCTGGAGGAGGCTGCATCACCTTTTCTGAGCCCGTTTAGCAAGTCAGCCAGCCCTCCTGCCCCGTCCTTCAGGGGAGGGAGGCACACGCAGCATGGGGTGGGCTTCCTCCCAGCAGGGAGAGCCCTGCCCCCAGCCCCCCACGGCCCCCCACAGCCTCCTCCCTGCTGCGCCTCCCCTCAAGCTGAGCTCTCCCCAGGAGCAGGTGCTCGGCCCACGTCCTTGCAGTAGACGCCTGAAGCCAGTTCTCAAAGGGGCTCAGAGCCCCTGGAAGTGGGGTGGTCCCTGCGCACTCCCGCCTGCCCGGTCCTGCCAGCAGAGAGGCTGATTCTGGCCCTCTGTCCTGACAGCGGCCTGGCTGGCCCCCACCCGCCCCACGCCCTTTGTGACCTAGAAGTCTGGTGTCCCCACTTTGCACCCTGTTTTCAAATTTATGTTTCAGCACAGATTTCTCTAATCATTGAAGTCAAGAGCAAAAGAGCAACTCTTACCCTTTCGAGGAAGAGGCAGCCACACTGGTAGGTGACCAGGTAGGCCCCAGGCTGACCCACAGGCCTCCTCAGCACCCTGCTTCTGGGTCGTACTCTGCCCCACGAGATAGCATGTCCCCAGGCCAGGGCTCCGTCCCAGGCCTGGACCGTGGCTGGACTTGCTGCTCTCACACGGGAAGCAGTGCCTTGTACATCCGGGAGCCAGCTGCGTGGCCCTGCGTGGCCCTGCGCGGGTCGCCCATCCTGCTCTGCTCACACACTTGGAGGTGATGCATATCCTGTGCTTCCTTCCTGCCCCACTGATGGGAAGATTTTCTCCCTCTTAACATGGAAACCAGCACCCAAAGGCCTCCTGCCTGCTCCAGCAGCCCACCTGTGGTGCCGCCCATGGCTGACCACCTGCTCCCTGCCACGCCGTCGCAGAATGCTGCCGGCCCTGAGACCCCAGGCCAGGTCTGACCCAGCCAGACCAGGGCCGAGGAGACCAGAGCTCCTTCCCTCTTACAGTTAACTCCTTTCGACGTTAGTAATTCTGCACGTTAAACTTCCCTGTTCGACCCTGGGTGGTGTCTTTCTCCTGGCTGGACCCAGGCTGACACACCCTCTTCATGTTTGTTTTCATATTTCTTTTTCGTGGTAAAATAGGCACGCCATAAACTTAGCATCTTCACCATTTATGTGTAGAGCTCAGTGGTGTTAAGTACATGCACATTGTTGGGAGTCACTGCCATCCATCCCAGAATCTGAAACTCCGTCCCCATTAAACACCACTCCCCTTCTGCTCCCCCAGCCCCATCTCCATCCTTTCTGTCTCTGTGAATCTGACCACTCCTGTGATACTTCACAGGAGTGGGATGGCCAGTATTTGCCTTTTTGCAACTGGCTCATTTCCCTGAGCATTGTGTCCTCAAGATTCACCCACAGGGTGGCAGGTGGAAGGATGTCCTTCCCCCTAGGCTGAATAACATTCCCTTGCATGGATGGACCACCTTTTGCTTACCATTCATCCACTGATGGACACTTGGTTTGCTCCCACATTTTAACTGTTGCGGCTAACGCTGCTGTGAACATGGGGTGCAGGCGTCTCTTCAATCCCTGGTTCCAATTCTTCTGGAGATACCAGACATGGAATAGCTGGGTCGTATGGTAATTCTCTCTTCAGGTTGGTGAGGAAACTCCATGCTGTTTCCACAGCGGCTGCACCAGCTTGCGTTCCCACCAACAGCGCATAGAGTTGCAGTTTCCCTACATCCTCGCCAACACGTGGTATTTTGGTGTTTGGTCTTGTTTGACAGTAGCCATGCTAAAGGCTGGTGGTATCTGATCATGGTTCTGATTTGCATCTCTCTAATGCTTAGTGGTGTGAGCATCTTTTCGTGGCTTGTTGGCCATCTGTAAATAATCCTTGAAGAAATGCCTGTTCAAGTCCTTTGACCGTTTTTAATCAGATTGTTTTTGGGGTTTTGTTGTTGTTGTTGTTGTGGAGTTTTAGAAGTTCTCTACGTATTCTGGATATTAGTCCCTTATCAGATAAATGATTTGCAAATCTTTTCTCCTGCTCTGTGGGCTGCCTTTCCACCCTGTGGATTGCATCCTTTGATGCACACAAGTTTTTTATTTTGATTAAATCCAATTTATTTTTTTTCTTGCATGTGCTTTTGGTGTCATATCAAAGAAATGATTGCCAGATCCAAAGTCATGAAGTTTTCCCCCTATGTTTACCTCCAATAGTTTTATACTTTAGCTCCTACTTAGGTTTCTGATCTATTTTGAGTTAGTTTTTGTGTATGGTGTGAGGTAGGGCTCTGATGTCATTCTTTTGCATGGGGATGCACAGTTTCTGTGCAGTTCCAGCACCATCTGTTGGAAGACTGTCCTTTCCTTTTCCCTTGTTGAAAGTCATTTGACCACATATATGAAGGTTTATATCTGGGCTCCCTATTCTATTCCATTTGTCTCTATATCTGTCTTGATGCCAGCACCACACTATTTTGATTAGTGTAGCTTTATAGTCAGTTTTGAATTTAGCAACTCTGAGTTTTCCTGCTTTGTTCTTCCAAAATCTCAAGATTGTTTTAACCATTGAGATTCCATATAAATTTTAGGATGGATTGTTCTATTTCTGCCAAATGCCTTGTTGAGATTTTGATACAAATTGCATTTAATCTATAGATTGCTTTTGGTAGTACTGTCATCTTAATATTACATCTTCCAGTCCATGAACATGGGATGTCTTTCCATTATGTCTTCGTTAATTTCTTTCAGCAAAGCTTTGTTATTTTCTTTTTTTTTTTTTTTTTACATCTTAAATTTTTAATCCTTTCTTTACAGGTTACCTAGACCGCTTTTGATTAAGAAAACTGTAGAAAGTTAGTAACTGCCACAAGCAAACGCCAGGCAGCCGCACGTGTCAATTTTCCAGAGTCCTGCTTTGCGGGGCCTCCGCTCACACTCGCTGGAATCAGTCGCGGCAGAGTTTAGTCCACAGGTCGCTTCTCCCTGTATTTCTTTGTAAACTCTTCAGCATTCTTACAGAATTTTTTACGGTCCTTAGAGTATTCTTCAGCTAGGTCAGCCCGAAGCGGGTGCTCGGGCTGGGGGTCGTTCACCAGTGCTATGAGGGACTGGATTACTTGGTCGGTTTTGGTTGCTGGCTTCCAGTTTTCAGCACTAGTTACTGGCAGACAGACCTGCCCCTTTTCGTCGATGTTCGGGTGATAGATCTTTGTTTTAAACGTGATCTTCGGTGGTTTGAATGGGTACTCTGCTGGAAAGTTGATTTCGATTCTGAAGGCCCCCTTATCATATGGAGGGTTGTCAGGAACAATAAGCCCTTGCCAAGTCAATAAATTAGCTTCATCAACCTGGATGTTAACGGACGTTTTTCATTCCACATTTGCGGATTTCTTCAAGCTCCTTCATCAGCCTCCTGCTGGCCGCCATCCTGGATCTGGTGCTGCTGCTTTTCAAAACTTTGTTATTTTCAATGTATAAATCTTTCACTTCCTTGGTTAAGTTTATTCCTAAGTATTTTATTCATTTTGATGTTATTATAGATGAGATTGTTTTCTTAATTTCTTTTTTGGATTCTTCTTTTTTAGTGTATAAAACTCTTCATGATTTTTCACATGCTTTAAAATCTAACCATTGTACACATGCAGAAAAGTGCATAGAACATGAATGTACCATCCAACTGTCACAAAATGAAAGTCATGTGTCCACCTCCAGGTCAAGAAATATGAGTATCACCAGCCCACCTGGTGCCACCTCCCAGGCACTTCTGTTCTCCCCAGAGATAACCATTATCTTCATTCCTTTTCTTTTTTTTTTTTTTTACTGTCCTAAATTGTTTATTAGGTAAGAATTTTACAAACATTACTTATATTAGTGGTAATGGTGGAGCTAGAGAGTACTGCGTCTTCTCCATGCCACACGGCAAGAATCACCAATAGTGTGGTAAACTTGGGACCTGTTCCAAGGCCATGTTCTCGTGGTCTGCCGATGTCAGCCCTTGCATCTCCCTGTGCTTGTGGACTGGTTTGGTGATCCCCTGGGTGTCAGGATTCCTTCTGATAGATTCATGGAATGGATCAATGAGGATGACCTCAAAGAATTGGTATGTGGAGTCCTTGCCAACCCAGTAAGAATGCAAGACTCTCAGAGCCCTGCGGTGGGGTCCAGCTCACTCCTCTGCAATAGACTGTAGGCTTCGGGCAAACTTGAGCCGGTTAGCACCGTGATGGACAGGCTCACTGTAGGTTGTACCCTTAGGAACTGTGTGTTTGCAACCACCATGACACACATGAATCTGATAGGTGACATAGCCTTGCTTGGTCTTGTACCCCAGTCTGTGTACTTTATTGGGCCGGGTTGGGCAGGGGGCCCCATGGAGCGCAGAGAGCTGGCTCCCTGAGAAAAGAAAGTGCATTATGTTGGACTGCTTCTTCCTCCACAGATCCTGGATGGACCTGTTTGAGGACCTTTGAGCTGATGGCTGCCACTGGACGGAAAGGCCCATCATCCTGACTTCAAACTCCACAAATTCACTCTGCCTGCTTGGAACCTCAGATAGAGGAACCATGCAGTGAGTATTTTTTTGTCTGGCTGCCTTGATCAACACTGTGTTCAGGAAGCTCATTTGTGGTGCTACGTGTAGCGGCAGGCTATTCGTCTCATTTGTAGACTATTTCATTGTGTGGATATACAACATCCTACTGTTGGCGGCCATCTGGGTATTTTCGAGTTTGGTGCTATTCCAGAAGAGCACTGCTAATGACATTCTTGTACATATCTTTCGGTGAACATATGTGTGTGTTTCTGTTTGGGGATGCATCTGGGGGTGGAATTTCGAGGTGTGCCATATTTTGGGCTTCTGTAGATATTGCCAAATCATTTTCCAGCCCACCTCTACCAATTCACACAGCCACCAGCTGCGTGCGGGAGTCCCGGCTTCCCCCAAGCGCTGGCGGGGGCCGGCTCACAGAGGCTCACAAGAGCTCCTCGCACACATCTTTCTCAGCTCTGCTGAGATGTGAAGCGGCACGAGCCACTGGCCATCAGCCACGTGGGGATTATTTACTCCATTGACATTGGCCAGCACTGCAAGTCAGGGCTCCTTCTGCCCTGGAGAGGGGCTCCTTGAACGTTGACCAGCACGTCTCTGCTCCAGTCCTTGCCCCCCTGGTGCTCCCTGGTCTTTTTCTGTGCGGCACTCCCCACGCCCCGGGTATGTAGTGCTGTCTCATGAGGCTTTAATGTGCCAGTTCCTCTCACAAATGACGCACAGCACACTTTTTGTGTGTTTCTTGTCCATTACTGTCCACTTTTGTGAAGTGCCTATTGGCGTTTTCTTGTAACAATTTTTTATGTGTTGTGATTATACAGCCCTTTGATAACGACATGTGTGCAAATATCTTCTCCTGTAGTCTCAGTGGTGCTTTTGATGAAGAAAAGCTTTGAATTTCTAAAATTTGTTTACAATTAGTACCTAATGTTGAACTATTTAAGAGATATTTTCTTATCCTGAGACCATGAAAATTTTTTTGCATGGGGTTAATTCTAGCTTTTTCCATATAGGTATCAGTTTACTGAGCACCCAGTTCCTACTGAAAATATCATTAAAAACACAACCAGTCTTAAGTATTTTTATTATTATTAATTTCACCTGGGATGAAAAATGTGCTTCCTCTCTCTCTCATATATGAATGTATTTACCCCGCTCTGAGTCATTTGAAAGTTAGTTACAGACACATTGTCCCTCTAAATCCTTCAGTGGTACTTCCTGAAAACAAGGGCAGTCTTTTACATAACTACAATATAACGATCAAAGTCAGGAAGTTAGCATAATAAAATGTCATCTAACCTACAGACCTTCAGATTTTGTCACCTGCCCCACTAATGTTCTTTCTGAGTGTGTGAGTTTGCATGCACATGCACACACACAGATAGCTCCTGGATCGTGCACTGCAGCGCCCAGAGTGCACGCTACCCTCCAGCAACAGGTACCCACGGCCCTCAGACCCTGGGCTCTAAGCCCTGCCCGAGAGCCGGAGAAGTGGCCGCTTCCAGGGCTCAGCAGGGAAGCCAGAGGAAGACAAGCCACAAACAGGTAACACGGAGAGGGAGAACTATTTCATTTTATAAAAAGTCATGATTAGCAATAAAAAGTTAGGGAGCCCGGCTTTGGAGGTTTCCTGGTCGTCGGGCACACGAGTCCCACAGCCGAGCTCCGTGTCACCATTGCCACAAGCCCAGGACACTCTACGTCCTCGACCTGGACGTTGCCGCCCACTAACCACCCCTTTCCTCCCTCGAGAAGCCTAGCTCTTGCCTTTGCTCCTTCTGTGTTGGGTTGTGTGTCTCTGCGAAGGTGTGAGGCATCTGCCCTCCCGGCCCATCTCCATGAAGAGCTCGCATCTTGACATGGCTGTTTCTCAGTGTTCTCCTCAGGGGTTGCTGCTTCTGGGACCCTGTTTAAGACATCAGCGGTGCCCCAGGGGCTCAGTCAGTTAAGTGTCCGGCTCTTGCTTTCGGCTCAGGTTATGGTCCCATGAGTCATGGGATCGAGTCCTGCATCGGGTTCCCTGCTCAGTGGGGAGTCTTCGTCTCCCTCTCCCTCTGTGCATCCCCCCTGCTCGCATGCTGGCTCTCTTTCTCTGTGTTTCTCTAAAAATAAATGAATGAATCTTAAAAAAGAAAAAAGATGGAAGAAATTATTTACTCCCTCCGGGCCGTGGAGATCATCCCCCACATTTTCTTCTTCGACCCCACCCTGCCTGTGCCAAGCTTTGGGTCACAGGAAGCCCCACACTCACTGTTTGTGACCCTCCTCAGGGAGCTCGAGCCCCGGCGAGTCAGATGGTGGGAAACAAGGTCGAGGAACCCCGGATGTGGCTGGGGTGTTGGAGAGGTTCCAGCAGGGCCCGGGGCAAGCTGGGGCACTTGCGGTTTGTCCTACCTGCACCCCACCCCCTGTGGTCTTGCCGTTTACACCGCTCTCTGGAGTGGAGGGGAGGACTGGCCCCTGGACACCAGCCGCAGCAGGCTGGTCCCTCCTGGCGGGGCAGGGGGTCAGTGGCGGCTGAGCAATGGGCAGGACCGGGCTCTGAGGGTCAGTGGGAGTCCGAGGAGAAAGCCAGAGGCTGGAGGGTCAGGAACAAAGGTCTGAGACGGGGCCAGGCAGGCAGGGGGCTGCCCCAAGCAGCCCCGGTACAAGCCAGCCCTGGTGCGCTTAGTGATGGAGGCCCTGGTCTTCTGGGGCAACTCTGCTCACACCACCCTCTCTACCCATCGAGATCCCACTGCCCAGGTGCAGCCGGCCACCAAATGCAGGAAGAACCTGCCTGGTGGGTGCGGCCTTCCTGGGGCCTCCCCTCGCTCCACCCGCAGCTCGGCCTTTGTCCCAGCTGTCCGTTCTTGGCCAGGCCCTCGCGGCCTGCCTGGGGGACCCCCCCCTGTGTCCCACGTAGCCTCCTGCACCCGCATGCCCCCCTGCATGCCCCCACGCGGGCTCTAAGGACCTGCTGTCCCCTGGTCATGTGGACAAGCCTGTGTGTCCCCACTGGAGGGAGCAGGTCCTCCCGCACTGAGTTGTTCTCAAGAAAGCCCCACCCCATGCCCGCGGGCGGGAGACCTAAAGTAGGAGCCGGGGAGCAGGGTCCTGGCCCCCCACTCCATGGGGCAGTGACCTTATGTGCCATTGTGGTCCCTACCCCCAGGCCACCCTGCCTAAAGTGGGCCACGGAGAGGGCGGATGGCGAGGGGTCTGTCAGGAACGTTTGGGCGGGCTTGCTCCCTATCCAGGGGTCTTGGTGGAGGGCTCTACCTCACTGGGGTGGGGGTGGGCAGCAGGAAGAAGGCTAGAGGCGCCAGCAAGACCCAGCAAGTGTTCTTGCCTGGAAGCCCCCCATCTTCCAGCTCATATTCCTTCTCTTAATTGCAATCAATACCCAGAAAAACAGTCGATTCTGTGCAGTGTTGTCTACTGGGACCAGCATAGCGGGGAGGATTATGCAAATATAGTGCGGGCCGGGCTCTGCGTTCAGGTGCCCCAAATTATCCATCCGCCGCTCGCCCAATTAACGGCGGCAGCCACCACAATCCTAAATCACCCCGGCCGCGGCGGCCAGCCCCCTGGCCAGCATCAATCATGTTCTTATTGCCACCACGTGCAGGCGGCAGCTCCTCCGTGAGGACCGGTGTGACCGTCCCCCAAACTCCGAGGCTGGTGATTGATGCCACCTGCTTCGCACGTGCCGAGCCACCATCTGCTCACAGGGAAGCATAAACTTGGAATGCGCGCGTCCTGCTGATTTTAACTGGGCTAATTTATTGCTGATGCGTGGAGGAGCGGGGTTTGCAGGGAGCTCTCCAGCCACCCGGGAGCCCGCGGCCCAGCCCTCATGCCTGTGATCACGGCTCGATAAGGGCCGCGTCAACCACGACCGCAGTCACGCCGTCGCCAGCCCCCCAAAGGCACAGGGGAAAAGAGCCCCAGCGAGAGGCACCTCCTGTGGGGGATTTATTCCTGAATTAAACCCTCCCAGCCCCAACGGAGGCCTATTCATTTCCACAATCAGCTTTCTTCCCAGTTGTAAACAGACTCTTTCTAAAACTTGTGCATGATTTTAATTACAGATAAGTTTCTCTTTAAAGGACGGGCATTCATGCCTGGGTTGCTAAGCTGAATTCGATACATCTCTATGTTCCCGGTGTCCGGCTGATGTACGGGCTGGGAGAGCCATACCCCTGGCTGGTGCCTGGACAGCTCCTGGGCTCTGGATGCTTCTTGGCCCAGAGGCACTAGGGGCCCAGCAGCCCCCACTGCCCCATGGGAACCAGTAAAGCAAGCCTCACGGGGCTGAGGCACCCAGACTCTCCAGAATGTGCCCCGCACTCGGTGGGCGGGGAGGGGGGGCCACTGGACCCCTGCTCCCCACAGAGGAGGAGGCTTCAGGCCTCGCAAACCGCCCAGCTGGAGGCACTGAGTCGTGCGGGTGGCTAGGCCTTCAGGGCCAGCTCTGGACCACCTCTTCCGAGAAGGCTCCCGGACCCAGCTTTTCTCAGCTTCCTCCTGGGGGTCCCCGCTGCTGATGGCTGAGCCTCTCACTTCGGGCCTGTCCCTGGACTGTCCCATCACTGCCCCTGGGTGGGTACTGAGGGCCCCCGCGTGGGCCCCAGGCCAGGCATGAGGCCGGGTGCCAAAGAAGGCATTTGACAGAAGGATGGACTGTTCTCAGGGCTGGTGAGCCCCTGTGATGGTGTTGAGGACCCTGGGGTGCCAGGAGGCCTCCCAGCACCTCCACCAGGGAGCACAGGCTGCGAGGGACCTGGGCCAGCCTCTGGGGTGGCGGCGTGAGTCTGTGAGGTGCTCCTGTGGGAACCCAGGCACGTGTGCATCAGCTGCATGGGCACCGGGGTTCCCCCTGAGGCAGGACAAGAAAGCTTCCCCACCTGCATGGCCCCAGGCAGCGTGCATGTGCGTGAGGGGGCACACATGCACACGTGCTCGGGCACACATGTGTGTGCACCCCTTGCATGTGTGTGCAAGTGTGTACATGTGTGAGTGTGTGCATGGGGCTGGAGGCCACCCGCGTGTTTGGCCTTGCTGTGAGCACCTCTGGTTTGAAGACACATCCTTCTGTTTGTGGGGAAAGATGACAAGTGGAGCGCTCGACAGCCCGAGGTCCTGGGCCTGGCAGAGACCGCTGTGCTAGGGCCGGGCGATTTTGCAGCAGTGAATGAAACTGCCAGACCCTCGCTCTGTGTTCCAGTGCCTTCAGCTGCCCTAACTTTAAATCCTATCATGATCACCCCATTTTATAGCATGCTCTGGCCCTGCGATCAGTAGATCGAGAGAGCTGAGGACCAGGTACAGTCTGGCCCAGATGGTCAGTGGGGCGGCCACACCCAGGACAAAGCACCCCCACATCCGCTCGGGGCAGGCAGGCTGGGCCCCCCTCTTGGGAGCCAGCTGGTGGTGGGGGCAGTGAGGGTGGGGTGGCAGGCTCGGGTCCCAGGCTCTCCCAGGGGCTCATAGCAGCTAAGTGAGCTTCACTTTTGCGGCATACACTAGGAGATGCTGGGTTTCTCCCGTTTCCAAGGCCTGGGCTCATCGCAGGACAGGGACACTGGGAGACACTGGTTTTCACAGAACCAAGCCTACTGTCACCGTGCGGTCCAGCAATCATGCTCCGTGGTGTTCACCCGCATTGACTGAAACCTTATGTCCACACCAAAACCTGTACACGGATGTTTATAGCAGCTTCATTCATAATCGCCAAAACCTGGAAACAACCAAGACGTCCTTCAGTGTGTGAGTGGGTAAATTAACCGTGCTGCACCCAGACGATGGACTATTACTCGAGCTCGCGAGAAACGAGCGCCCAAGCTGTGAAAAGACACGGAGGACCCTTAAATGCACATTACTGAGGGAAAGACGCAATAGGATTCCGGCTGTGGGACATCCCAGAAAAGGCAGAACCACGGAGACAGCACCAAGATCGGCGGTTGTCGGTTTGAGGGGAGGAGGGTGAGCAGGTGGAGCACGGGGGATGTGGGGGCCGGGGAGCAACTCTGGGTGGTACTGCGGTGGTGGGCACCTGTCCTGATGCCCTTGTCCAAACCCACAGAATGTGCACCACCAGGGGGGGCCCTGCGGTCATCTGTGGACTCTGGGTGGTGATGACGTGTCCGTGGAGGCCCGTCCACCATCACAGATGTCTCACCCTGGTGCGGATGTGGATAGTGGGGGGACGGGGGCGCATGGGAGATCTCTCTCTGAACCTCCCTCTCAGTGTTGCTCTCACCCTCAAACTGCTCTAAGAAAATGAAGTTTTTTCATTTAAAAATACAAGTGAGTGCTATGAGATGGCAACTTTCTTCCATTTCGGAGGCTCAGCCTCATCACAGGGCAACAGGACGGCTCAGGCATGGGCGCTCCCCACGCCCCCAGAGGCCCACGTCCACAGGCACCTGACCCCATCCTCGCTGGCAGAGTCTTGAGGTGCCGGAGGTTTTTGCAGCAGGAAGCCAGGCCTTGCCCCGGCAGGAGGAGAATGTCGAATGCAGAGAAAGCAGAATGTGGTGGGGCCTAAGGGGAGCTCGTGCCCCAAGCAGCACAGGACCACAGACCCACTGCAGGTGCACACGGCACACACACGGCTTGTGTTTGTCTCCCTGCATGTGCACATCCCCCATACACGCCCCACATGTAGGCCCACAGCTGCCCTGCATCCACAAAAGCAGCCCAGCTGCGGGTGCGAGCCCATGGATGGCTACACCAGGGTGGACCACAACCCCCCCTTCCTTCCCTGCATGTCTGGGTCTGGGGAGCGGCCTCCAGCCAACAGCCCAGGGCAGCCCCACGGTGTGCATCCCATCCCAGGGGCCAGGCCACAGGCAGCCAGCTTGGCTGCTGCAGTCAGGGGATGGGGGCCCGCCGCCCACTCTGCCCCACGGCTCTCAACTCTTGGTTCTACATCCTGCCCGGGTTTCCGATACCGGCTTCCACAGCCCCCTAGGACTCATGTGGGGTCAGCAGTCTTTGCGAGGCCCGGACCAGGGAAGAGCTGACTTCACAAGTGGGGAGACCCAGGCCTGGAGGCATGGTGAGGTGGCTGGCTGGTGGGTCACACGGGGTTGTGGGTGCTGTCGCCTCTCCTGCCACACGTAGCTTCAGCTGATGGGGCTGTGGGAGGGCAGGGTCTGACCTGACATGCGGACACGCTGAGCCAAGGCCGGCATGACCAGGGCCCCTCCACCACCCTGCCCGTCCCCCGCCCTGATGCTTGCGCTGGTGGGGAGGGGCCACCCACCTCTTCAGAGGCAGTGAAGGGGCAGGAGATAGGCCTGGTGTTGGGATGCACGGGTCCAGTGGCCAGGAGAAGTCTGGGGTGCAGCAGGAGGCTACACAGCAGAAGGGAGAGGCCTGGACACTGGGAAGGTTTTCTCTGCTGTGTCCCATCTGGGGCAGGTCTATGCTAGGGGTGCCCACGACCTGTTTGCCATCGGAGGCCAGGGGGCAGCCTGAGACCCGCACACAGGGCTCTGCCTCAGAGAGCCCCTCAGCCCCAACCAAGGAGGGGGCCAGACAGGCCTCTGGTCGGAGGGGAGGGGGCCCCTGAGGGGTGGAGAAAGGTGTGGGGGGATGGGCTGCCTTGGAGGCAGGAAGCTCCTTGAAGCCCCCCCCCCCAACGAGCTTCCTGAACAGGGTCAGGGTCCCACCCCTCTGAGCTGTGTGGGCGTGCTGGGGTGCCCAGGCTGCAGACCCCCTGGTGCAGGGACCCAGGCCCGGCCCCCTGAGGCAGCGCTGGGCCTGGACCCCGGAGGGCAGGGCCCTGGAGCGGGCTTGTCCACTGCACCCCCACTTGGCTGTGGCTCGGACCGACAGACGGACAGACGTGCGGCCCCCTCCCGCGGGCCCCACCCCTCCGCGGCCGTCTTCAGTGATTTGGAAGTGTAGAAAATGGGATTATCCAGGAACAGATGTGCACAAAAGGGGTGAAATGGAAAGTGCTAGCGTGGCCGCCTGCCTTTGATTACCTCTGACGGCCTTGGTGTCCGCAGCCCCCCCAGCGGGGCTGGGCCAAACCCCGCCGAGCCCTGCAACGCGGCTCATTGAAATTGAATTGATACTTTGTGAACTTCATTTGTGAATAATGTGATCTGACAGGGACAAATGTGACGGGGAATTGTTTTCAAACCTCCTCCAAATGAAGCTTATGATGGGGTAAATGCGGACGCCTTTGTCTTGAGGCCCCCGCCCGCCCGCTGCCTGCATATGCAGCAGCCCGACGTAATTGAATTGTGGGTGGGGAGGCCGGGGAGGCTGGGACGGGCGGCGGCCTCCCCAGGCCGGGGGTTGGGGCCCTGGGCTGCCTAGCCCCGTGCCCACTGGCGGCCCTGCAGCCGCGCCAGGCCTCAGATGTCCTACATATTAATTCCCTTTGCCGAACACTTGCCGGGCGCGCGCTCAAACCCAGTTAGCTGGATTGATGAAGGCGGCAAGAGGATCCGACGCGCGCTGATTCCGCCTTTTCAGCTTCGATTAGCTCAGCCCGGGTTACTCCCGTCAGCGCTCCATCACGCGACGCGGACCCTGGGGAGGGCCGTGTGGCCACGGGGCCCAGGAAAGCTTCAGTGCGGGCCATTACCTCACAGGGGTCCCCGCAGAGCTCGGTGGGCGGGCGCCGACACAGGGCCTGGCTCTGCCGCCTGCTCATCCGCCCCCTGGGTCGCGACCCCTGACCCGCCACTGGGGTCCCTGCTGCCTCGCACGGGCTGCGCCGCCCGCTCAGTCTCATGCCTCTCCTGTAGCCACAGAACCACGCCAAGGAGGGACCATACACTAACCCACATTTCCAGAGGAGGAAACTGAGTCACAGGCCTCCCACTCCTCCTCTGGGCCAATATCACGGGGAGGCATCCGTCACAGGTCGAGGGCTGGGGGCATCTGTCCTCAGCCCCAAGACCCAGAACGAAGGGACCACATTGTCCCTGCAATGACAGTGATGAGGGCGAGGGGCAGATGTGGGCTCGGGGCAGGTCCCTGATGCCAGCAAGACCCCCCTGCCCGGGCTTTGTGGTGGTTGTGGGGCTCCCCCTGGGTCCTGAAAGCCCCAGCCACACCGCGTTCCCACCACCAAGGCCTGGAGGAGGGCCGCACAGCCCGGCTCCCACAACCCAGACTGACTTGGGGCCCTTCCTATGTGTTTTTCATGAGGCTGGTAGCCCTGAGATCCATCTGTGCCCTCTGAAACACAGAGGGTGCAACCCCCAGGACACTGGGGGTCTCTGGGTTTGCAGTGTGGGGGCCACAGTTCCCTGACTGAGCGGCCGTGCTCCCGCTTGCCAGACCTGGGTCCAGGGCCGCTGAGGCCCCGACTGCGTCTCCCATGGGTGCGACACCTGGTCACCTGCGAGTGGTGCTGGGGAAGGCGGCTGGGCCGGAGTCTTCCCCCCAGAGACTCCTCTCCTCTCAGCTCCTGGCCCCCTTGTCCAGGAGAAGACACAATTAAAGGCTGTCCGACTCTGATCCCAAGGGGGTGCCAACCCCCGGAGGACACCCAGGGCCCCATGGGGCAGCCCCAGGCCTGCTGACGGCCTCAGCCTGGGGCCCTGCCCCTTGAGAGGCACCTGAGCCCAGAGCAAGTCCCCAGGTAGCCGCATCTCCAGCCCAGCCTCCCTGCAAACCCAGGGGAAACTGCAGGCGGCTCAGCAACCTCCCAGTGATACTGGCTCAGCCCCCTTCCCTCCCTGTCACCTCCTTCCTGTTTTCATGGTCTCCAGTCCAAGTTATTCATTTTACTTATTTTGTTAATTCAAGTGAAATTCAGAGAACTAAAATGAACTATTTTAAACTGTGCATTTCAGTGGACTGAGCCCTTTTGCAAGGTGGTGCCACCTGGCCCCTAGCCCCACCATGCCCGCCACCAGCAGTCAGTGCCCACTCTGGCCGCGGCCACCACCCCTCGAGTCTGTCGCCGTGGTTGCTGCTCTGGATGCCGCCTGGAAGCAGCCTTTGTGCTGGCTTCTCTCACGGACAGGCAGCTCCGAGGTTTGTCCACAGGGCAGGTGTGGCGTGGCTCGCTCCCTCGCACGGCGGCATGCCGCGCTTCTGCACGCATGGACCACACGCTCCATGCATCTGCCAGCTGGGGCCCCCGGGCTGCTCGGGCCCAGAGCTGCTGTTAGGGCTCAAGTACAGAGCGTGGTGGTGGCTGGGTGCCCGTGCTTCAGACGACCCATGGCTTGGGGCCCCCTCCCCTCCCCTCGAGGCCCAGGTGGGCCCCTTGGGCTCCCTCTGGGAGCCCAAGAGACCTGAGTGTCCACCATGTCAGCATCTGGCCTATACACTCTCTGGGTAAGCTGCTCCAGCTGCCCACCCCCACCCCGGGGCAGCACCAGCCCCTCCCTGCTCCGCAAGTCGAGCACCATCACTTTGGAACCCCCCTGTTTTGCTGACTCTGGTTGGACTGAGGGGCCCTTGGCTTACACCTGTCTTAGGATGGACGGGCTTTGGTCAAAGAAACTCCCCCACGTTTCATGGAAAACGCTACCCCAGAACAAGCAGGTGGCCCTGGAAAGTGACCTGGCTGGTCACACACACAGCCACTCACTCTGACCGGCCCCCAGGGGGCCTGGCCGCAAGCACCTCCACGCTGGTGACCCCTGGCAGTTTGCGATGCTGGCAGAATGGTGTGTAACCAACAGAAGTAAGTTTTATGGCCCCTTCATCCCACACAGGAAATGCTGGGGTGTGGAGATGGCCCCGAGTGGTCAGCCGTCCAGGTATGTACTCGATGCTGACAGCCGTGCTGGGCTGGGGCAGCCGCCCTGCGGCCCGTCGCCAACGATCACCGCGTGCATGTAGAGCTCCTTGGGCCGGGACCGCCAGTTTTGGAACATGATTAGTTTTCGTTTGGACCACGGGAAGAGGGTGTTGAGGGTGAGGGCCTGGGCTGGGGGCGGGCGCAGGGGGGACCCTTGCCTCGGGGCGTGTTTCCCTGGGACTGTGTGGCCCCCCATGCCCCTGCAGGGCTGGCCTCCCAGATGCCCTCTTGGGGCTGCTGGCTGCCCACAGCCGTGGGTGCTGCCAGTGGGTTCTGCCCAGGTCTGCTGGTGAGACCCTCGGCCCTGGTGGGGGCTGTTTTTCCACCATGAGCCCAGGCCCCAGAACAGTTCCCTTTGGCCAATCTACACGCTTGTGAGTGAGTATTCTGTTTGGCCGGGAGGTCACAATTTTACCTCCTGTTCAAGAAACTTCTCCAGCGCCGGCCCCGCCAAGGGAGCTGTGTGTGGTGCGTGCTGCGTGGCGTGCGGGGAATGGGGATTTACGTGGGAGCAGAGTGGCCTCGAGGTGCAGACAGCGGGCAGCCGGGCTCAGCCCTCCACGGCCAAGGTTGATCCCACTCGGGATGAAATTGTCTCCAGGACCAAACATGCCCTGCTCCAGGCTGTCCGTCCCTTGAGTTCCCTTGCAGATGTGGGGGCCGGGGGCGGGGCCTGGTGTGCCAGCCAGAACCACGCCCAGGGGCTCTCCAGGGTGGACGGCCTGTTTACCGGGTCATCTGCCTGGAAGCAGCCGGGACATTACGGAAGTGCTGCAGCCCGGCTCGCTGGTCTGATCGCCCATGACTTTCTGGTTCATAACGCAGAATCGTGCTTTTCATCAAGAAGCTCATATTCTCTAGATGATTCAAAAATTCACAGAGCAAATCCAACCCCTAGTGCTTCCTTCCAACGCCTTTTCTTTAACCCCAAACACGGTTTCCGGCAAATCCTCTGATGGCGTCCAGAACTGCCCCGGGGGAGGGGCCGGGTGGCCTTGGTGGCGCTCGGTGATGTGTGATGTCCTGACACTACCACGGCCCGCGTGAGGGAACGACCATGCAGGCTGCGTCCTGGGGCAGTGCCCGCCCTGCTCACAGTCCCCGCGGGACTCGGGACAAGTGGCTTAGCCTTCCTGAGACTCAGTTTCCCCGACACACCAGGTTACTATAATATGTGTCGTCAGTGGCTGACGTTTCCTGAGCTCTCCCTGTGCTGGGCACCGGCCGGGACACCGCAGGTGAACCGAATGTTCCTGCCCACCTACACGTGGCCCTGGGGCTGTCACTGCCTGTCTTTCAGGGAAAGCTCCGGGCCACCTGGCCCAGGTGAGTGCCGCAGGGGGCCGCTGGGCATGAGCACCCTGTCACCGGCAGCGATCGGGGATGTTGGGAAGCTGGGATTGTGCAGGGGCTGGGGGCTTGGACATTAGCTTTCCCTGTGGGGCACAAGCCCATGCAGGGCTAGGACCATCCCATAGATGTCTGTGCACCTCCCTTCTTCCCAAAACAGAGCGCTTCCCGGAGAGTCAGGGTGAGCACCTCACTCCACTTTTAGCCCTGAACGCCCCCCCATCTGGGACCCCCTCCTCCTGGGCCAACACGCACAGAATCCAAACTTGACCCAGGCCCAGGTGGAGGCCCGGCGCCCACAGACTGCAGGGGGAACGGCGGAGGGCGCCTCCCGGGTGTTGGCATTCACGTCTGCGAGTGGACATGCAGAAAAGCACGGGCTTCAAAAGCTGCTCTTGAAGGCATCTCTGGTTTTCCATTTATAAAGCAGAGCGAGGTTATAAATCAGAAAAGTATTTATAGGCACTCCGAGCCAGCAATAACAGGTTCGAGTGGCCAGTGCGTCTCTGTGACTATTTCATCTTCCACGCTAACTTAAACACGAGAAGAAAAGGCTTTCCAGGCTGGGCTGGCCGCGCGGCCGCAGAGATTGAGCGCGTTTGTAATAATTCATAGGCTTCTCCCTTTCTCTTCCATGGCTCTGGAATCGCACTCCACTGTTAAAATGCACTGTGCCCGCCTGGCCGGTGGGGCCTCGCTCGTCCGAGGTGGCAGCGAAGATGGGTGTGCGGGGCAGGGGCTCGGGGTGGCTGCCCCAGCGCTGCCCCTGCTGGACGTGTGGTTCTGGGGGAGAACGGGCCGGAGCCAGCTCCTGGGGGACCCTCCTGCTCCCAGGATGCTGTGCCCCCAGCTCAGGGGCGCCCCCAAATCTCCCCATCAGCTGAGGTCTAGGGTGCGGGGCGTGGGGAGGAGCTGGGGCTGCAGGCTGGAGCCTGAGAGGCAGGAGTGGAGTGAGGGCCAGCGTCTTCCTGGGCTGGCCACTACAGGAGCCAATGGGCTCTACTTCCCTTCACCAAACTCCCCACTGGCTGGCAGGGGCAGAGCCAGGACTCCCCCCGCCCTCAGGGACCGGGCAGGCCACTGGCTGACCGCCAATGAGGCCCATGGCTGCAGAAAGCCTGAGGGGCACACCCAGGCCTGAGGGGTGGGCGGAGCCCCCAGCCCCGGTCCCTGTGGTCCTCACTGTGTGTCACCTTCTCCTGGGCCTGGGGCTGGGGGGCGCCCTCCCTGTGGAAGCCAAGGCCAGGGACAGGCCCCACGAGAACTTGAGGCCCAGCCTGCAGGAACCCAGCCTCAGGAGGGGGTGAGCTGCACAGGGAGGCCCAGAGCCCGCGTGGCAGCCGGGCCCCGACAGCGGAGGACAGCGCCGAGCTGGGGGCGGCTGCTGGGTGGGGAGGAAGTTCCAACAGACGTGTTTCGGGGAGAACAAGAAGGGAAGGAGAGGCAGCGGGGGGTTTGCCGGGGAGAAGGAGCACCTGGGCCACCCACGGGCGGCCAGACCCCAGGCCACTGGCCCAGCAGCAACCCGAGCCGACGACCTCTGCTCTGAGCTCCACCGGCCCCAGGCGTGGCCGCTCTGCCCGCGTGACCTTCCTGTGTCCCCCAGTGCCGAAGGCATCTCGGGCAGAGTCCCCGAGAGCACCAAGGAGACACCTGCAGCGGGAATGAAAGGAACTCACCGCCGAGCAAGTCCAGAGCCTCCCCGGGCATCTCTGCTCCCAGCGCCTTCCCCGAGGCCAGAGGGCAAGGTGTGCAAGTTAGGCCCGACCTGGGGACGCTGAAGCATTCTGCGGCAAACCGTCTCCCATCCTGACCCCCAGCCCTCCTCATGGGCACCCACCCAGTGGGCTCGCTCGGGAGTCTGGTGGGTGCCCTGACCCCAACCCCGGGCCTCCAGGAGCGGGGTCCCAGCGCCCCCCACCACCATCCCCGCTCAGCGCCATCCTGAGCCCGTGGCCACGTCGCCGGCTCAGAGAACTCTCTGGAAGCTCCAGTGAGCTGAGGAAATAATTACGGACAGCAGCGCCGGGGTGTGCTAAGGAGCGGGGTGGGCGGGGGCCTCATGAGGACCGAGGACCGCTTTGTTTTTCCTCTCTGTATCACCATTAGCCATTTCACGGGATAGAGATGCAGAGTAGCCCCTGGTCCAGAGCGCCGTTAAACTGTGTGGGCACAGCTGTGTGTGAAGAGGGGCCGAGAACAGTCGAGCCCGGCCAAGTGTGAGCCCCCCTGCAGCATCCCCGGGAGAGGCCCACCGCCCTGCACCGGCCTCCCAGCTCCTGGGGGGCGGGACTGCCCCGAGGGCCCCACCTGAACGCTGTGGACAGCAGGGGGCAAGTCCAGGCCAGGAGGCAGGCAGGGCGTCCAGGGGCTGAGGGCCCCAGCCGCAGGGGGCCTTCTCCGGCTCAGCCAGGGCGGCCCCGAGGGGAGGCCCTGGGGCAGGCAGCCCAGAGCCCCTCTGCCCCAGCTGGACTTGAGACCAATCCAGAGGGGCACAGAAGTGCAGTGCGGGCCCCTGTGCTGTTGGGGACACTGAGGCTGGGCGCAGGGCAGCAGAGGTGAGGCAGGCCTAGGCCCCAGCTCCGGGGCCAGCACCTCTCCTTCCCTGCGCGTGTCCAGCAGCATGGGGATGGGGAACCCAGGGGTGGGGTTGGGAATGGAGGTGTGCCCAAGGGGCATGGCTGCACTGAGCTCCTGAAACTCCAAGGCCGGGGGGAGCTTCTCTGAGCCCCCGAGGTCCCCCTACCCAGCCCCACCCGGCCCCCAGGTGCTCAGGCCCTAGGTTGGTAGAGGTGGGTGGGGGTCAAGAGGGGACGCAGGAGGGTCAGCTGTGGTCTGAGTGGGACAAAGGCGTCTGGTGGGAAGGCAGATCTTGTGTGAGCAGAGCGTGTGGGAGAGTGAGCTCCCGAATGTGAGCACACTGTGGTCAGCTCACGCGGGTGGCCTCCGGGCTGGGCCGCTGGGCCAGGAGGTGGCCAGGGATGAGAATTGTTTGAGGGTGTGGCCTCCGCAGAATAGAAGGTCCCCCGGACTCACCCAGCAGACGCCCCCAGGCAGAGGCTCCCCCAGACTCACCCAGCAAACGTCCCAGCCCCCATCTGCAGCACTCACCTGTGGCTGGAAGCCGGGGGTTCAGGTCCAGGGCAGGATGGGAGGACAGCAGGTGCAGAAGGGTCCTTCCAGGCACCCAGGGCCCGCACACATGCTCACTGCACACCTGCCCTGGGTGTGACCAGCCCCGGTAGCCAGGCCTGGGGATGGAGGCTGCTCTTCAAACAACTTGGTCTGACAGCTGCAGAGCTCAGGGCGGCCGCCTGCCTGTCTGTACTTCCTCTCCTCCCTGCAGGTGGCGGGAGGCAAGGGGAAATGGGCTGGGAGCCAGACGCCAGGGCCACTCCTAGTGGGACGAGGACCGCCTGACCAGGCCACTGCAAGGGGGTCCGGGGGAGCCCGGGCCGGGTGCAGAGGGAGCACAGTGTGGACATGTGCGTTCATCAGGTGCCCCTCGCTGGCTCAATCCGGGGCCAGGGGTGTCCCGGCCAAGTCTCTGGGCTCCGTGGCAGGCTGTCCAGGCCTTTGAGGGCACAGCACGAGGGGGGCCGGCAGGAGCCTTTTCCGCAGGGCTGCGTTAAATAGGCATGAAAGGTGCGCGATCCAAAGATGTTCTACAGAATATTGATTTTGTGATCACCGCTCCCACCTGGTGCTGCGCGGCAGGGCGCTGGCTCAGAAATACGATATTTGCAGGGTCTTTTTCATAAAGGTCTTTATGGGTTTGGAAATTTAAACACCACAGAGTCTGCGTTGAATTGGAAAGCAAAAGTCTCTAAGCTTGTACATCTTAGAGGGAAAAAAATTCAATTAAGTGGGATTTTAGCTGTTTCAATAAAATTGGACTCTCCCTTTTCAAGATAAGAGCTCTCCAGCACAGAGCAACCTTTATGAGCCGCAAGCCCCTACTTCTACACGCATAATCCTCGCTCGGGACACAATACCCACAACAGGAAATCAATGTGTAGTCGAATCAATTTGAAAATATAAAATAAACTAATATATGAGTAGAAAATTCACTTCCTATGGATTAAAAGCAGCACAAATAGCAGGAAAGTGTACCTTTTTGAGCAGGAGGAAGTGGTTCAGGGCAGGGGCTCTGGGGGGGCCGGGGGGGAAGCGCCTGGAAGACCCGGGTCAGGCTGGTGGGCACGGAGCCCCCCACGCGGCGGGGCAGGGGGAGCTGAGGTGGGAGCGTCTGCAAACGCTCTCAGCCACTGATCTGAAGGCTGGGTCCTAAGAGGTCCCCAGGCGAGGGTTAGTGCCTGCACTAAGGCGTCCGAGTGTCAAGGACGGACGCCCAGCCTGTAAGTTTTCCTCTCTGGACGCCCACCCCACCCCACGCCCAGGTAAGGAAGGCCTCCTGCCCCTCACCCTGGAGGGCCAGGCCGGCCTGCAGGCAGGACCCCAGGGCCTCGGGGCAGGGAGGCAGGGCCAGGACGGGGTGAGGGTAGCCAGGCAGGAGCACGGTTTGCAAACGTCCTGCATGGCCGGGAGGCTGCTGCCAGGAGAGAGCCCCGGGTGAGGCCGCAGGTGACCAGTCGAAGTGTGTAGCCTGCTTCTCCGCCGGTCCCTCTCGCACGGGATCTGCTGTCCACGTGGCCCTCTCCCTGACCACAGCCCTCCAACTTCCATCTGCATTGATGCCCGGCATCTCCTCCTCCAGGAAGCCCTCCCTTCCCTGGGCAAGCCCCCTCCCCCAGCTGCCAGGCCTCTCCCTGGCCCAGACCAGACCCCAGACCCACCCTGCTCCCGACCCAGACCCCCCTCCAGCAACCGGGCCTCAGGGCCTCCGAGACCACACCACCCCCTGACTGCCTACTTCTGTCCCACCCACCCCTGCAGCTGGCCCCCCAGGGCCACATGTGCTGGGGGGTTGGGTGGGCCTCCTCCAAGTGCCCCTACTGCCTGAGCGCTCAGCCTCACCTGACAACTCTCCCTTCTGATTTTGTTTCCAAGTATTTCCCCCGATGCTGCGACAAGGTGAGCGAAGCTGCAGCTCCAGGTCCAAGTGTCCTCTGCCCTGCTGTGGAGAGGGCCAAGAAAGGCTCCGGGTAACGGGCATCTGGAAAAGCCCCCACCCAGCTCCCACTGGGCACGCCCTCCCATCCATCATCTGCTAAACTACCGTCCACGAGCTCCCCCAGAAGGCCGCCTGATCACGCATGCACCCACGGACCCGTCCCTGCACCATCAGTGAGCGCGTGTGCCTGGCCCCTGCACTGTTCCTTCCTTTAGTTCGCCCACTTCTAATCTAGCGCTCATCCAACCACAGATCTACCTCCCCTCGCTCACTCGTCCACCAACCATATACTAGCCCACTCATCAAACCCTCCACAGCCCACCTATTCACCCACTTGCCCACGGAATCACAACCCCCCACACAAGGTCATCTACCCACCCAAATATCCATCTGCCTACCCTCACACCCACCCAGCCAGCAATCATCCATCCACTCACCGTTATTCATCTGTTCATCCAACCAGCAGCGCACCAGGCCACCCACCCACAAACACCCCTACACCAGCCTTCCACACGCCCACCTGTCTACCAAACCCAGAGCCAGCATCAACTCACGTCCCAGCCATCCGACCATCTGCCCACTTACTCCATGACCGCCCAAAGCTTGGTGGCTGGGTCAGCGCAGGGCCCGTCCCGCCAGGGTAATGCCATCCCTGTGATCCACATGTGGTCCCAGCCCTCAGGGTGCCCTCCTGCTCCATTCCCTTGGCAAACCGCCGCGAGCCTGGAAGAGGGCATCATGATGGGGAAGCAGCACTGGCGACCAGAGTCCGGGCGCTGCCCTGTGGGCACGGTGCCCAACAGTGACAAAGTGGTAAGACAGAAGCCATGCAGCACCTACCCGTGCTCTCCGCCGAGCATTGGGCCAGACTGCGTGCAAAGCAGACACCCACCCGCCTGAGCACTGACATTCCAGAAGGGAGACAGGCATCCAACAAGCAAACAGAGAAAAAAACTAAGTCACTTCACACAGTGGCAGTGCCCAGGAAGGCCACATGGCCAGGCTTTGCTGGGTAGGGTCTCTGCACCAGTGACAGGCTGGTATCGGGTCCCTCACAGGAATGCTGCCTTTGGACCCTTGCCAAGAGCCGGGACAGGGCCCCTGGTGGCCCCTTTACAGAAGGGCTGACTAAGGCCTCTGGGCATTGTTGGCACACCACCCCCCTCCCGGCCTGGTCAGCTCTTGTTCAGTGTGCCTGGCCTGCCCTTGGCTGTCTCCTGACAGCAGGCCCCCCATGTCCGCCCCTCCCTGGACCCAGCGTTTCCCAGGCCGTGCACCTCAACCTGTGCATGCGCTTTCTGGGGCTGCTGAAGCCTGGTCGGCGGGCTCAGATGGGCAGGCCGGGGCCGAGTCGGCTGGACATGCACAAACGGACTCGTGAGCGGAGTTCACCGTCCGGCACGACGAGGGGAAAAACTCAATTTGTAAACCCTTGGTCAGTATGAAGTAACGCCATCAGGCTAGATTTTGGACTAAATTGGACAATCATGTTGGCTGCACCCAAGGCCCGGCAACAATAGGTAAATTAGATCGTCATTAAATTATCATGAAGGAAAAATGCATAATCGGCAGTGGGGCTGTTAGAAAGATTATGGTTATTTTCAAAAACCGTGCTGTTTGCAAATTTGTGCAAAATTATTTGTTCCTGGAGGAGTTTTATGGAGCTATCTACACATTATCTCCGCCTGAGCTTCCCGACCCTGCATATTAACTAATGTCGTGGTTTAATTGGAAAGAGAACAGCCAAATTGTAAATCGCTTTTCTGTCATCTGTCTCGTGTCCACACTGTGTCCCCAGGAGTAGGGGACTTGGAGGGAGCCCTCCTACCCGCTGGGTGGCTGGCTCCCCCGGACCTGCCCAGACGCCCTCGGCCAAGTCCGGTCCCTCACACGGGCCAGGCCGGCGCTGGGACCAACACCTCTGTCTGCAGGCCCCCAGACGCGGTGCTCCGGGCTCCGAGCGGGAGTAGGTGTCTGCAGACCTACAAACCTACAGAAAACTCACAGGCCTGTTTGACAAAGGGTACAGTTCGTGACTCCCTTCTTCAGCTGGACCATCAAAGCAAAGGGGACAGTCACTTCCTCTGGAATGAAGGGCCACTGTGGGGCCCTCTCAGCGCTCAGACTCACATCCAGGGGCGATAGGGTAGGCAGCTCCCCGCTAGGGCCGGCCCCGCATCTGCTGGTCTGGAGGCTGGGCGGAGGGGCCCTGAGGGCCTGGAGATGCCCCCTCCCCGCTCCTGCCGCCAGGCCTCAGACAGGCAGGGCAGTGGGGGCCAGAGGTGCCAGAGAGCAGGCGGGGCTGCACCTGTGGTTGGGCCGACCTTCCGGGCCCTCCGTCAGCCGCAGCGTCTGCAGGACAGGCCGCACCTGCAGGCTTGTCGGTTGGAACACCTGGGAGCGGCCCGTGCCTCGGTCGATGCTGGCGAGGGTGCCCGAGTTCTGTGTAATTGGGCAACCCTGTCTCCTTTAATTGGTGTATTTGTCTTATCGCAGTAGTATTTGTAGGGCTAAAAAGGGAGAGTGCAGAGAGGCCACCGGGAACAGCCCGAGAGCCAGGGAGCTGCTCCACGAGGGCACGTTGCCTGCAGCCTCCGCCGGCTGGAGACCAGACCCGCGTCGCCCACAGTGAGGCCCGAGGGCCTGAGGAGGGGCACGGCCTGCAGGGAGGGCAGCCCGACGCAGGCCAGCCTGGACGCCGCACAGCCCCGAGGCCCAGCAGCCGCCCCATCAGCTCCTCGCTGTCGTCCCCATGCCTCTCCGGGTCCTGCCCAGGATTGAAGTCGGAGCAGGCCACGGCCCCCGCCCCACCAAGGGCAGCTCCCGGACCCCCAGGAGCACAGCGAGGATGGGCCGTGAGGGGGGCAGGGGGCAGGGAAGAGGTGTGCATGTGGATTCGAAGGTGTCACGCCCGGGGGCCAGGACGCTGGCCAGGACTCTGGACTTGACCTTCTGCCCACGCGGCTGAGTGGCCCTGTGAGCTCATGCAGACCCATGGACCCACAGCAGCTGAGACGCCTCAACCGCCCCGGCCCCGGTGGCGGGGCTCCCTGAGGGTGCAGGAAGCAGAAGTGACAGAAGGCAACGAGGCGTCGGGAGCAGAGCGATGGCGAGGCCCCGGGAGCTCACGCCATTGCAGCGTCGGCCTCTGCCCTGTGCTTACGGTTCCTGCTTCTGTGGTGTTTGCCTTCTTGGCTTTCCGTTCTGGAGTGTGCAGGCGACGCCACGACCAAGGAGCCCACGAGGCAGGTGGGCATCCGCTGTCTGGGGAGGGACAGGGCGCCCCACCGGAGCACGCGGCGGGAGACGGTACCGGTGAGCTGTCACCCAGCACACGGCGCACCCTCAGAACTCCCCCAGCCCCCCGACCGCCGGCCTCCACCGCGTTCCGCCTTGAGGCCCGGAGCACGGAGCCCCCGGGAGCTCCTCTCTGCCACTGTGGTCCCCAAGCAGCTCCTGCCCGACAGTGTGTCCTGCTGGGGTCGCTCCCCCCACGCCCCCCCCCCGCAGCCCTGGGCCTCCACCTCCTTGCTCTGCCCCCAGACCCAGGGTGGTGGGGCTCCCTACGTCTGGCCCTCAGCCCCCCAGGGGCCCACCTCTCCCGTCCCCTCTGCTGAACGCGTGTTTGTTCTGTTTCTTGAATGACTGTTTTAACATGGCACGTGTGTCCTGGCCTCCACGCTGAGGACTCCCCTTACCTCCGTTTCCCTCCCCTCCTCCCAGGGTGGCTCTTCACTCCTTCAGTCATCCGACTGACGAAGAGCGCTCAGTGCCGTGTCTCTGTGGGCAGGGTTCCGGACCCCGCTGGGCAAACAGATACACTCGAGACCCCGTGCATTCACCGGACGTGGCTGAGCACCCGCCGGGTGCCCGGCCCCGTGCTGGGGACTGAAGTCCCCTCCCGTGGGGCCTCCGTGCTAGTGGGGTGCTAGCGGCATGGGACAAGGCCACAGGAGACACTCATACCCCCGGAGAAAGGGGCAACAAGGGGGCGGGCGGGCTGCTGCTGGCCACGGAGCAGGAGCGGAGGGATGGGGGGCCCAGGCAGAGGAACAACGGGAGAGAAGGCCCTGGCTGGGCTCTGGAGGCACAGTGAGGCCAGGGAGGAGGAGCACGGAGGCCAGAAAGGCCATGGAAACCTGGCCGTGCAGGACTCCGCTCCCCGTGGGCAGGAGGGCCATTTTAGCGGGGGGACCCTGGCCACGGGTGGGCGATGGACTCTGGGGGCGCGGGGCAGACGTGGGGAGGTGGAGTGAGGCCGGCCCAGGGCAGTGTGATGGAGACGGAAGGGACTCCCAGGAGTGCGCCCCTCGCCGAGGCGGGTGGTCAAGGGGCCGTGGGAGGGGTGGGAAATCAAGTTTGGTTTCGGCCACACTGCCCCCCCCCGCCCCGTGCCGGGGAATCAGGTTCACTCACACAAGTGGCTAGGGAAGGCAGGGATGGTGGCAGCGAGGCGGGAGAGGCCCGGGGGGTTCTGAACCAAGGTGGGGACGGGCGAAAGCACAAGAAACAGCCACAGTGCCGGAGGGGCCTCCGGAGCGGGCCCCGGGTCTACGCGCCTGGGAAGAGAAGGACGGGCAGTCCTGTGTACGTTCCCGTCTGTGTGTCTACGGCGTGGCTGCGTGGCTGCGTCCGAGTGTGGGAGTCCACGTATTCTGTGGCACTGCCACTGCGTGTGTGCATCTGTATGTGGACGTGTCCATGTGACCGTGGCAGTGTCCTCTCCTGTGTGACCACATGTGCGTCCGCATCTGCGTGGGTCCACGTGGGCTGGGGGGGCGGGCAGCCGGGGCGGAGGCTGGGGTCAGCATCCCCAGGACCACCCAGACTGCGCCTGTCCCAAGCCGGGCAGAGCCCCGAGGGCCAAGTCAGGGTTAGGGTCACTAGGGCGGCCCCACGGAGCCCGGCCTGGGGGGACCGTGCTGGAAGAAATGGTCACAGGTGCCTCGCGGGACGCTCCTGGCCGGTCGGAGGGTGCCCACAGTGACCCCAGCTCCCCGCCCTGGGGCTGCGAGGCCCCCAGTGCCAGGGCCCTGGGCTGGGCAGGGCTGGAGGACCGAGCGGGAAGATGAGAAGCGAAGCACCGGCCGGGGCCCCTCCCCACGCGCCCGGGCCGGCGGCCTCTGAGTGTCGATTCTGCGCGACTAACTCATCGATCGCCTCACCGGGGTTAATTAATTAATTAGGGGTGGCCGCGGAGGATGGTGGGCCGGGGCCTGGGAAGGATCTCACCACCAGGAGCTTTATTAGTACATAAAATGAGTGTTTAAAACCCACATGGCCACGAGCGCGCTGTTGAGGCTTTTCATTAAACAAACCTATAAAATTACTTGCCTCATTATGTATTTTCGTGGCTTCCTCTGCCTCCTTGCCCCCGCCCACCTGCCTCCTGCACCCGCTCTAAGTGCCTATTTGAAATCAATTTCTCTAATAATGGACTTAATGAGCTCATCAATTAGGGCTGCCATAACCGAATGTAGCTGCTCTCGGCGGTTATCAGTTAAACTCTGGAACTAATTTCCATGCTTCATCTATCAAGGGGGTGCCCACCGCACTCACTGCTGCTCCGGGACGATAGGGAGACCCCGGGCCCTTCCCACCCGGCGAGAGGGGCGGCCTGGGGGAGGACAATGGGGACAGAGCCACCTGCCCAGCCGGGAGCGGCCAAGGCTCGCGGCGCGGCGGGCTGGCGTAATTAGCAGTAATGGATGACACTCGCGGCCAAGATAAGATGGTCGTTCCACATGGAAAATCCCATTATGCCTTCCCTACCTTTCCACGCAGCCTTCAACAAGGCCACCCTCGCCCCTCACCCCCTTTAAATAACGCCCAACAGGCCGGCTGCACTGAGGCCTCCTGTTTCCCCCAAAATCCCGGCGCCCATGGCGGACCCCTGCTGCCCAGGCCAGGGCTGGGGCCGGCCCTGCGAGAGCATCCCAGAGGGTGGCCGTCAGGGAGAGAGAGCTGGGAGGGCAGAAGTTTCCGGAAGTGGGAACAAGGGCTGTCCGGGAGGGAAGCATCGGGTGGCGGAGCTGTTGCCGGACACAGTGGCGTGTGTCCACAGGTCCGACCGCCCGGGGTGAGGGGCCTGGAGGGGCACTGGAGGGGGCCTCCAGCCAGGCGAGACGGTGGGGCAGGGACAGGGCAGAGGGGCCCCAGGCCAGGGAGGTGCCCCGAGTGGGCCTGGGGCAGGAGCTGGGCATCGGGGGCACCCCGGTTCTGGGGACATTGCCTGGCGCCCAGGACAGGCTCCGTGCAGACAGGTGGATGGATGGAAGGACAGACAGCAGTCTCTGCTCTAGCTAGAAGGGTTCACGTGAAAACCCGCACCTGGGGGGGGCACGCCGGGGGGGTGGCGCCCAGGATTCTCTGTTGCCGCGTGGCTCACCTTGACCCCAAGTTGGGATGAGGGGGGCAGTCTGAATGTCTCCCTAGCCAGACACCCTCTGGGGGGCGGTGAAGAATTGCGCCCCTCTCCTCGGGGTGCCCTTAGGAAACCAAGGCATGGAGCAGGTGCCACCCGCCCAAGCCAGGGAATGTCCAGCCAGCTCACCTGGGCCCCAGCAAGGCCTGGCTCTCCCTACTGTTCCTTCTGCTGACTAGGGAGAAGCTGTGGGTGGCTGTGCAGAGCAGGGCAGGGGGCATGGGGGACGGGCTAAGGAGAGGGGTGCTGGGGGAGCTGGGTGGGGGAAATGCTAGGGTTTGGGGTGCTGGGGTGGGAGGGTGTGTGTTCTGGGGGTCCAGGGCCCAGGGTGCTTGGGGGCAGGGGCTTGGGGTGTTATAGGCGGACGGTGGTGGGGTAACTAGGGAGTTGGGGAGCTTGGGGGTGGGGTGGGGGCAGGGCACCCCTGGGCACTGCCCCTGCCCTTGCTCCTCCCCCCAGCCCCACCTGCAACACGCACACCCCTCTCCCGCCCCAGGCCCACCAGCGCCAGGCCAGGTTTGGGAGCCCCAGGCTGGGTGGGTGGGGCAGCGGCCCCCCCTGGCGGCAGCGAGTTGGGCACGTGTCGCCGCTTAGCCTGCTGCTCCCAGCGATTTGTCATAATCAGCCGGGCTTTTCTCATTAGCAAAAAGCCATTAGCCAGCTTTATCAGCAGCTTTGAGGAACGCTGCCTTGGGCAAGGGCCTGGCTGGGCCGCCTCCTCCAGGTGGCCCTCAGGACTAGCCCCGCCCCTCCGCCCCTTCCTCAGCCAGCTGAGGGCAGGTGCAAGCACTACCGCCCAGGGCGGCTGGCTGGGAGGGGAAGGGTGGGGCCAGGCTGCTCAAGCCCCCAGACCCTCTGCCCCAGCCCTGTCCCCAGCTGCCCTGCCCTTGGGCACACCTGGGCCCAGAACTTGGGCTGAATCGAGCCAGGGTCCCAGGATTCAGCCCCAGACATCGCTGCACTGCCCAGGGAGGGACTGGGGGGGTCCCAGCCCTGGGGAGCCCCTCCCACAGCCCAGTGGACCCCGAAACCAGTAAGGCCAAATGCGCTGCTTGGCTTGTGGGAGGCGACTGCCGTGAACGGGAGGCAGGGACAGGTGGCGGGGCTTGGAGACGCGGCTACACACAGGGTGGTCCCTACCTGGCTTGGGCAGTGGGTGGAGCCAGGTGGGCTCTGAGCAGAGGATGGGGATCATCCCAGCCAGAGGTGACCCAGCCTCGGGCAGCGTGATGGGGGGTAGGGGAGTGACTGTGGAGCCCACAGGTATGTGGTGGGCAAGACCGCACACCCCCAGGCTGCGCCTGGGGTACGTGGAGGTGAAGAGGTTGGGGCAGGGCAGGAGGGAGCCTGGTGGGGGGAGGGGAGATGTGGGGCCTGCACAGGAGGAAAAGGTTAGGCCAGGTGGCCCTCAGATGATCCCAAGTGGGGGTGTAACCTGGGATCTGAGACCTGCCTGGGGGTTTAGCAATGTGGATGCCCATGGTGACCAGAGAGAAGTGTCCTCCTGAGGGGGTATTGGAAAGGGTCAGGGGGTGGGGTGAGGAACATGGGTCAGCTCTCTTTGGAGGGGAGGGGAGGGGAGGGGAGGGGAAGGAAGGCAGAGGGGTGGGGGGCAGGAGGGACAAGGCCAGGCTTTTGCAGATGGAGAAGGACCATCCCATCTGTGCTGGTGGAATGCTGGGGAGGGGTCATGATGGAACAGAAGGTGGACTCCGGGAGGTCAGTGGCCTGAGGAGGCCGGAGGGCAGGCAAGACCCAGGGAGCCTGCAGATGCAGCCAGCAGGGCTGGGCCCAGGAACCAGAGATGCTCTCTACCTGCCCCTCAGCTCCCCAGCAAGCCAGGACTGCCTGCAGATGAAGACCGCTCCCCACCCCAGCTTACCACCCTAGTGCAGTCCCTGTCCTTCCCCAGTCATCTGGGTCACTGTCAGGGGCAAAGCGTGGGGCCATGCCCTGCCCCAGGCCTCCCTAATTCCTAGACACCATGGCCTCAATCCCCAGGTCCCACATGGGGGCCATCCTTGGCTGCTCTCAGGGCCCCCGTGCCTGGGGCCTCACAGTGAGCACCGAGTATCGTTCAGAGACTTAAGAACAGCTGCTCTCAGCAGGCGGGACTCATGCCTTGGTCATCATGGGCTCCTCTGGCACACAATCCCACGGGCAGAAGGTGCCCGCTGAGTACCACGTGAGTGAGTGAGCAAACAGATGAATGAGGAGCTAGTGAGACCTGAGCCTGGCTGGTCACACCACTCACTTCTCAGAGAAGCGCTATCAGCCTCTTAGGCAGGGCAGGCAAGAGTCCACCATGGCCAGGTCCACGGGGCCTTCCTAGCCCTGGGCTGTGTCCTCACTGCCACCCAAGCCCTGAGACAGCTCCATCCCCATTTGCAAAGTCAGCGTGCCATGGGCTAGGAAGGTGGTGGTGCTGAGGCTTCACCTGGGCTCTGCAGCTGAAAAGCCCAGGACTTTTCCTCCCTGGATGTATAACCCCGGGCAAAAGTGGGCAGCTCAGAGACTAGGGGCTCCTCGAAGTCCCTGCCCCTTGGGGGTCTCTGAGAGCCATCAGCTCATTGCTCAGTTGCTCAGAAATGGCTGTATTAACCTCAGCTGGGAACATACCACTCAGGTGAGGCTGCACCTGCAGATGGTCTCTGTGTGGGTCCCAGCCCTGGACCTGGGTTCCTGGCATTATGGGCTGGAGGCCCTGCAAAGGGTCCACAGAGTCTCTTGCCACAAATCAACACCTTACAACTAGATTGGCTGTGATCACTTAATAGCCCCTTGGCTGGACATCTGTGGAGGAACCGAGGCCCTGGTGTAGGAATGTTGTTTTAGGTGTCCATTGAGATTGCTGAGACCACCTTTGGGTTGTCTTCAGGCCTGGACAGGGCTACAGTGTGGCCCCAGTTGTGCCCTTCATGGGGACAGAAGCCTTGCCTGCTGCCTAACCCTAACCCCAACCCATATACAGAGGAGGAGCACCTACAGAGGGCGAGGGCAGATCTGGGCTGGAATCTTCTGGACAACAGATGCAGGTGTTGCCTGTACAGGAGCTGGCTGGGTACAGGATGGCATCTTGAATTTCCCCCAGGGGCTGAGGAGAAGTGTTCAGGGGACGAGGGGTTATCCCACTGGTACTGAGGACACTGACTACATGGGCCCCCTTTCCCAGGTGGTGGCTCAGGATGATGCCCAGCTTCCTGCAGGGACTCATCTCCCAAATTTTATGTGAGTGCCTTCTTCCCCCACATGGGGAGATGCCACAGCCTAGAATGCCCAAGTCCAAATCCCAGCCAAACCTCTCCTTGCCTCAGTTTACCTGACTGTAGAATGAGGATGGTGAAAACACTAACTTGAAGGGTTGTGAAGATTACATGAAGCGATATAAATGCCGCTCTAATTGCCACATATGGCATAGAATGAAACTAAGTAAGAGTTAGTGCTGTTGCCACTGGTGATGATGATGGTGGCGATAGTGATGGTGGTGGTGGAGGTGATGGTGGTGGTGGAAGTGATGGTGGAGGTGATGGTGGTGGAGGTGGTGGAGGTGATAGTGATGGTAGTGGAGGAGATGGTAGTGGAGATGATGGTGGAGGTGATGGTGGTGGAAATGATGGTAGTGGAGATGATGGAGGTGATGGTGGTGGTGGAGGTGATGGTGATGGTGGTGGAGGAGATGGTAGTGGAGATGATGGTGGAATGGTGGTGATGGTGGTGGTGGAGGGGATGGTGGTGGAGGTGATGGCGGTGGAGATGGTGATGGAGGTGATGGTGGAGGTGATGGTGGAGGAGATGATAGTGGAGGTGATGATGGTGGAGGTGATGGTGGAGGTGACGGTGGTGGTGGAGGTGACAGTGGAGGTGGTGGTGGTGGAGGTGATGGTGGTGGAGATGATGGTGGAGGTGATGGTGGAGGTGATGGTGGAGGTGACGGTGGAGGTGACGGTGGTGGCGGAGGTGACGGTGGTGGTGGAGGTGACAGTGGAGGTGGTGGTGGTGGAGGTGATGGTGGTGGAGATGATGGTGGAGGTGATGGTGGAGGTGATGGTGGTGGTAGGGTTAATGGTGAGGTAAGCACCAAGGTGAGACTTCCTAGCCCATTTACTCCCCTGGATTACAGGTGAGGGGAATGCTCTATGCCCATTGGTGGTTAGGCAGATGAGCAGGTAAATCTGGCTGGGGTTGATGCCCCGGGGCTTCGCTTCTCTCTCCTGGGCTGCAACCTGTGAGTAAATGAGCCCCTCCCCTGTGATGCCTAGACAACCTCACGGAGTGGGGGGCCTGGCCAAGGATTCCCCCTGCTGGGCACCCCTGTGCTCATCCGCACATGGTCCAGATGAGGGGGCCAGGCTTTGGCCACGGCTTCTTCCTCCCCTCCAAACCCCTGTTCTTGGTGCCCCCGCCAGCTCCACCTTCACTCTGCCTCCAGTCCCTGGCTTCACAGTGCCCCCAACCCTACTGGTGGTCGGGTGGCCAGCGTGTGGGGCTCCTTCCCCATGCCCCCGAAAAGAGCTGTGCCGAAGACAGAGGAGGTGGGGGTCCCAGGTGGTCCCAGAGGAGGTGGTGGGAGGGAGGCTGACCCTGACAGGAGGGTGCTCAGGGGACGGAGCTGCATGGTGTGGGCAGGCGCTGCTCCCTCCTGGTGGTGAGTCAGGCCTCAGCTAGCTGTCCAAGCGCTCCACTCCTCTGGGTCAGACCAGCGGCCCTCCCTCCTGGTGGCTGCCCCCTCACTGAGGCCGGATGGGAGGAGCCACTGTGGAGCCCCCAGGCCCACCTCTCCGGCAGCAAGGGGCCTCTGAACCTCCCCTGGGCATTTGCTTTAAATTTGCTGAGAACACGAACCAAGCCAGGCTGGGGGAGGGGGGGAGAAATCCCTAATGACGACGTGGATCTGGCTCCTCCCCAAGCCCAGAGCACACCTTTGAAACACCTGGAGCCAGGTGTCCCCTTTGATTTTCAATTCCAGCGGGTCTCTGGAGGGTGGGTACCCTGACCACAGAGAGGGTCTGCCTGAGCAGCCCCGGGCCCAGGGCCCCCCACACCTTCCATCCCTGTCCTCCGTAAGTGGGTGCAATGCTCCGTCCAAAGCCACCGGCTCCCAGGGTGACTGCAGGGCACCCGGTCTCCAGCAGGCCTGCCAAGAAGGGCAGGGCAGCACGCAGCCATCAGCCCCGGTGGCCTGGGGCCGTCACCGGTGGTTGGGAGACAGACCGACCCCAGCAGCCATGGGGTGCCCAGTGAGATGAGGTGGGCCCAGGGGCTCCGTGTGGGTCTAGGCAGAGCGGCCCAGAGCAGGGCGGCCAGCAGGGACAGGGTTAAGAGCGCGCCGCCGGCCTCCCTCCCGCTCCTTGAAATGGATCCCTGGTTCCAGAATGACTCCGCTTCCCCTCTTAATCTGTATTTTACGAGTGAGAAGCTTTGCATTATGCAAATCGTTAGATAGGAACAGGTGACATTTCAGCAAAGAACATGAGCGGGGAGCGGGCCAGCAGGCGGGCTGCTGATTTAGACATTAGTATTTGTCACTAGGGCGGCAGGGGCTGCGGGGGCTCGGCTAGTCACACCTTAAGGTGGAAGTCTTGGCGGCTGGCCGGGGCCAGCCCACGCCCCTTCGCAGAGGGCACCCAGCACACGGAGGCCGCGCCAACGCCAGGCTCTGTCCCTGTGATGTCCCCCCAACGGGCAGGGCCAGCACAGCTCCATTTTACAGATGAGGACACCAAGGCACGGAGAGGCTATGGACCAAGCCCGGGGACCTCGAGCTGGGGCAGGGCAGGACCCAAGCCAGGCAGGCAGTCGGGCCGTCTTTCACACCCCTCCCCGCTGTCCTAGGGTCCACCGAGCCCGGGGTTGGCTCTCTGTGTCCTGGTGCCCCGGGCCTGTGTCTGCTCCACAGCTCGCTCACGTGGGCATTTGCTCCCATGGGCCCACCCCCAGGACTGCACCCTCTGCCCACAGAGCCCCAGCACCTCCCCCTCCTCGCCTCAGCCCACCCCAGCCCCTCGGAGTGCAGAGCCAACGTGAGCCGTGGCCATCTGTCATCCCATTGTCAAACGCATCCACCGTCCACTTCCCAGGAAGTCGTCTGAGAGGAAACGGACGGGGAGAGAAGCGAAGGGCCACCGCACTTTACGGGGCGGGGGAGGCAGCAGCCCCGTCCTTCCGTCTTCTAGCTGCCTGACGGTGCTCACCGCCCTCTGCGCTGCTCCTGGGCACTGAGATCCCAGGGGAATTAAGGCCTGCCTGCGGGCCCCAGGGATCGGGCAGGGCTGGACTTCCCCGGCATGGTGTCAGCACAGCCCTGGAGCGGGAGCTCCCCAGCCGGCCTGGCGCTGCTGCTGACCGTGGGCCTGCCGCAGGCGGGCCGGGAGGCTTGACGGGCCGGGCTCCTGGCTGGGGGTCTGTGGCAGGCCCTGTGTGTCCTGGTAGCCATGCAGCACGGGCCCCTGGGGGGCCTGAGGGCCTCTGGCTAGGGCCACAGTCAGGGCCACCCACACCTGGGGCCTGAGGCCTCGTCTGCAGGAGCAGCAGGGGTGGGCTGCATTGGGGTGTCCGCTCCACCCCCTGTAGAGCGTGAGTGGCCCTTCCGGGTGCTCAGAGGAGCTTTGGGAGGGTGCCCCCAGGGGCCCCTTCCCAGGGCACCTCCACCGTGGGGCTGGATCACGAGCATTCCTCAGGTGTCCCCTGAGGTTCCCGCTGCTGAGAACGCTTTACCCCGTGGTCTAGATGAGCCCAGATGACCTCCAAGGTCTTGTAGCTCACACAGCCTTGGGAAATGGCCAGAAAAAGGGGGCTGGACCCAGGTCTGGACAGCAGCCCCCACCCCAGTCACTGAGAGGGTCTTCCGCCACGGCCCTGATTTGGAGGTGAGGAGTGGCTTGGGGAAGGGGCTACTCATCACCATCAAGGGGTCCCCTCAATGTCCTGGGGGAAGGCCTGCCCCACGTGGCGCTGTCCTCGGTACTGACACCCAGGGGCCTCCCCCCTCCCACCACCGCCCCTCCCACCACCAAGCCAGGTTTCTCAGCAGAGCTCACCGCACTGTAATGATGGTGCACCCAGCTCGGGGACCTGTGGGACCTGCCTGAGCGGCACCTCCTGGCCCAAGGCTAGGAGGGCACTCGGTGGGTGAGAGCTGGTCAGGGGACCCCATTGCATGAGGCTCCTGCCGGAGCCAGGAAGTAAACACAGCCTCTTGCTGGGTGGGAGGCAGTTCGTCCAGCAGGTCCTGCTCACACGTGCACAGGACGCAGGGCTGTCACTCAGCAAACACGGGGAGTCCGGACAGTGGCACCAGGGGGGCAAGAAGAGCCAGCCTGCCCGGAGGCGGAGGACCTGCCTCAGGCCCCACATGGGGCATGACCTGCCCATGGAGTCAGGGCCACAGTCAGAGCCAGCAGGGCAGGGACAGCTCCCAGGGGCTGAGCGGGTCTTTGCAGGCACCACCCCCTTTCCACCCCTGCAGCCAGCAGCAGTAAGACTCCCCCAAGTGCGAATCCCTGTCCATCCTGGGGTCCCTCTTCCGCATGCCAGGCCTCAGATGGAAGTGACATCCCCACCCTTCCCTCGGGGGACGCCCTCTGGCCCCTGGAGGGCAGACAGAGCAAAGCACAGAAATGGACCCCAAGTAAAACCCGCACGGCTGCCAAGGGGTTGCCTGTCAGGATGCAGAGACGCCCTGACGACAGGGAGCGTGGCAGGCTCGAGGCGCAGAGAGGAGGCGTGGGGGGACGTGGCATAGAGAAAGGAGGGAGTGGACACCCTGGAGAGGCCTCTGGGGCCAGATCTGAGTGGCTCTGGACAAAAGCTGGGGCTGTTTGCAGGTGGGGGGTGTGAGGGAGGCAGGCTGCCCCAAAGAACGTGCAAGGCCCAGCTCTGCCTGCAGCCTGAGCGCAGCATGACCAGCCCGGCTCACAGGGGGAGGGGACACTTCCCCAGGGAGGGGAGGACCCCGTCGAGGGCCTTGAAGACCTGCCCCCACAGCGGGAGGCCTCGAGGTCCTGCAGCTGGGGGCACAGGAGGGGAGGAGAGGCAGAGAGAGAGACTCACTGAGCCCCAGCAATCCGGTCCCAGACCCTCCAGGCTGTCCCCGAAGGGTCTCGTTGTTCCCACACCTCTCCTGGCTTGATGCCAACCTCGACGGGTCCTCCCTGGCCAGGGTCAGCAGGTGAACAAGGACCAGAGTGAGGCTGGTCGCTGCCGAGGGCAGCAGAGGAGGGGGCTGCCTCAGTGGATCTGCCCCCCACGTTACTCCTCCCTCCTGAGCTCCAGCGGGGTCCTTGCAGTTGGGGCAGCCCAGAAATGGGGTGTCCGCACCAGCTTTCCATCCCGTTCCCCTGCATGCACGTGCACAGCACCCCACAGAGCTGAGCACCTCCATCAGCCTGGGGCTGGGGAGCCAGCCTCCTGCGGCCCTTCAAGCCCCTGAGCCCAGGAGAGAGTGGGAGGGCGGGGTGCATCCGTGCATGGGGAGGGGGACAATCAGGGCCCCAGGACAGCAGCCAGCTCTGTTTTGCTCACCCCCGGGGACAGACTGGTATGCAGTAGGTGCTCAATAAACGTGGCCTAAAAGAAGACACAGAAATGGGCATTTAGTTTTATTTGTATTTAAAAGCACTGGGTGCTGCCGAAGCCAGGCTCCCTGGGAAGACGGGGGTCCCTGCCCCCTCTGCCCGAGGCCCCTGCTCCACGAGCTGCCTGCCCCGGGTGCCTGTCCGGGCACCGCTTTCCCAGGAGCACCCTGCACTGCAGTGACATTTAAGATGGAAAGGAAGGGCAGCTGCCCCGGTTCTAATAGCAGGTGCGGGGTTTGAAATTAGCATCAGAAAAGGAAGCAGTGTCCTTACCCTCTGGGGTCTTCACAGAAGAGCCGGCTCCCCTTCCCGAGCTGCGCACCATCGTCCATTGTCAGTAATCACTTACCTTCAGGCTCATAAATGTTGCTCTTGGGGTGCTCATAAACAGCCCGCCCCCTTTTTAAATTAGCAAGTAGAGATATGTACGGGTTTCTTTTAGTGTGATGAGTAGGGGGCTCGCAGGAGGGACGTCCGTGAGCACACAGCGCGGTGGGCACCCGGTCCCAGCCCGGAGAAGGGAGACGAAGCAGGGACGCTGAGCCCCCCCAGCTGGCCGCCCACAACCCCTGGGCATGGGAGGGGGCCTGCTGCCAGGCTTGAAAACTGCCAGAGGGTGAGATTTCAATGTGCGGGGTCCCCAGCCCCAGAGCAGGCGGTCAGACCCCCACTCACTCCCGGGAGCCTGAAACGCTGAAAGTCCTCATCAAGCCTCGGGGCAGGTGTCGGACCAGGGACGGCTCCTCGCAGGTGTGAGACTCACGGGCACACAGGAACACACACACAACGCCCTCCTCACACCCGCTCACGCATGAGTACACCTCACATGCACACACAGGAACACACAGACACACTCATGCACAAATACACACACATACAAAAGGCACATAACACACACAGGCAGCCTTCCACGAACGGGAGGGCTTTGCCTTCAACACCCCTCTGCCTTTCTCCCCTTCTCCCCCCTTCCCCTCTTCCTCCTCCCCCTCCCCCAGCAGCCACTCCACACTGGAGCCAGAGGGATTCCTTCCTAACTTTAATTTGGGGACAGTTGTATTTATTTATTTATTTATTTTTAAGATTTTATGTATTTGACAGAGAGAGACGCAGCGAGAAAGGGAACACAAGCAGGGGGAGTGGGAGAGGGAGAAGCAGGCTTCCCGCCGAGCAGGGAGCCCGGTGCGGGGCTCGATCCCAGGACCCTGGGACCGTGACCTGAGCCGAAGGCAGATGCTAACGACTGGGCCACCCAGGCGTCCCTGGGGACAGTCCTAGATTCAGAGAAGAGTCACAGAGCTAAGACAGACAGTTCCCACACACCTGCCCAGGATCCCTGCCCTTCATCTTCATCAGGAGGTATGTTAGGAGCCCAACATCGGCTCATTACCCTCAGGTAAACCCCAGGCTTGGTCGATTTCCCATTTCCCCACCATGTCCTTTCTCTGGCCCAGGACCCCTCCTGGACCCCAAGATGCCTCCTCCCGAGCCCTCAATCTCTCCTGGCCTTTCTCAGCCTTGACAGCCTAAGAGCTAGCCTGGTGTCCTGTAGGATGTCCCACTTGGGTCTGTCTGGTCTCGGTCTCACCGTGCCCCCAGTCACTCCTACCAGGGGCAGCGGCTCTGCCAGGTGGCCCAGGGCACAGGGGTGGACACTCTCTCCCCTCCAGGCCCCGTGCCTGGCCCGCCTGGGGAGGCCTAGCACATGTCAGAGATGCCCACTAGTGCCCCCAAACCAAACCCTTCGTCCCCCAGGACCCAGATGCCCATTCCCATCCCTCCCTCCTGCCTCCCCCGCCGAGCAGGCCCCACTCCTGCTCTGGGGTTCCTGCCCCAGCCAGGTGTCCTTGGCCACCCCACCACCCACCAAAATGGCCCATCTGCTCCTCGTTGGTCTGTGCCCTTGTGGAGCCGGCCCCTGCCCCAGGCTCAGCACCACCAAGGGCGTGGCTGCTCCTCTGCGTGCATGCCCACCCTTGCGCTCCATGGCGAGTGTGGCAGGCAGCCCCTGGTGGCTGGGGCAGGGGGCACAGAAGGTGGTCAGCGTGTGACAGAGGCCCCGAGCCGCGGGGCGGAACCGCACCCAGGCCAGCTCTACCCCGAGCACAGCAGGCTGGGAGCTGGGCTGCAGGACAGCAAGGGCGGGGCCGCCCAAGGCTCAGACCACGTGTGCCCTTTGGCGACCATGAGATTTCATCACCTCCCTGAAGTCTCAACAGACTGCACCCAAGAGGTGAGAAATGTGATACAGACAAATATGGACACACAGAGCTGTCGTGGGAGGCTCCAAAATGGCAACCTCTTAGCCGGACTCTGCTTTTTAACAGACAGGTGACAGTAGCCTCGCCGACACTGTAAAGCCCCTGCCCCCGCAAGCCATTGGGAGCCCCTCCCCTCGCCAAGGAGACAGAGCCCCAGGCCCCTTGGGAACGGGACAGAGCTGTGTCTGGCCCCACGTCACTGTCACCGGAGGGCCTCAGCCAAGGCCACAGCCCGGGAGAGGTGGGAAGGGTGCGAACCAGTGGGCGGGCTGTCCCAAGGGCACTGAGGGAAAGGACGTGCTGACAGCCGGCTGGCGTGGGGGAGGCAGGGTGCTGGAGGCTGGGCCTGGCGTCCCCCTGGGAGCTGGAGGAAGGCCCCTGCAGTCCATTTCCGGGGCCCACCCAGGAGGTGACCTGGCATCTTCGGGTCCCAAATGAGCCACCTCCCTCCCTGCCAGGGGAACCCCCCAACAACCCCAGGCGGAGGCGACCGGCCGGCCTGCAGCCCCCGGGGCAACTGGAAGTGCCCCCCCCCACCTCCCCGTGCAGGTGCAGGTCTGAGCCCACCCGGCTGAAGCCTCTGCCTGCCACGCCTCCCCTGCACTGCATCCCCCCGACTCCACCTTAAATGGGTTTGATCAGCCCGCGCACCGGTGAGCGCATGCTAATATCGGCGCCAATAAAGAGCAAATCAGGGCCCAAGTCTGCTCGCCTCACCGTACAGTCAGGACTGATGGCTGCAGAAGTCATAAAGATCTCATTTAATCTCGCGTCTATCTATCACCGCGGATGTCTTCGCCCTCTTTGTGCCGGGGTAATATGTGCTCATTACGAAAGCAAAACAGATCTGGCATGAATAAACGCGGGATGAAGTGCTCACTTGGAATGTGACAGCATGATCAGTGGCGGCAGTAATCCCGGAGAATCGAGGGCTAAATTATTCCATAACCGTGATTTGAGGGGACAGCCCGGAGCACCCCACAGCTGCCTGCACGGCGGCGATGGGTCCTGATAAAACATCCTTCCCAATTTACGGGGCGCGCTTGACCAGTCTGCCGCCGCGCGCACTGTCTAATCACGCCATCAGCGCCGGGAGAAGGGGCTCAATTGGGAGTCAAATGAAGGGAGATTGGAAAAGTACTCTCGATTGAAATTACATTTGTAAATGAGGCAGGGTTTTCTGTTCGGAGTGTGAACGTCACGGTAAATCTGCCTGAGGAGTCACGGACAGAGCGGCTGGCGGTGGGCAGGGGTGGCGCAGGAGCGGCGGGGGCCGACCCGTGCCAGGGGGACGGTGTGGGCCCCGTGGGGCAGCGTCAGAAACTGGTCGGCCGTGTTGGGCCAGGCCTGGGCCCCTCTCCGAGATGGGGTGCGGGGTGGCCTTCTCACGGCGGGTGGGGCAGGACCGGACGACGGAGACGCCAGAGCTTCCGGGGGGGCAGGGACGGGGGCGGTTCACACCTGCCTCCCATTCTCCCCTCCCCTCTGTACCTCTGTCTCTGGCCCCCTCCCTATAGCTTTTGTCTGTCCGTCCGTCTGTCTGCACGTCCCCGGTGGTCCTCCCTAACTGAGGCAGAGGGGTGGGGTCACATCCGACCCCAGGGGGTGGGTCAGGGACTGCACTCAGAGGGGGCAGCATGGAGGGGCAGACACAGCCCAACTCGGCGGTTGGAAGCAAGAGGCCCAGACCAGTCTGACTGGCCATGTGCCCCATGACCTTGGTATGTCCCCAGGTCCAGGCACACTCACTGGGGTCACTCCGAACAAGAACAGCCATGCACGTGCAGGGAGGGGAGGGGAGGGCTGGCCTCAAGGGTGGCCATGAACAAGGACCACATGCCCAGGCTGGTGCTGAAGGAGGGCTGTGAAGCTGCGAGCCCTCGCTCCCCGGCGGGGGCAGGAAGGGGTGCAGAGCAGACAGCGCGGTCCAGCAGGCTGGCCTGGCCTGGCCTGGCCTGAGGGCGGCAAGAGGCCTCGTGAGCACACTGCAGAGCGTGGTCACTCTGGGCAGCACTCTAGGCTCAGGGTTGGCCTTGGGGTCCCCAGCCAGCTGAGGAGGCCCTGGACAGCTGGGGGTCCAGCAGGGCTCGGTGCCACCCCATGGCCCTGCCCTGCCATGTGGCCCTGAGCAGGGAGGTGGGGCAGGACCGCCTCCACTCCTTTATGTAAATCAAGTCCTAATTAGCCCATCCGGCATTTGTGTAGAATATCATTTTTTTAATTACCGGCCCTGGGCAGGTTTGGCTGCTGCCTGTTGTGGGGCCAATTACCATAAATCCCCCGGTAACAATTAACAATGTTGGAACCGAGCTGCATGTATTTCCAATGTTATAATTATGCTCTGCGCTCTTGTTAATTGGCCTATCTGACTCTTTACTTTTTATGCTGCTCATCTGCTCATTACCGCAGCCATTTAATTCAATTAGCACCTTAATTAGAGGAACAGTCTTGTCCAATGTCGGGCCTTGTCAGGGAGCCGGCTTGATGAGCAGACAAACACGCGGGCGCCGCCGGCCCTGGGAGACACTGGAGGCCTGGGGGGCCTTGGGGGTGCTGCCTGTGGGGTGCGGCCAGGCTGCCCACGGATCCCTCCACCCTTGGAGGCCCGTGCCAGGAGGCAATGGAGAAATTCCTGCCCCCCAAGCCCCCCACCATGACTTTGCCGCATCTCTGCAGGTCTGCCCCCCCCGCCCTAACTCTGCAGGACCAGCCCCCGCGAGCCAAGAGCTGGATGCGCCCCAGGCTGGTATTCTTCGGGCTGGGTTTTGTTTTGTGCCACTCTATTGAAATTGCTATTCCCTGACTATTAATTCTCCTAATTAGAATTAAATGAAGCATGCTAAATTGCTAGATTAACCAATAATTAAGCAGCCACCGCACTAAAACTGAATCCCCCAGTGGCCCGCTGCCCCCCTGCCTCTGTGCACCAGGGGATGGGCCTCACCAGACAGGCAGGGGGAGGGCCCGGGGGATGCTGCCCAGACACAGGGCAGCAGGACGGGTCACCACAACTCTCGTCCAGCCCCTGCCTGAGCTGCAGCGGGGGACCCCGCGGGCCGGGGGACTGTGAGGGTGCGCTCACGGGAGCTGAGGGCGATGGGGGCAACGCGTAAGTGTGGGAGGCAGGAGCAGGCTATGGGGTGTGTTTGTATCAGCACGAGGGTGGCTGCAGACGTCTGAGCGTGTGTGCAGAAGTGTGGGTGGGACGGTACGGTGAGTGTGTGAATGCACACGTGTGTGAGCGTGCGTGTGTCCACAAGCACGTGTGAGTGTGTGTGAATGGGGGTGTGTGTGACATGGCATGCCTTGGCAGCCCCTGAGAAACATGCCGAGGTTCAGGGTGAGGGGCCCTGCAGGGTGACACCTCCGCCCCCCACCGTGGAACCCAGGTGACATAACAGCTCAAGTGAAAAACCAACCAGGAGTTGGGGCTGGGGCTCCCGGAAAACCCGAGGAGGGGGCAGCCCTGGGGGCTCGTGATTTGGCGTAAGACCCACCTGCGTCCCAGGCCACCTCGGGTACTCTGCTCAGCCCAGGTGAGAGCGTCCCGCCCGCACGCGGCCCTACAGGGTCAAGACCCCCAACCCAAAGCCCCCTGCAGAGGAGGGAGGGACAGGTAAGGAAGGTGCCAAAGCCCCACGCCCCCACCTTCGCCCGCCCCACCCAACAAGAAGGAAGGAGGCCAGAGCCAGGAGGAAAAGGGGGGAAGGTGGCACGGAAAAGAGCAGAGGGAAGGGAGGGGAGGGGAGTGGGAGGCCTTCCCCACCGCAACAGGAGCGCACAAGCAGGTGCTGGGCGCGTGAATACCCCGCGAAGACCCCCTGCCCCTCCCACCCGGGCCCGGTCCCCCTCTCCCCCGCCCCCACCCACCCGGGCCTGGGTATCTCAACCCTCCCACTGCGCAGGCCGCCCCGCGCCGAACCCCCAGCTCAGAGGAGGCCGCCCCCACGGGGCTCCCTGGTGGCGACCCCAAGCCCCCACGCGCGCCCAGAGCTGACCACCCGCGTCTGTAGGGAGCCCCCTGGTGGCCGCACTGGGACTTTCAGAGAGCCGAGACCCGCGCCCCTCAAGGAGCCCCCTTCCCCTCCCCAGTGTCTCAGGGCCGCCAGGTCCACCCAGCCGTCAGGGACACCGCGGCCACCCTTGGGGCCACGCCCCTGCCTGGGCGCCCCCAGCCTCTGTGCGCAAAGCCAGGGTCATGGGTGGGGGCCGCGGCGACAGCCCCTCAGCCACCATTTCCAAGGCCCTTTACACCTGCACATCTGGATGACCAGCTGCGGGACCTCAGGCAGGTCCCCAGCTTCCCCGTGCCTCAGTTTCCCCGTCTGTGAAAGGGGAGGGCACAACGTCCCAGGGTCGCTGAGAAGATGCGGTGAGTTCATAGAGCGCCGGGAACACGGCCAGACCCACACTTACCTGTGTGAGCGCACGGGGCCCAGCCCACGGCCCTGCAGGCACCTGCCGAGCGCGCGGGACACCCAGGCAGCGGGCAGTGTGGGCCGCCCAGTTCGGACTCTCGGGCTCCCGTGGGCGCGGCCCCCAGCCGCGGATCTGCACGTGCGGACATCCATCCCTCCAGGCAGCCTGCATTATCTCAGGAGCCTGGAGGCTGTAAACTTCCTCATAACAGCCCGCTGCTGCAGATATGGACTCCAGGAGAAACAATGGCACGAATAAAATAAAAATAAAAAAGTTAATTATCCTTTGTGTTTGTAATTTAATTAAAGATGCAGTAAAGTTTTAGTGTTTTTCCAGGTGATGATGTTTAGAGCCCCGAGAAGCTATTTGTGCCGGCGAGATTAAAGCGCATTTTAAAACGCTCCTCCAGTACTTTCACATTTGTTGATAGATTTTTAAATTAAACTTTAAATTGTAATCTAAATTACCTCCAACAATTCATGGTCCCTGTAATGAACTCCCACCGTTCCCGCTGTCATCCATTGATGATGGAGTGTAAACGGGCCTCCCGCGGCCTCCCGCCAGCTGGAGCCGAACCGCAGCCGCGGGGGCCCGGGCCCTGTGCAGCCGGGCGCCCCGAAGAGCCCGCCGCCCTGAGGAGCCCGCCCTCCACCCCTGCTGCAGGGCCCCTTGCCCCCCAACTCGCAGGCCTCCTGCGCAGGGCCGGCCTGGGGAGGACACGCCACAGGCAGAAGCAGCCAGAAGCCCACCGGCCGCCCATGCGGCCAGGAAAGGTCTCAGGTCCAGCGCCGGAGCCTGGCGCCCACCAGCAAGACAGGATGGAGGGAAAATGCGCCCTGCGCCCAGCCGCAGCCTCTCCTCCTGCGGGAAGACCCCCACCCGCCTCCTTGCGCCCAGCCCGGCCTGCGGCGCTCACGCCCGGGAGAAACAAACTCAAGGCTGCGTTTCTACTTTCTCTGAGCTTCCCCCCCTTGGTCAGGATGGGAAGTTAGCGTCCCTGGCGGTCCTGCCGCATCTTTAACTGTTACTGACAAACCCAGCTGGGCTCTTAGGGTGTGTCTGCGTTCCTAAGTAGGCGACGTGTCTGGCCTCGGCGCCGCGCAGCTGACTAGCTGCTGGAAAATCAGGTGGGGGACTGGCTGACCTTCTCGGCAGTCCCAGACATGGACCGCAGGGCAGGAACAGATTCCATTCCCATCGACCAGCTTCGTACTTAGGACGTGATGGATGGCATCCCTGCCACGGGGCAGTGCCTGCAGCCAGGTGGTCTTCGGAAGGCGACCTGACAGTCCGACCGGCGGTGGCAGTGGTCTGGCCCTCTCAACAGGCATTGGAATGAGCAAGAACAGAGGCGGCAGGAGCACCCTGGTCACCAAAGCAGGCCCTGTAGTCGTCAGGGTCCTCTGGAGAGACAGAATCCCCAGGAAGTGTGGGGGTGGGCGTGGGGTGAAAGTAGGAGTGGGTGTGGGCATGGGCGTGGCGGTGGGTGTGGGCGTGGCAGTTGCTGTGCGGTGAAAGTAGGAGTGGGAGTAGGAGTGGGTGTGCACATGGGCGTGGGGACCAGCATACACGACTGTGCTACCCGAGGGGCACCGAGCAAGAGTGCGGCTGTGTTATTTAAGGAGTGGGCCCTCACCGTGCGGCGGCAGGTCTGAAATGTCCAGGGCGGGCGGGCGGGCTGGAAGTCAGGGGAGAGTTGATGCTGCAGCTGCGTCTGCAGGTGTGTGAAGCAGGATTCCCTCCCCCCACCCCGCAGAAGTCAGTCTTCAACTGATTGGGTGCGGCCCACCCACCTCATGCCGGGAAGTCTGCTTCTCTCCAAGCCCACAGATTTCAGTGTTAATCTCCCCTTCACCCCGACATCTAGACTGGTGTTTGACTGAACAATTGGGCACGCGGCCTGGCCAGGTGAGCACAGGAAATTAACCATCCGTCGCTCGGCCGCCATCACCGAACCCCGCGGACCGGGCCTTCAACGACAGACCGTTGTTTCTCACGGTTCTGGAGGCTGAAGTCTGAGATCAAGGTGGCGGCCTGCAGACGGCCACCTTCTCGCGGTGTCCTCGCCAGGAGGCCAGCGACCTCTCCCCTCTCCTCCTCTTCTGTGAGGACACGGATCCCATCTCGGGGATCCCTCACCTCACCCCCGCCTGAGGGCCCCCCTCCTGATGCCATCCCGCGGGGGGTTAGGGCTTCCACGGAGGAGTTTGGGGGACGCAAACATTCGGTCTGTAGCAGACCCCTTATCTAATTTCCAGCAACCGGTCATCATCACTGAGTTTCATGGGGAGGAGCTAGGACGTCGGGACCGGGGCTCAGCTCCACAGGATTCTGAGCGCCAGTCTCACCGCTGAACCTGAAACCCACCGGCAGAGTCCAGCAGCGTGTGCCTCCACCCGGCCGCCCCGTCCCCGCTCCCCTCTGCACAGAAATACCAGCAACGTATTTGTGCCAAGGGCTGGATCTGCTGTAACACTCACCCTCGAGTACCAGGATTTGCATTCTGTTCAGAATCAGGGAGGCCCCAGAGGCAGGTGGTTCCGAGCAGCGGGCACGGGAGGGTGTCTGCACTGCTCCCACCCCCGGAGGCTGTGGGGCTGAGACCCAGTGTGACACGGATCCTCTCTCGGGGTCTTGGGCTCCGCGAGACATTGTGTTATTTAAATGTGAGAGGCGTGAGTTCAGATGCTGGTGCACTTGCCTCTCCTACACAGACAACCATCTGTCGGGGCGGGTGCTGGCTTGGGGAAGAATCCGTCCCTCTTGCCCTTCTTCCTTTCTGGAAACCTCGGCTGGATGCGCGTCCTGGGCCAGGCCCGAGCTGGGCCCCGGGGTCCTATGAGGGGCCGCGGAAGGCCCATCCTGCACTGGCTGGCTGCCCCCGGGAGGGCTCCCGCTGGTATGGGCAGCTCTGGGCAGTGCCCTCTGGAGTCCCTGCAGGAGGGAGGCCAAGCCTAGCCTCACGCTGACCCAGAGACAGCAGCTGGGCCGGCCCCCAGACTCCCTAGCCAGAGTGGAGAGACTCAGGACAGTCAGCGTCCAGAGGAAGCAGAGCAGGTAGGCAGGGCTCCCAGGGGAGGACGCCCTGGGAGGGCTTCCTGGAGGAGGCAGGGAGGAGCTGGTCAGGTGGCAGAGGCAGAGGGCTTCCTGACAGTGGGAGGCATGCATGCGGGGCCCAGTGTCCACAGAGACTGTGCAGCCGTCACGCCCAGGGGCAGTTTGAGCCCTGGGATTGTGCTCTGTGCTTAGGGCGCTAGAATTCTAGTGAGGAGAGGAACAACCAGACCAACAAAGCCATGAGAACAGCTTCGTGGAGCGACTGCCTGGGAAGAGAGATGGGAGGCAGGGCAGGAGGGCGTGCTTGGGCAAAGCACAATCACAGAGGGCTTCCTGGAGGAGGAGTCAGCAGAGGCCCAAACTTGCACAAGCACAGTCGTGCTCCGAGCTGTGGGGCCAGAGCCCCAGGCACAAGACGTACACCCCACTGCGCATGGCGGTCCATCCTGAGGGTGCTCGTCGGGATCCACAGCTCCGGGGGGGCAGCCATGGCGGGTGTCCCCAGTTCTTGTCCCTTCAGGCTGGTTACTGGCCTTCAGCGTCCCCGCCTCCCCAGGGGCCCTCGTCCAGGAGAAGTGTCCCCCTTCCCAGCCCCCCTGCTGCCTTGGGGTGATCCCTCAGGGCCCACAGCTGCTCCCACACCATCAGGACCCTCCCCAGCCCTGCCCCTGCCCCAGCAAGGCTGGCACACAACAGGTGCTCAATGTCTGCGGGCCACCGAGGGAGTGACAACCGAACAGGACATGCCCCTCTCATTAAAATGCCATTTAGGGTTTGGGGTTTGTGGGAAGACCCCCTTTTGTGGAAACATGTCATGAGAGCAGCCCCATTCTGGCGGTGCGCTCCGTGTCACGCTGGGGGGGGGGCTCCAAGCTGCGGCGGCCCACAGGTCCCCGAAGCACCTGGGGAAAGGCACCTGGCTCGTAGCCAAGCGGGCAGAGTGGACACGCTGTGTGTGCCGCGGACTAGTTCCCACCCGGGGCCCCTGACCTTGGCTTCCCAGAGCAGCCTCCCCCAGCCCCGCCCCTCCCCAGCAGCCACACGCAGGGGCAAGGTGATGAGGGCTAGGAAGCGCCCTGTCCCATGGGGGACGGGCCTGCAGGGTCACCCAGCTCCAGAGCATCTGGCAGGAGGGCCTGCGGCCTTTGCTGAGACCCCGTTACTGCCCAGCTCCTGGCCATCCCGTCCCTCCATCACGCCCCACGGTGTCAACCCCCAAGGCTCCCTGGTAGGCATCCTGCAGGCTCGTCCCATCTCAAGCAGAATCCCACCAGAGGTCCGGGCTGTCGGCAGGAGAGGCCGTGGCAGACGTGGGCTCCCCAAATAACCGAGGCTGGGTGGGGACCCTGTTAACCCTCAGAAGGAGGTGGGAGCAACTCACAGGGAGGTGCAAGTTTGGGGGAGAAGCCGCTGACACAGCTCCAGAGAGGCTGTCAGAACATGCGGCCCCCGGGGTGTTGTTCAGTCCGTGCCACCGAGGGGGTGTGATCAGGAGGCCCAGTGGCCCTCCAGGGAAGGCCAGGGTCCCTTGCACTGTGTGTGGACCGGAGACATTTCCCAGAGGTCCACCACTGACGGGAGAGCGGCGGGAAGGGTCTCCGCAGTGGGGCTCAAGTGTCCGAACACCCGTCCCTTCCCCAAAGAGACCCACAGCCACTTGCTCAGGAAGCCTCAGACTGCGCAGCAAGGGGTCATCCAAACCCTGCGAGGCCCAGCACACACAAAGTCAGGGGGCCACGGTCAGCAGGGTGCCCTGTGGAGCCTAGGACAACAGTGGTCCCCGACCTCTGGTTTCACTAAGCGTCTTCCCAAGGCACCTGATCCTGCTCATCAACCAGCAGGATGTCGTCAGTGGAGTGGACCAGGCGGTGCTTCGTGGAACGTCCATGGTGGACAGCGTATCCACGGTCAGAACCACGGCAGCCAGCCGGAGATAGATGCGGCCCCGCGCAGGTGCACCTCTGGCCCTCCCGGATGAGAGCAAGCAGACTGGGCTGCAGGGAGAGCCTCGGCCGGGTCCGTAGCTGCGTGTTCAGGGCCGAGGGCTGGTGGATTTTCTCCCGTGAAGGTACCACAGCTGGACAGCAGCTGTGATGGGAGGCGCCGCTTATTCTGGTCGCGATAATCTGCAGTCGTCCTGCAGGGTCTGTCTAGCTTCCCGACCACAAGGTACACTGGGATCGGACAGGCACCACCACCCCTGGTTCCTCCGAGTCTCTCACGGAGACACTCGTGTCTGCGCTCCCGCAGGTTACTGCCTTGGCGGGGAGGGGGCTTCTGTGGGGTCCCCCTGCCCGCACAACTCTCGTGCCATGGTCAGAGCCACGGTTCCGGTTATGCACTGAGGAAACCACGGGTCCACCTGCCCGCAGCTTTGCTGGCGGGCCCAGCAGCCCCTGCAGGCCCGGGGGAGGAGCGCTAGCTCAGAGCCAACAGCGGTGCACCCCCCCAGAGATTCGAGGAGCGTTTCCCCCCGTCAGTGCAGTGGCTGGTCCGTGGCCGCCTGGCCATCGAGGAAAGCCCGCAGCAAGGCAGCGCCCCGCACATACCTCCTCAGGAGGATGCCACCTCCCTTCCGTCTGGGGGCCCCGAGCCCGTGAAGCACCCAGCGAGCTTCTGGCTGGCAGACCCATCTAGCGGTGTCTTGCTATACAGATCAAGCGAGGCCCCAGCAGCAGCCTGCCCGTTTCCTTCAGAAGACCTCTGCGGGTCAGAAGGTCCCCGCCACCATCCGTGGCTGCCTCTGACAATTAGCCCCGCTGTTCTGGGGTCCCCTCATGCCCCCTGAAGCCAGGGAAGCCACCTCAATGGCCGAAACCCCTCACCGCATTAGCCCGGGGGCCACACGTCCCATGGCTGCCCCCCAAACCTCAGCCTTCCGCCCCGGGATGGACTGGACTTCCCTCCGAGTCCAGCACCTCCAGGGGCCTCCCGAGCTTCCTCAGAAGCGAGCATCTTGCACTCCACCCGAGTGCAAGATGCTCACACCCAAGCAGTTTTCCTTTGTGAGACTCAGGCTACATTGTGGCGGCCTAGCGGCTTTCCAGTGTCACCTGGCGGTGGGGTCAGGAGGGGAGACAGCCAGCCAGCCCTGAGGGTCTCCGTGGGGCTCACCGGGAGGCCAAGCCCCCACAGGGCAAGGCAAGCACAGCTCCAGAGATGCTGGGCTGGTCGGCCAAGGCACCTCTGCTGATCAGAGGTCAGAGCCTTGGTGGGAGAGCCTGGGACCCCGAAATGTGGGAGGGGATGCTAGATGTGGTTGTGCAGACCCCCTGAGCCCTCTGGGCTTGCAGACACCACCCACGGAAGCTTCCCTCATGAAAGCGGGCACCTGTGTAGCTGAAGACCCTGCAGAGGCCGTCCCCCCACCCACCAGGCAACAGGAGGCCCCTCGGGAGGTGCCTCTGCTGGTCGTCCAGACGCCAGGACAATCGGCTGGGAGGTCAGGCCCAAGGAAGGAACTGAAGGCCTGGGAGAAGAGCCACACATGCAGGCAGGACCCAGCATCATAGCTTGGGGTTGGATTGGTCCAGCCTTAGATCAAGGGACCAGGCTGGGTGAGCAAAAATGCACTGACCCAGGGCTCTTTGTTGGCTTGGGATTAGCATCCTGCTGAGGACCAGGCATGGGGTACACTCGCCAGCAGAGTGGCTCTCAGGAGCCCGGACGGGCATCGGTCAATTCAGCCAAGTGCCGGGTTGTCCTTGGAGATGGCAGAGGAAGGGGGGTGGGTGTGCGGGGTCAGATACACCGTATGGGTGTGGGGACCCACCAGAATCCCACCCACGGGAGGCCCAGGGGACACCTGTCACCACGGCTGGCCATCAGGAATGTGGGGGACGGGACCAGCACCAGGAGAAGGCCAGGGGAGGGCAGGGGTGTCCCCCTCAGGGGAAGAGGAGGGGAGGAAGGACAGCCCAGTGTTGTGGGTGCCAGGAGTCCTGCATGGGTCCGGGGACAGGCTGAGTGCCGTGGGGCCACACTCACCTCCCTGTGCTTGGTCTTATGAGAACAATACTAGTTGCACCATCAAGCACTCTGCATAGATGATCTCGCTGAATGTTCACCCCGTGCACAGGCTCTCCCGCTGCGCCCTCGCAGGCAAGGAAATGAGGTGCAGGGGGCAGGCTCAACTTTCCCAAGGCCTGCAGCTGCTGGGGGAGCCCGCGTCCACGTTCCATTTGGTGATCCTGATGCCATGCTGGCTGATGACCTCCTCACTGGGGGTCTGTGGGATCGCATCAGATGATGGGGCGGGCCCTCAGCACGCAGCCGAGTGAGGACCGCTGGACCAGGTCAGCCGTGCTATTTTGCTGGCTCACAGGGGGACCCTGCTTGCTTTCACCGCGCATTGCCCAGGTGCTGTCCAGAAGATGCACAATGCGGCCAGGCTGGGGCTCTCCCCCTCCTCACATCCTGGCAAATACTTGGAACAATTATCAAAGTTTTGCTTTTCTGGTGGGTGCAAATTTGCTGTTTGGGTCTGAGTCCTCTGGTCACCGGAGAAGCTCCCCCACCATTCGGCCTCTCTCTCAGGTTCATGTCTTCTGTCCACTTTTCTTTTGGGGGCTTTGTCTTTTTCAAGGCGACTATCAGTGGTTTCCTTATATTTAGCCCACAAATCCCCTGTGACTTCAGATGTTGTAAATGTCATGCTAGCCTGGCGCCTACTTGCTTACGTGGCCTATTGAACCCTTTATGGAACAGATCCTCCATTCCAGCGATTTTCCACCTTATGATTGACTCCTTTGGCGTCTTAAGAAATCCTGTCAAGGCCACAGAGATGACGCTCCACTAGTCCCCTCCCACCAGCCTGCTGTTTACTATCTACACTTAGGGTTCCCTTTGTATATGGTGTGAGGTAGGGAATCCTACTTTCTATTTTCCACAAAAGCCTGTTTTCCCAATATTCTTTGTTCCAGTCCCCCCCCCTTTTTAGTCGTCTCCACATGCAACACGGGGCTTGAACTCAGGAGTGGTATTCCCCGCTGACTGGGCCACAGCCACATGTCCCTCCAGTTGGCACATGACAAGTTACCCCATCATTTAGGAGCTTAAGGCGAGCATCTTGTTTGGCTCATATTTTTGAGCTTCACGAATTGGAGAAGGACTCAGCAGGGGGGTTCTCTCAGTCACTCAAGGTCAGCTGGGGCACAAGGCCAGCTTGGCCACTCACAGGGTTGTCTTCTGGGAACTCAGCTGGCCATCAGCCTGAGTGCCTACACGAGGCCTCTCCAGGATGGTGTTGGGAATAGACAGACTTCCTGCCTTGTGCCTGGCTGCCCTCAGAGCCAGAGCCCAAGAAAGGCAGGCAGAAGCTGCATGGTCCCTTCTGGCCTGGCCAAGGGTGTCTGTCCCCTCGTCTGTCTCATCCTGTTGGTTACAAGCAAGTTCCAAAGACAGTCCAGGTTCAAGGGGAGGAGACATAGACGCCCCCTCCTAGTGGGAGAAGGTCGAAGGGTTGCAGACCTGTTTTTTAAAACACACTATTGATTTTTAAGAATCCTCTCTTTCCAAAGATTCACTACATTGCTTCTCTGGTATGTCCAGTTGACACAAATTCATGGATTTGTTTGGGGACATTTGTATTTCGGGTTTGTTGGTTTTTATCTGTCCCAGCGGCGCTGCCGTAAGGTTTGTCTTCCTGTGTCTTTGTGGTGTATTTTAATAACTGTAGGGTGGTCCGCTCTCCCTCTGTTCTTCCTTTCCAAAAATGTCTAAAATGTTCTTGTATCTTCATTTTCGATGTAAATTTTAGAATTAGTTAACATTTTTCAAAGCCTTTGATTTAAATCATATTTAATTTATAGGTTAACCAGAGAACATGGGCATCTTTACAATGTTAAGTCAGCTGTCCACAAACACAAGATAGCTCTCCTTTCACTCATGCCTTCTTGGGGGATTTGGGACTTCCAATTTTCTACATGAGGATCTTGTGCATTCTTCATAAGGCTAATCCCTAGGTACGTTATTGTTTTAATGCCGTGATAGTGGTTCCTTGTTCTCTATCTATATTTGCCATCCACATAGAGCTGGTTCAGAGGAACACTATTGATTTTTGTGACATAATCGTGGCAATTTTACAAATATGTCCCCAGACTCTTTGATACTCTTCCCTTCAAGAGGTGGAGACTAATTGCCCTCCCTCTGATTGTGAGTGGTACTTCGTGATTCACTTATCACTGGAACATGCTCATGATGGCCATGCGTGACCTCTGAGAGTAGGTCATAAAAGGCACTGTGTCATCCTCAGGGCACCTGCTTTGGGGAAGGCCAGCTGCCATGTCATTTAGATGCTCAAGTAGCCATATGGTTGAATCTCCATGGTCAGGAGATGAAACCCCTACCAAAGCCAGCAGGGAGCTGAGGACTTTGTGTGGGTTAGCATCCTGGAAATGGATTGTCCAGCCCCAGTCAAGCCTTCAGATGATGCAGTCCCAGCCAATGTTTGGTCTCTGCTTCATGAGGGTCTCAGAACCAGAACCACCCAAGTAGGCTGCTCCCAAATTCCTCATGATCATCCACAGAAGTTGTGAGATCATGAGCATTTGCTGTTCTAAGCTGCTGAGGTTTGTGATGATTTGTTATGCAGCAGCCGACAATGAATACAGTGGTATTGTATCCATTAGCTTTGCTCAATTCTCTTATCAGTTCTAACGATTTACCTGTTGGTTTCGTTAGATGTTCTATGTGGGTAATCACAACATCTGCATATGATAGGGTTTTCTCTCCTTTTCCAAGCCAATAACCTCCTGTTTTTCTTGTCTTATTCCACTCTTCTTGGTGACTAGTTTAAGCAATAAAAATGGTATGTCCTTATCACATGTATGTGCATATAAGATTTATTTTTGTTTTTTTAAGATTTTATTTATTTATTTGACAGAGAGAGACACAGTGAGGGAGGGAACACAAGCAGGGAGAGTGGGAGAGGGAGAAGCAGGCTTCCTGCAGAGCAGGGAGCCCGATGTGGGGCTCGATCCCAGGACCCTGGGATCATGACCTGAGCTGAAGGCAGATGCTTAACGACTGAGCCACCCAGGTACCTCATCCAGCTTTTTAATTTTAAAGATGTTCTCTACTTCACTGATTTCTGCTCCATCTTATTATTTAGATATGTTCTTTAGCCTCTTGAGCTGGATGCTCATCTTGCTTCTTTTCAATCTTTGTTTTCTGATAAACATATTTAAAACCATAATTTTCCTGTAGGTACTTCTTTAAGTATATTCCACAACTCTTGACTTGTGCTGCTTTAAATGTTTTATAATTACCTTAAGATTTTTCTCTTAACCCAAGGGTTATTTAGTACTTAAGTTTTTTCTTTGCCAGACATCTGGAGTTTGTTGTTGTTGTTTTTTCACTATGTTTTTGTTATTTATTTCTTTGTATGACTGTCAGAGAACACATTAAGTATTTTGCTGACTCTGAGATTCATCACATTTTCTTTTGAGGCTGTAATGAGCAGTCTGACTCCATTTTTTGATGTGTGATGCTAACAGTCTTTTTAAAAAAATAAGAATTGGTTTTATTTTATTTTCTTTAACTAAGCTCTCCACCCAATGTGGGGCTTAAGCTCACAACCCCAAGATCAAGAGTCACATGCTCTACCAACTAAGCCAGCCAGGTGCCCTGATACTCACAGTTTTCTTTTTATTTATTTTTTTCCCCTTTAAATTTTTTTATTGTTATGTTAATCACCATACATTACATCATTAGTTTTTGATGTAGTGTTCCATGATTCATTGTTTATGCATAACACCCAGTGCTCCGTGCGGAACGTGCCCTCTTTAATACCCATCACCAGGCTAACCCATCCCCCCACCCCCCTCCCCTCCAGAACCCTCAGTTTGTTTTTCAGAGTCCCTGATACTCACAGTTTTTAGGCCTGCTCCTCCCTCTCATCTGGACAACTGAAAAAGAAAGCCTAGGTGCTCCCTCCTTTGATGCTGGTGGGAGAATCAAACCACACAAGCTTCTGCCCACATGCAGGCATTTTCACTCTACCCCAGCCCTTCACCACAGGAAAACCTCTCCTTGCTTTCTCAAGCCATTCCTGATTTGCTTGGGAGGTCTGCCTTGCTCTCCTCAGTGACATCACTCATGCAAGTAATCTAAAGCTTTTCGTACCCTCTTGAGGTGTGTGTGTGGCTTCTTCAGTATCAATATTTGAACCAATAGTGGAGTGAGGTCTGCCTGGCTCTGCAGGTGGCCATAACAGTACCTCTTACATGGGCTGGTCTGCTTTGTGAATAGCAAATTGTGCACAAAGAGTCCACAATCTCTATGAGATATGTAAGTTGATACAGAAATAATAGACGTAATTCAATCACTTAATTATGCCATTCAATGGTAAATACCTATAGTTACTTTTGTATATTTAATCTATCATTTTATAAGAGGAGTTTGTCAAAAGTTCCAATTACCATGGTTTAGTCATATATTTCTCCTTGTAAGTCTCTGTCGTCGTTTTATATATTTTTTAAAGATTGTATCATTCAGTGCATGTATATTTATGATCATCAGATCTTGATCGATTGTTCCTTTGAACCAATATCTAATATTCTTCTTTGTCCCCTATGATTTTTTTTGGCCTTAATTCTATGTTGTCTGACATTAGAATGGTTATTCCAAATTCCTTTCTTATCTTTTTTCCATCCCTCAATTTTCTTTTTATTTCTTTTCTTCCTTTTTTTTTACTTTATAACTCTCTGTATTTTCTGAAATTTCATAATCAACATGTATTACTTTGTAATTAAGTCATTACCACTTATCAAAGAAAAAATGGAAAGAAAGAACACAAAGAGCACTCAATTGTCGGGGCTTTTTTATATAAACACCCAGAAGGAAGCTCTGTTACTCAAGAGCTGGCCCTTCTCCCACTAGGATGCTGTGCTAAGCCCAGCGCCCCCAGTGTTGCGAAGATAAGCCAGAGCTGCTCCATCCAATGACGGAAATCTTTGCAACCTTCAAAAAATAAATCTACGTACTAAAGCTCAAAACCATGAGAAACAGTTTCAAAGCTGGAGTTCAATAGACACCGGGTCCTTTTAAAAAACCTGGTCAGCACATGGCATTCAGCTGCATCCATCCCTGCGACCTTCAGACCTTAGTTAACTTTGGCCGCACCCACAGACGGCAGAGCCACAGCCTCTGGTCGCCCAGGCAGCAGCTGTCTGCTCCACCCACTCGAGGACAGGATTGCCCTGAGGCCCGTCAGGGCACAGCAGGCAGGTGTCTGGTGGGGTGGCTGCTGGTGGGTCCAAGACCACTGCCCTGGCAGGCCACGTTTCGTGTCCTCGTCTGTGGAATGGACAACTGTGTGGCAGCAGTAGCCGCTAGACCTGCATCCAAACTCAGCTGAGCGGCGGTGGCTCAGCCTTCTTGTATTTCTTCACGGCTGCCTTGTCTCTGAGGGCGTCCAGTGTCTGCAGCAAGGCCTGGGCAAGATCCCCCTGAAGGGGCAGGTGCCTTGGATGCTGCACCTGCTGCAGCTCGGGGTTTGCCTCTACTCCGTGCCTCTTCTGCCCCTTGATTTTCAACCTTCGGTGCCCCTCCCTTGAACATGCGTCCCCAACAAGCCACACACTGCAGCATCGGTCTCTCGTGTCCTCCGTGTCTCCCCCAGATCACGGGGTCCCACTCACCTGCGATCGCTGCACTCATTCTATTAAAGCTGATTTATGCCATCTGGTAGGTTTCCAAATTTCTCCTTTTCTGCTTCTCCAGGGTTGCAAAGACCCTGCCTCTCCCCACTCTCCACTCAGGCTGGCCCCCCTCTGCACACCCTGTGGCCTCGGTCCTCTCAGGGTCTTGGGTCCCCTAGGAAAGCCTGCCCGCCTTGCACACACCCGGAATGGGGTCGAGAGAGAGCACACCCCCCACGACAACATTCCCGCACAGAGTGCCAGCCAGGGCACGGCGCTGTCCGGGGACAGGGTTGACGGCATCGTGTTTCCCACCTCAGCAGCACATCAAAGGCCTCAGTCCGTAGTACTGTCAGTGAGTGAGTGACACACGGCCTGCTCTGAGGCCCTGCCCTCCTGGCAGCTCCTTCTGCGTGTGGGTTCAGGTCCCTCTGGGAGCCTGGACATCCCTGGCAGGAATAACGCAGACCCTCAGATGCAGACAGGGAGGGGTCTCAGTGGTAGAAGGGCCTGCGTCCCCAGACTCAGCAGGGTGCGTAGGGCTCCCCCTGAGTTCCTGGCCCCATGCCCACCTCTGCCTGGCAGCCCTGGCAGTCCTCGGAGCGTCCTTCTGGGACACGGAGTGGAAAGAGAAAACGGACCAGCAAGAGAGTTTAATGGGAGAGCAGATGTTTAAGCCCAAAACAGTCAGTTGCCCCAGGCCACCGGCGTAAGCCCAGCACCCATCCTGCCGGATGACAAATGGATGCTATTTTTAAAGGGAGACACTGCAAAGATCATTTCTATTTGTTTTTGTGGGGTCTCGTCTGAGCCGTTGTGCTTACGTATTAATGCAGCTCCCTGAGGAAGATAAACGGGGAAGCTGAGCCCTGAACCCATCTGATACCATCGAGCACCACAGGGAAAAAATGCCGCTTAATAATCTCGTGAAGCTTTTCTAAATTAAGACCAAACAGATGACCCACGGTGTATCGCTTGCATCAGCCACGTCCAACACGATGCTCCCATCCATCTCCGCGGACACGGAGCGAAGGCTCGGCAAGGCAACCTCGCAGCGAGGCGGCACACCACCCCACGTGGCCCAGGACATGTCCAGCGTGGAAGGGAGGGCCTGGCTCCTGCCAGGAGACCGTGCAGATCACCCCCAGATTAGCTGGAGGGGAGGGTCCCAACGGCAGGACTCCCAAGCAGGCCTGACCCAGGCCCTGTCCCGCCTGCCGTTTCGCTCTTCCTCATGATGCTCACTCAGGAGTGGTCCTTAGAAGGCTCAGAGGCCACATAGCAACAGCCAGGGGCCATGACAGTCCCCCCACCCCAGCATCTGCTCCCCCTGCCCGTGTTCCCAGGCCCCTGGGCCCAGCTCCACCAACTAGACCAGGCCAGGTGGCAGGACCCAGACAGTGTGGAGGCCATGGAGTCAGAGAGGCAGGTGGGCAGTAGCCACAAGTAATCAGGGGTGCCCAGAACAGGGAGAGAGCACCTATAGAGGGGCAGGGCAGCCCATGGGCCTCGGGGCCATGTCAGGAGGGTAGAACAGTGCACCTGTGCCAGGCTGGCCCTCAGGTGGTCTCTGCTCCAGGGTGCCCACGGGGACCCTGGCACCATCGTCTGCCTCTCTGGGGTGTCCCGGAGCCCTGACATGCCTCCTGTCTCCATTTGCACCCCCAGCATCATAGCTCCCCCATGAGTGCCATCCCTTCCTTCAGGCTTCATGAGCTGTGGACCCACAAGCCAGGGCACCCTTTATCCATGCCCTGAGCTTCCCAGTCAGTGCCCCAGGTCAGAGCCCGCATGTGCCCGGGCAGGCCTGAGGGCTGCACCCCCTGGAATGTTGCCCTGCGGGCCCTCAGCACAGTGGTGGAAAAGCGGAAACTCAGCTCATGTGCCTCTGTCCAGGGGTCAGTGAGCATCCCGCCCGCCCGGGGCCTTCATCCAGGGGTCAGTGAGCGCCCTGTCCGCCCGGGGCCTCTGTCCAGGGGTCAGTGAGCGCCCTGTCCGCCCGGGGTCTCTGTCCAGGGGTCAGTGAGCGCCCTGTCCGCCCGGGGTCTCTGTCCAGGGGTCAGTGAGCGCCCTGCCCACCCGGGGCCTCTGTTCAGGGGTCAGTGAGTGCCCTGTCCGCCCGGGGCCTTCATCCAGGGGTCAGTGAGCGCCCTGTCCACCCGGGGCCTCTGTCCAGGGGTCAGTGAGCGCCCTGTCCGCCCGGGGCCTCTGTCCAGGGGTCAGTGAGTGCCCTGTCCGCCCGGGGCCTTCATCCAGGGGTCAGTGAGCGCCCTGTCCGCCCGGGGCCTTCATCCAGGGGTCAGTGAGCGCCCTGTCCGTCCGGGGCCTCTGTCCAGGGGTCAGTGAGCGCCCTGTCCGCCCGGGGCCTCTGTCCAGGGGTCAGTGAGTGCCCCGCCCGCCTGGTCCCTGGACTTTGAGGAAAAGTCACTGCTTCAGGTGCAGCTGGTGGCCCCCCTCACGTCTCTCCTAGGCACACAAGGGATAAGATATTAGGGGGCTGGGGTGGTGGGGGGCCCAGGGAGGACGCCAAGGCCTGGAAAGCCTGCTAGCCCAGCCTCCCTCTTGCCCCGAGGTCAGGCCACAGCCCTCGCTCTCCCAGGCCCTGCCCTGCCTCTGGCCTCGTGGAAGCAGCTCTTGGGGGAGTTTGGGGGGCGGCCCTTGCTTCCCTCCAGTCCAGCTGGGAGCCTGGTGGCCCGTTCAGTCCCACGGGAGCTACTCTTGGGGTGGCATGGGGGGAAGGTTCTGGGGAACGAAGGACAGTCCTCAAGCTGCCCACACCCCCAAATCCTGGGAGCACCTGAATGGACCCAGGCACCAATGGGGCAGAGGGGCCCAACTGAGGCCTGAGCCCACCCAACTCAGAGGGCTGGGCTGAGTGAGGTGGGTCGGGACACCCCATCCCATCCTGGCTCTGCCTGGGGGCGGCTCTCATGACGCAGTGGCTGCCGGCCTGTCCTTGCCTCTGGTTCTCCCAGGGGCTCCTCTGCCAGCAAGGGGCCCCCAGGCAGACGACCCCCCACCCCCACCCCGGGGCCTGGTCACCGGCACTGGTCCTGGTCACAGCCCTGGCCTTTCCGAGGAGAACCAGAGCAGCTCGTTGCCCCCTCCTCCAGACCCACACCGGACCCATCGCCCGGTTTCACTTGCCCCCTAATGCAAAGTCCTGATGAGCTCCGGGTGCAGACCCCACAGGCTGCCATGTGGAGGCCTGAGCGTCTGCTGCCAGAGGGCACATAGGTAGCTTCCTCGTGGGAGCAGGTGGTGTGAGCAAGAGGCAGCTACTGGGTCAGGGCCAGGACTACCAGACCCAGCCCCCCTGGGGCAGCCCCTGTTGAGACCCTGTGCTACTCAGGGTGCAGCCAGGCACTTGGCAGCCTCAAGGCCGAGGGTCAGCAGGTGCGCCCACCCCGCCACCCCGTCAGCACCATCTCCTCGCCCGCCCCACGGGGGGAAGCTGGTGGCGTGGCCGAGGGCTGGCACCTGCAACCAGGCCAGGCGGGGGCCGCACTGCGGCTGGGGGAGCTGCACGGCCCCCCCGGGTCTCTCCGCAGCTGGGCGAGCTCGGGCCCCGGGGCTGCCCTTCAGCACCCCACCCCGCGCCCCAGCCTGGCTCCCCCGCGCTAGATCAATAGCTTCGGAAATCTGAAAAGAGCCCAAACAAAGAAGTAGGCTTGTAAGTACCCGGCTTGTATCAGCTGATAAATGGGCCCCTCTTTAGGGGACTTATCTCTTTAGGGCTTGCGGGATGAGGGATGGCGTCATTTGTCCTGTTGGCTCGTCTGGACCAGCCGAGCCGGATCTATTTAAAAGATAGTGTGATACTGTCGACAGCAATAGACAGGGTAATTGCGGAACGACTGCCGGGGTATAAATTACACGGCTCTAAGTGGCGGAGTGGCCGCGGGAGAGTGGAGAAATTCCTGACAATTTACTTGTCCCTCTGCCCCGCCGACTGCTTATCACCGGCCAGCAGAAGAAACGCACTCCGGGTGAAAAAATTAAGTATTGATCAAATTAACAATTTTTACTGATCTTTTTAAGGGAGAAAAGGAGGGCAACAATTAAATCGAGAACACAGACGACGGGTGGGGCCGCTCCTGACCTCAGCGTGGCCAAGTCGGCGACACCGACCAGCTGGAGATACCGTCCCTGCGGGGCTGCCGTCCACTCGGGTTTACGGACGGCGATGGCGGTCCCGCCGCAGCCGCGGGGTGATGGTGGCCAGGGGCGGGCCCTGGCCGCAGGAGGGGTGCCCCCGAGCCAGATCCTGAGCCCCTCCCAGGCGGAGCCCCTGGTGAAGGAGCGGGCACAGGGGGACCCAGCAGGGGCCCTGCCTCCGGGGCTCCCGCTACAAGCCTACAGCGGTGGGCAGGCAGACACCGCGGGCTGCAACTCACAGCACAGCCTGGGGGGCTTCCTGGAGGCAGAGGTGGGCCGCCGACCGGGAGAGGCAGACAGATGTCGTGGTCGGCGAGGGAAGGTGGGGAGGGGCCCAGCAATGCCAGGGCTGGGGGCCACAGCCCTTGGGGGGTCAGAGGCTGACAGCACCCCTGCCAGGGTGCGTGGAGACCATCATCATAACCCTGATTACTTCGGGTCCTTTCCTCTTTCTCCTCCTCAAACTTCCAGAGACGTGGGCTATGACCTCACAGTCCTGACCCATGTTTAAGGGTTCATGCCTCCTTCACGCGTCCGCACGGTGGTGTCAGGGCAGAGGCTCCTTCCGTCCCCACACCAGCCCCGGGTGACAGAGGTGCCCCCTGACCGCTGGCCGCACCCTCCGGGGAGCAGAGACAGGGCTTGTCCCAGGGAGAGCCGGCCAGGCCGGGCACGCCAGTGGGGCCACAGAGCCCAGAACCACCCGGGGTCAGACGGCGGGACACACGGACGCCTGGGGGCCACGGAGACAGGAGAAGGCACCAGCTGTCAACGGGACAGAAACAGGGCCCCTTTGCTCGTTGAAGGCTGAGGAAGGGACGTGCAGGGGCAGCAGGCCTCCTGGGCCCGGGGCGGGGACTGTGGGTCGGTCCCTCCTCTGGCCGGTCAGCCCCGAGGCTCCCTCCACACGACAGCACACAGCTGCCCCTCCCTGGGGCCTTTGGAACGACGGACGGCTTAAGTGGCTGTTGGGCAGGGGAGGGACCCCACAAGGCCTCTCAGGACCCACCCCGGGGGGCCAGTGCCCACCGAACCCAGCCAGACCAGGAAGGAGCCGAAAGGCCTCAGCTGGGCCCATCCAGGATCCACTCAGGCCCTTTGTCTGCTCTCCTTTGACCCATCAAAGGACCGCCCCAACCCAGCAGCCAGGCCGTTCCTCCTGGCCTCCCAGATGCGGACAGGGGCCCCACAGCACTGGGTGCAGCTCCTGGGTCACCGTCAGGCCGGGCTGAGCCCGGGGCAGACGGGGGACAGAAGAGGGTGGCTGTCCTGCCTGTCTTTGTCTGTCCCTGCTGATGTGGGGTCCCAGCTCCTGAGCCAGGCTAAGTGACCGACAAGGGGAGGGAAGACACCAGGGGCTCAGGGCCACCCCAGGGCCACCCCCAGGCTGCACCACAGAAGCACCCTCAGGCTACTCGGTGAGGGGTGCGACCAAGCGCACAGGCAGGGCTGGAGGGGTCCCCATGGTCCCAGGCGCGCCTCCCAGAACCCCACCTACCACCCAGCTCCTGCACCGGTGTGTCCGCCCTGCGGCCGGGCCCTTCATGCTCCACACATTCGCACCGCGCGTCCCCCCTAAGGGGAGGCTGTGCAGGGCTGAGCTCTTTCCACACTGCGCACCCCAGGCCAGCTGTCCCCCCAGCTGGTCGGCCTCCCCCTCTCTGGGGCGCCCGCACTGCCTCTGGGAAAGGGGTCTGGGAGCCCCCAGCACACAGGAGGAGGCAGATGTCAATGGGGGCAGGTGGGGGGCCCCAAAGTCCCTTCCTTGTGGACCATGGTGGTGCCTAAGCACCCCAGAGCCCCAGGCTGTCCACCACCACGGAGTGTGACGCAGCGGCCGAGCGGGAGCCCCCCCTGGGATGCACACCCCTGCCCAGGGCCCCGCGAGCTGGCCGGTGGGGTGCCCGGGGCAGGCCAGCGCTGTCCGTCTGCATCTCTCCATGTTCGGTCCCATTACGGCTGGGGTAGAGTACAACTTGTTTCCTGCTTTCTACTACCAGCTTTTAATTAACTTTTTATTTTGAGAGAACTATAGATTTACATGATGTTACAAGAAACTATATAAAGAGATGCAATGTACCCTTTGCCCACTGTTCCCCGAAACTACCGATCACAAGGGAGACGTTGACGTGGACACGATGGAGACACAGAAGGCCCCATGGGGGTCCCTCGGGTCCCAGGGGCCCGCCCCCTCAGCCAGCAGCTGCTGGTCTGTCCGCGGGTGGCTGTGCCGGTGGAATCCTGCAGACAACCCCGGGCCGGGCTTGCCCTCTCTCGCTGGGTGGCGTCAGGGGTGTGGGTGTCCACCCTGTGCTTCGCGGTCACTCACTGAAGGACATCAAGCTGCTCCCAGCTTTGCAGCCGTGGGGCTTCCAAAATAACGCTCCTTCAACACGGAGCGACGGAGACGCACTCGGAGGCCTTACAGGCGGGTGCTGGGAGCCACGCCGGGCCAGCCCTCTGCCCTCCGTGGGGGTCTCCCCACCACTGCCCAGGGGTGGAGCGGCTTCCAGACCCCAATCCAGCCTCGGCTGAAGCAGGCTGGCTGCACGGAGGCCGACCCCGCAGACCTGGCCAGTGTCCTCGGCCAGCACCCCTTCTCCCCACGCCGTACCACCACCGCCAGCCAGCCCCCTGAACTGGCACCACGGGCACATAGGACCGGGGTCTTCCCTGTGGTCCTGCCCTCCCGTGGTGGGGACTGACGCTCTGCTGACCGCCGGGCCCTGCGACACACCTGCCCGCCTGGCCGCCCCACCTTGACCCCAGCCCCTCCCTCAGAACTGGCCACATGCAGACGGTACGGTGCCTTCCGCGGCGGGGCAGGCCGGGGGAAGCGGCAGAAATGGCCGAACCTCCTTGGGGGCCCTCAGCCCTCCAGGACCTGTGCTCCTTCCACCCTGTCAGGCGAGACCCCCACCCGCCCCCTCCCGGCTTCAGAGGTGACGGGGCTGCGCCCACCGAGCCCAGGCCTCAGGGTGAGGAGGACGAGACCCTGCGCTGATACCCTCCCTCGGCGCCCACAGACAGTGGCGGGAAGGGGACACCAGAGACGGCCGCGCTCGAGAAATCGGGGGGCAGACTCCAAACACGGCCCTTCCCGCGGGCTTCACCAGTGCAGAGGGGCACGGGGGAGCGGTGTGCCGGGGACTCCCACGCCCACCCGGCGCTCTGGTCTGCCGTCCTCAGACCCGAGGCCGGTCTGGAGAGAGGCGACCCCAAACCACGAGGGTGAGAACGAACCTGGAAAAACACACAGAGAGAGGAGAGGGAGGTGCGGAAGGCGCCTTCGCAGGCAGCACGTCTCCTGGAGACAATTTTTAAGTGTGAAGAATTACCGCTGCTGGATCCTTCTGGAAGGCCCCCTTCCTGCGCGGGGGACTTTTCTCTGCATAGTAATGTGTCTTTAAAAAAACAAGAACCACTGATATATGTTACAAGAAGTGTATCTCTTTCACCGAGACAGAACATTTTAATTCCCCGACACCTTTTAGTGATTGCTTCAATTTCCGAAGATTTTGATAAAATCGTGCGGTTTAAGAGACTCGGGAAGGAGCACCCGGCGCGGGCAGAGCGTAATGAAATGCTCCTGCTTCGCAGTCTTCATTTGACACAGCCCAGCTCCGGGGGCTAATAAACGCCGCGTGATAAATGTTGGAGCCACGATTGTAAAAATATACTTGTAATTGAGTTAATATGCCTTAAAATACTGCCCATCAGTTACCTTTCTTTCTGCTCTCTGTGGCGTGCGCAGGGGTGCGTGTGGGCGCGCCGCCGCCTCTCCGTCGCGCCACTGTCCTGTTTCCCTCCTGCTTCCCTCTGCCCCTTCCGTACCTGGCAGACCCTCCGACACCACGGCCAGATCATCTGGGGCCGCTGGAGGGCAGAGGCGCGCCCCGAGCCAGGCCGGGCGCTCGGCGGGAGCCGTGACGCGGCAGGACACGTGGGCCGGGGATCCTCAGGTGGGAGAACGGGGTGCTCTCCCTGTGACCCCAAGGCGTGTGGTCAGTGCCTCGCTCCCTGCAGGCAGGGTGGCCCTGTTCGTGGGCTGTGGGGTCTCGGGAGACGGCCTCCTTCACCCAGCCCTGACCCTGGGCTGTCCCAGCGGAGGGGCCGGCTGGAGACCCACAAGGTGCTGGCGAGGCAGGAGGGGCGGGGGCTGTGAGCAAGGGCCCTCTCCTCTCTGCTCTGAGGGGCAGCCCAGGCAGGAGCAGGGCCACGTGCCTGGGAGGACTGGGCTTGGCCCCAGAGCAGGGGTTAAGGGAGACACACTGAGGCTGCACTGAGGGGCTCAGAAGGGACCCCAGGAGGGACCCCAGGATGGACCCCAGTGGCCCCATCGTGGGACCACCAGGTGCAGCCCAGCCCTTCCACCTCTCCTGTCACCTGTTCCTGCAGACAGAGGTGAGGTCAGGAGACAGCACTGTGCTCTCCACAGTAGCTGAGACCCTGGACCTGCCCCTCTGGATTCCCAGTGTCCAGACCATGGCCCGGCCTCAGCAGGGTCCTATGCATGTTTGTGGACTCCCTGATCAATGCATGGATGGGCGGCTAGTGGATGATGGAGAGAGGGAAGAAGAAAGGGTGGAGGGAAGGATGGGCAGATGATGGACGGACGGATGGGTGGATGGACTGATAGATGAACAGATGGATGGACAGACGGATGCAGGGATGGACGGACGGACAGACGGTGATGGAGGGAGGGAAGAAGGGATGGTGGGGGGATGGGCAGACAGGTGTCTGGGTGGGTAGGTGGGTGGTGGTGGTGGAGGGAAGGAGGAGGGATGCCTATCATGCAGGGCTACGAAGCACCTGGGGTCAACCCGGAGCACTGGGCGAAGTCGGGAGCTGTGTGGAGGCCAGAGTGTTCCGGGGGCCTTGACTCAGACCAGAAGGGGCTCCCCTCTGCCCCCAGCAACCCAGCCCCTGAAGCCAACGCTCACAGCTCACTCCCTCGTTCCCGCTCTGGTCTTGCTCTCAGCCGAGCCCCTGTGTCCCCCAGTCCCTGAGGAAGCCGACATGGGAGCTCCAAGATGGGGTAGAGACTGGCAAAGGCCAGCCCGGGCACCCGAGGGGGACCAGGGGCTCAGAGCCAGCTTGGTGGGGAAGGGGCCAGGGGAGCAGGCAGAGAGGAGGTGCCACGGCTCCCGCAGCAGAGACGGGGGGGAGTGGTCAGCAGAGCCAGACCCCAGCGGTCTCAGCTCGACCCTGGCCCCAGGAAGGCATCTGGAAGGTTCTGGAAGCTCCACCCCTGACGGATGGGCCAGCCAGCTGGGAGCCCAGCGCCTGGACTGTTCCCTGGGCCACAGATGAGAGCGCACGACCAGCATACGCTGTTCGGCCTGTTCCACGGACAAGGAGGCGAGGCCAAGTGAGTGAGGTGAGGGCTGGGCAGGGCGGGGCCGCGGAGCCGCCTTACGAGCACCCGAACGTGTTCTGAGTGAAAAATAGTCGTGCTCAGGGCAGGGTATGTTTACAAAAAGGACAACTCTGGCCTCAGCCCTGGTGAGCTGGGGCCCACCGCCCCCACCGCCCCCACCACCCCTCTGCAAAAACCAGGGCGGTGCGCGCGGCTTGGCCAGGCCAGGAGGCCATACTCCTTCCTTGGCGCGCGCCCCCCAGACAGACGGACGGACACATGCACACGCGCCGGCCCCCCGTAGCAGGCCCCGGTTCCACCCCACCGCGTACACCCAGGGGCTCTCACCCAGGCCTCCCCACCCCCACACGCGGCCCCCACAGTGCCCTGGGCCCCGCCTCCCACCCAAACCCTCACCCAGCTGGGATGCCTCACGCTCTCTTCTTCAGCCAACTTCTGTGGAACCCTGTGGCCTCCAACAGTTTCCCCCAGAAGGAGAAGCGTCATGTGTCCTCTGGAGCAGAAGGAGCCGAGGGGGGTGGGCACGCCTGGGGGCCCCCGTCGGCCTCCTTAACCCAGGCCAGTGGACGCACGAGGCCACACATTCCACCGCAACCCCCCCAGCCCAGCCCTCCAGCTCTGGAGGCACATCAGACCCTCCGCAGCCCGGGCATGTGTGGTCACAAGGCAGGGGCAGGCCAGCGCCGTGCTAGGCTTCCTCACGCCACTGCGGGGCCCGCAGGGCAGGTGGGCAGGGTCCCACCAGGTTTAAAGCGGCAAGAGGCTCTGGCCGGGCTGGTCCGGCATGTGCCGGGCAGGTGGGGGCACAGGCCAGGGAGGCCGTACAAGGACAAGGCCACGGCTGGGAGGGATGGTCGCCACCAGGGTCACCCAGGAAGTGCAGGTGGACCCCACATCTCCGGGCTGGCTCTCCCCGCGGCTGACCCCCCAGGGACAGACTGCAGGCTCCTGGGCACCAGGCAGCCCCGGTGGCCGAGAGTGACTCTCCCTCGCCCCGGGAGACCAGGCCCGGTCACTACCCCTTGGGCCGACGTCAACGGGCCCGGCATGGTGGCTGAGGCTGTAGTGATCACCTGCTAACTAGAGGCAAAGGGACGGCGCAGCGGGGGTGACCCCACAGGGCTGGGGGGCGGCCTGGTTCCCTAAAGCCAGAAAGCCTCTGTGCGGGAGCTGGGGAAGCCATGCGCTGTTGCGGCGTCAGGAGAAGAGGGGTAGGACAGCCCAGGGAGGGGATGGGCTGGGCATGTTACCCCAGGAGTGGGAGTCGGGGAGGGGGGTTCTCTGCAGGGGAGGGCTGCAGGCAGGGGCCGTGTGTGCACCCGGGAGCCCGTGGAAGCAGACCCCTTGCGGGCTGCTGGCCAGAAGGAGCCAGGAACACCACATCTGCAGGCAGATGGGGCCAAGAGAGAAACAAACCTCAATAGCTCTGGTGCCCCCACACCCCAGCCCAGCCCTAGTCCCAGGGAGCTCCCACCCCCATGCACCCCCATCCACTGCCCCTCCAGTCCCTGGGCAGCCCTCAGGGACCAGTCTCCTGGGCCGGGCCGGTGAGCAGCTTGCTGTCTTCCTCTTCAAGTGCTGCAGACCACGGTGCCCGGGGCCCCCACCACACGCTGCCAACCCCGCACCCTTGACCCCAGGGCCCTTGCCTGGGGCTACCACTTCTGTGGCATCTTCCTGTCTTATAAGCATCTGCACATGCTGCTCTAAGTCCTCTCCAGAGCAGGGGGACTGTAAAGACAGACAAACAGATCCAGCAGGCTCAGGCCATGCAGGGAATTGGACATTGGGGACCCCAGGATCCAGCCCTGCCCTTGGGGGCCCATGCCTGGAGGGAAGTGGAAAGGGGACGTGAAGCTCCCACACCAGCAAGTGGAAACCCCAAAGACCCCAGAGACCCCCAGTGCCACACTTTGGGGGCAGCAAAACAAGGGTCACCTGGTCTTGGGGCTGGCTGTTCCCTGGGACCCGAGACATCTCTCCGCTTTAGGCTTCACTGTGGGGCTGTCAGCCCAGCCCTGTTCCAGCCAACAGAGACATGGCCCCAACTAAACATGGCGGCAGGAGCTCCCCTGTCCCTCGGAGCCCCAGGCCTCCCGGTCCCACCTCCAGCCTCCCATCACATCTGGGACGAGGGGTGGACAAGCTGGTCCATGGCCTGTCTGCAGCACCGCCCAGAGCCGCCTGCCTGGGAGTGGGGCCCAGCGGCCAGCCAAGGCCCACGCCTGGGTGCGTAATTGGACAATTCCATCTTAAGAGACCAGGCACAGGAAGGGCCAAGCTGGGGCTCCAGCTCCCCGAATGGCCTCTAAATGAACGTCTGTTTAGGCAAGGAGCACAGGGAGCCCAGGGAGGCCAGGGGGCTGCGACCCACCCGCAGGGGGTGACGGCCTCACTGTCGATTCCCAGGCCGGGAAGGAGACAACAGGCCGGCCTCTGGCCCACACAAAGGCAGCAAATGGAATAGTGTTTGCCTGCTTATGTGCAGTGATGAAACTTTAAATGAATCGCTGACCTTTCTGGAATGACAGGTGACCCGAGCCATATCTGAGGTGGGTATCGAAAATTGCCACTGCTGCCCGAAAATAAACAATAAGACAGCAAATGTGGTTTGAAAGAATTGACTCACTTCAACATGGGGGCGGGGGGAGGGGGCGCGGGGGGGGCGGGAATTATTTCGGCCGCCGCTCTGAGCCCTCAGCTCTGGCTCTCCCCTCCAAGCAGCCGCGAGCCAGGCCTGCCAGGAGACCTACCCAGGGCCTCAGCACCCCGGGCCCCAGGGCATCGGCCCGCCCCTCGTGGGAAGGAGGGGTCAGAGCCGATGGGCAGCCCTGAGTCCCAGGGAGACACCTTCCCGGCCAGGCTTCCAGTGACAGGCAGGGACTTGGAGGGCAGAGGTCCCCTGGGGGCTGGAGCCTCCTGCCCAGGTCACAGCCCAGCCCCCGGAGTCCTAGCAGGGAGCCAAGGATGCAAGGAGCCTCTGTGGGCTGCCCTGTCCGTGACTAAGACACGGGCGTGGGTGCGTGGGGCTGCTCTGAGCAGTGAACTCAGCCAAAGATCTCACGCCGGAGGCCGAACCAGCTGGAACCCAGGCCTGCCGCTCCTACGGGCACCCTACAGGCCAGCAATGGCAACGGGGGTGAGGACACCCCCCACAGGTAAGCAATGCTTGCAAGAGGTCGGGTGTCCTGGGCGCGTGGGTGGGAGGTAGCGCCCTTTAACCAGGAGCAGCGTCGGCGCAGGGGAGGCCAAAGCTGGGGCCCCGACAGTGGGCTGGCCAGGCGTCCACGTGGCAGGCAGGAGCCCGAGTCCCCCGGGCACTGCAAGGGGCCCAGGCCAGCGCGGCATCCTTCTGCCTCGGGTGCCCTCGGGTGCCCTCAGGGCTCCCCCTGCCCCACCACGTGCCGAGGTCTCTGACCCTGGTGGTACAGCCCCCCTATCCTTGGCAGCCCGTGTCACCTGCCCGTGACCGCTGACATTGCCCCTGCAGCTGCCCCTGCCCCGGCACCACCTCCCCCACCTCCATCCCCTGCCCTCGGCAAACTGGTCCTGACAGGCCACCCTAACCCTGATGGGCCTGCCAAGGGGGCCACTGCTCCCAACGAGGCCTCAATGTGGGGGGAGGGCCCATGGGGCTCAGTGGAGGAACCACTCCCCCAGAGCCTTTGGATGCCCTGAGGTCAGCCCACACCCTTCCTGCAGGGTGTGCAAAAGTGGCAGCCTCCGGGCCTTCCGTCCACCCTGCTAGACAGAGATGGGCCAGCCCGCGGGACCTCTGCCCGCCCACCCTGTGTCCTGCAGGGCCTGATCCCACCAGCGGCCCTCGGGATCCAAAGGGACGGGCCTCCACTGCGGGCCACGCCGCACACAGCTGCTCGCCCGACCTCCCCCGCCCAAGGGAGGGTCTCCTCTGGGCAATGGCGACAGCCCAGGGCCTGTATAAATGTGAGACAGCTGACAACCGGCTCCCTGAGACCCTGAGAGCCTGGCCCTGGGTGAGCAGCCGCCCACCGCCCACCATGCTACGTGGCTGGGCCCGCAGGGTGTCTGTCCCTTCTCTGTCCTTCACCCCAGAGGCCCTCGGAGCACCCCCATGTGAGGCCTGAGCAGCCACGTGGAGGGGCCCAAGCTCGGAGCCCCCACCCCACAGCAGCAGTTCTGGGGCCTGGCCCGGCACGCCAGGACCAGCTCACAGGCTGCTGGGCAGGCACCTCCCCAGGCCGGCTGTCCACCAACAGGGCCCACGTGGCTGGTGTCCTATGGGCTTGGCCGACACTTCCGGCCACTTCGAAATGTGACCAAGAGGGGCTGTCAGAAGAAAGGATTCAAGCAAATTGAAAGAGAAAGAAGAGAGGTCACAAAGTTGGGGCCCCCCGGGGGACAGAGGCACCCAGGGCTGTGGAATGTGGGCAGTGAGCTCCCCCGAGAGCCCGCAGCAGACCACCCAGCTCAGCATCCACTCTCCCTTCTGGGACAGGGCGACGCCGGCCCAGCGGGTCCTATACCGCCCAGCACAGCCGCCGTCTCTGCCCCCTGCCACGAGTACCCACAAATATGCTGGCCGAGGTCTGGGACCGCTGCCGAGGCCCCCTCCGTGCCCGGGGCCAAGCAGAGCCCGTGGAACGGCCGGAGGGTGGACAGCGGGGTCTTTCCCCCAGCCTGGCTGCCCACGCCCCCCAGCCAGACGTCAGGCTGTGGGTGGGAGTCCCCGAAAGGCCCTGTGGAGACCCAGGACGGTGCTTGATTCTGTTACCCACCCCCGCCCCGGCCACAGGCAGAGGGCACCGGCTCCTTCCAGTGGGAACAGGGTCTGCAGCGCTGCCTGCGGGTCCCAGCAGGGGACGAGCCCGCATTGTCATGAGCTTTCTGGGGGCAGGAGGCCCCGAGGCCACACAGATGAGGGGGTGGAGGTCACTGCAGGGCGTAGGAGAGAGTGGGAGGAAGGGGAGTGAGCTCGGGGTGTGGGGGGGGCGACAGCCTGCAGGGGAAGAGGTCAGCACATCCCCAGCAGACTCCAGAGAGCGCCCCCCACGCGCAGCCCTGCTCACCACAGATGCCCCAGCTGGCGCCCTTCACGATGGCCCCACCCTCCTCTGGGGACCCTCCCACTGGGGCTGCCGCGGCTCCCAGGCCTGGCTGCCCCTCGTGCAGCCCCCTCCCCTCCAGCCAGAGCTGGCTGTGCCCGGTCCAGAACCTCCAGCCTCCAGCCCTGCACCAGACACCTCGCCCCTGCCCCATCCTGTCCACACGGCCCTCAGCCCGCTCCTGTCCAGCCCCCTGCGGCCTCCCTGCAGCTCAGGCTCCAGCCGCCTCAGCTGATCCCCTCCTCTCAGCGGCAGGGGCCCCGGGTTCTGCCCCTCCTGCTCCCCGCCCCTTCTCTGCTCTCGGCATTCCGTTATCAGTTAGAGCAAACAAACCACTCGGACACCTAGCAGCAAATGCCGCCTGTTTACTAAGCTCACAGGCACATGGTCAGGAGCTTGGACAAGACCCAGCGGGGCTGGCCTCCCCCTCCCATGTCTGAGCCTCACCTGGAAAAGCGCAGCCCCTGTCCGGACCTGCCCAAACCATGTCTTCCCCCACGGCTGCAGCCGGGGCCTCCGGGCAGGGCCGGCCACAGCTCCCGACACTGCCCCAGGGTGCCAGGGCGTCCCCCGGCACTGGCCACGTCCCAGGAGCCCTGCCCCAAGAGAAGCGGGAGGAGCGGTCTCGCTTCCCCTGACCCTAGAAGTCACCCAGCTTCCAGGGCCCCACCTACAGGGGAGGGGTCAGCCCCGCGGAAAGACAGCGCGTGGGGCGGAAGGTAGCCTTGCAGCCGTGTGCACATGTGGCCGACGGGCCGCGGCTCCCCCCGCGGCTCGCCCCACTACCCCACCAGCCAGGCTCCGGCCCACAGCACCTCAACGCAGGGGGTCCAGGTAGGGGTTGGGCTCCTTGCAGTGGCCTCTCTGGGCAGCCTGAGTCCTTCCTGACAGGAGGGCCACCCGGCAGGCACCCGGTGGGCACCCGGCTTCCTGGGACCCGCTCCTCCCTCCTCAGCTCTCAGGCTCTTGGTCAGCCTCTGAGTGGCCCTCCTGTTTCCAAAAACGTAGCCCACGTTGGCTACTAAAGGGTTCAGGAGCCACAAGCAGTCTTCATTCTGTGCCATCTCTGCCCTTTCAGTCCAAACTAGAAGAGCTTCCTCGTGTTTGAGCAGCTTTGACAGACCCGCAGGCCCCTGGGCCCGGTTTCCCGGACCACTGCTCCCAGCCTCCTCAGCAGGAGCCCCAGCGCCCTGTCCCCTCCCGAGTTCCCGGGGATCGGGGACGCCTCCACCGCCCCTCAGGCCACCATGCCACTGAGCCCAGTGTCCTCAGGGTTCACCCAGGTGGTGGCAGGTGCCTGCACCTCCTCCCTGTTTAAGGCTGAATAACACTCCATTGTGTGGATTGTTGTCTGTTTTATCTGTCTATCCGTCCGTCCATCCTTCTATCTGTCCGTCTGTCTTTCCATCCATCCATCCGTCAATCCAACCATTCGTCAGTCTGTTCGTCCATCTTTCCATCTGTCCGTCCATCCATCTATCCATCCGTCTATCATCTGTCAGCCCTTCTGTCTGTCCACCTGTCCATCCGTCTGTCCATCCATCTGTCGTCTGTCCATCCATCTTTCCATCTGTCCATCCATCCATCCTTCCATCTGTCCATCCGTCTATCCTCCATCTGTCCGTCCGTCCATCCGTCCACCCGTCCACGGACACTGGGGTGCTTCCCTGTCTCAGCTGCTGTGCATGATGCTGCCGTGAACACGGGGGTGCCGGCCTCTCATCCAGACCCTGCTCTCCGTTCTCCGGGGAGCACACCCAGACGTGGAATGGCTGGGCCGTGGGCTCATTCTGTGCTTAGTGTTTTGAGGACCCTCCACGGTGTTCTCCATGGCGGCTGCACCCCACGGTGCCCGGGGTTCCGGTTGCCCCACGTCCTCGCCAAGGCTTGTCGGTCTCCGCTCCTTTGAGAGCAGCCGTCCTGTGGGGTGTGGGGTGGGGTCTGCCCGTGGTTTTGACCCGTGTTGTTACGGAAATGTAGAGAGGTGTGCGCCCCGCTGGGACACACCCACCCCACACTCCCCTTCATCCACATGTGCTTCAGGGCCTATTTCTAAGAACTGAGGAGACTTGTACCACAACCACAACGCCATCCACTGAACACGACCACCGCTCAAGACACTGTGTGGTCAGTGCCTCCTCAGCGTTTCCTGACGCCCGGCTCGTCTGCACTACCCTCCAGGCCAAGCCCCCATCTCACACCCTCCCTGCACCCGAGAACAAAATCCCAAGACCCCCAGCGCCCCCACCCATCCTACCCTGAACTGGGTGCTGCTGCGTCCGTGTCCCCTGCCCCCGCCCCGGGGACAGCCCCCAGGGCGGGGGCAGGGAGCGACTCGATACTGCAAGGTCAGAACCCACCAAAACCCCAGCAGGGCTCTGGCCTCAGAGCAACACACAGCAGGTGCTCAACAAAGGCCCCCACAGTGCCTTGAAAGGTTCCAAACCTCTGAGCACCAGGCTTGGATGCAGCCAGTCTGCCGGGGGGTTGGGACAGCCCCCCAGACGGGTGGACAGGTAAGCAGAGAGGCCCTTGAACCGGGTGCGGGGTGGGGGGAGAGCAAGTTCTGCAGGCAGGCCCACCGGGAGCACCACAGGCCCTGGCGCCTGATGCAGCCTTGAGCGGCACTCTGCCCCCCCAATGCCCTCCCAGCTTTTCCCAGGGCCCAGCAGAAGTCCCCAGCCAGGGTCCCACACCCCGGGCCCCTGCCGCATCAGCAGGGCTACCCACCCACCAGGCGTCCGGATCCCAGTCCCCTGCCAGCACTCACCTGCCCAGGTAGGAGGGCTAAGGGCGGGCAGGGCCTGGCGCTCCGAGCTCCCCGTGGCTGCCCGTCAGCCTCTATGGAGGCTGGGACGTTTATCACCCACTGTCCTTCACCGGCCCCCTGCTCCTCGCCTGAGGGAGAGCCATTTGGACCTGCCCAAGCTGAACAATACAATATTTCTGTTGAGCTGTGAAGTTGATTAATAATTTGGAAATGAAATCAATATGGGCTCTGCTTTTCATTCCTGGAGTGTCCCTGCGCACAGGGACACCGCTGAGGCAGCTGGCTTGGTTAGACAGGGGCTGCCAGGCAGGGCTGGGGCAGCTGGCCCTGACAGGCTCTGCCAGCCAGACTCACACTCGCCTCCACTCCACTGCAGAGTCCTGGCGCCTGGCCCTGGGGAAGGGTGGTTGTCCAGACTCTACTGTGCAGCCTTGGTGACCGGGAGCCTCCACCTGGAGCCCCCTCCCCGCCCCCCCCACGTCCCTCAACTCACGAGGAGGCCGCGACAGTGCCCCCGCGGGGGTCTCTCGAAGCCTGGGCTTCCACTGAGACGGGTGGCTCGGCCCCATTCCCTGGGGCTTCCTGAGCCTGGGGTCATCTGTGACCCCGGAGGGTCGCTGCTGAGCCCCCTGCCCTCCTCACATCCGCACTAACTCCTCCCCCGCCCCAGGACCCTCCTGCGGGGCCACCACACCCCATTCACGGCACTCACCGGGCTAGTGTGCACCAAGCCTGGAGCCCCCACGCCTCGATCCACCTGCCAGCGCTCGGCTGCAGGTCAGAGTCGGGCAGGGTCAGGGCTGGTCCTGCGGATCCAGCCCCCAGACCCAGAGCTGCGTGAGGGAAAACCTGCAGGTCCATCTCAGGGCACAGAGGAAGCAAACAGAGGAGGGGTGGATGAATGAGCAAATGAATGAATGAATGAATGGACAGACTAATGAGCAAAACACACCCAGGGTAAGGCCGAGGGAGGGGTGTGGAGGACCACAGGGAGCGCACGGAGGAGGCGGTGGGGCCCAGAGGAAGAGGGCAGGTCCTGGGGTGGGGCTGGGACAGCCACCCATCGCGGGAACGCTGGGGCCACTGCACCCGCTCCAGAGGGAGGGCCCCTTGGAGTTCAGGGTTCCCAAGGCCACCGCACCGTACGCCCCTCCCAGCCCCCAAGGGCCCTCCTGGTATGTCCTCCCCAGCTGCCCGGGCAGGTAAGCCCAGCACCCCAACCCTGGGGCCGTCCCCGCTGTAGCAACGAGTGTCCAGGAGGCCCCTCTCCAGGGCAATATGGGGGGGCAGGGGCCTCCACCAGGGCTGCTGGGGCCACAGGCACTGGGGCAGCCTCCACGGTCCCCATGATGCTGCTGAGAACGGCCTCACCGGCGCAAGCCCAGCTGCACTGTGGTAGTCTAGACCTCATGGCTTTGACCCTGCCTGGTGACCCCCCGAGGCCCCAACCACCTGGCCTGGGAAACGGGGGCTCAGGACAGAGGCCCCAGGCCACCCTGGTGATGGGTTTCACCCCCAGCCCAGGCCTGGGGCAGGGAGCACACAACAGTGGCAGACACTTCTGTCCTCAGCCTGGGCCAGCATGGAGGGGGCTGTGGGGTCTGGCCCCCCGGCCCCTGGAGACCCTCCTGCCGACAGATCCCAGTCTGATGCCTCAGTGTCTGCATGCAGTTTACCTCCTCCCCGTCTCGGAGACCAACCCTCAATCCAGGCCCCAGCCAGGGAGGGCAGCCCTGGCCTGGCCCCAAATGCGTCTACCAGCTCCCCGGGTGGTGACCTGCTGGCCAGGCCAGCACAGCTGACAGGGCCTCTCCCGGGAACTTCAGGCTCAAGAGAGGACAGGCAGCCTCCAGGCTAACCAGTCTGGAGTGTCCCCTCGATGGGCCCCGAGACCCAGACGGACACTGTGCCAGGCTGCATGGTGTCAGCTGCAGAGTGGGGGCCCCACGGAAGCCTGGCTCTGAGCCCTGGGGTCCCGTCCACTCAGCAGACAACAGGCCGGCACGGAGCAGGCCCCTAGGTCAGCCTGGGATTCTCCGTGGGCCGGGGCAGCAGGCCCCCTGCCGCCGGGTGGGCTGCAGCACATGCAGAGGCCGGTGACCCAGGCCACTCGCGGCACTCGTTGGTCAGCGGCTCCCCAAGAGCCCAAAGTCCCTTGACCCGCGCCGGGCGGGGGAGGCAGCTTTATAGGGGCCATTGACCGGCAGCATTGATCCCCGAGAATGTATCGCACAAATCATTTTGCACTAAACTGCGGAATCGATGGAGAAATCTCCCGGAAAATTTATATTAAAAGTCTCTGTTTGCCTAAATGAGTTCCCTGTGCCCCATATTGAATATTTGGCTGATGAATTGAACGGGTTTAAATTTGAACATTGCAGACCCATTAAAGAATGAATTCTTAAATCAAACCCTGCCATTTATGATTGAAATGAGATTTCCTCTGTGATGGGCCAGCTGCTATATAAATCAGCTGTGCGTTTTATACCGAACCATAAACAAGATATAATTCTTTTAATACACAACAGGTGCCTTAAATCTTTTGATGCATCTTGTATTTATCTGAAGTTGGGATTGCTGTATTTACACCAGGTCCCGTGGGGGCCTCTGAGGTCGCTGCCCAGGGAAGGTGACAGCGGCCACGCCGTGGGTCCCACCCCAGGACCCTGCAGAGAAGCCCACCAGGGGCCAGGTGAGACTACGCCTGGGCGTCCAGCAGTGCCCACAGCCAGGACCCCCTGACACCTGCGGACAAACACCACACACACGCTCGTGTGTGCACACCCGGACGCACACACACACGAGCCCACGGGGACCTGCAGATCTGCACACATGCTTGTGCAGGCGAGCACGTGCGCACAGAGTGGATTCACAAACACACACATGCACACGGTGCCCCATTCTGTACACGCGTGCGTACACGTGCTCCAGCACGCCCTCCTGTGTACACTCACTGACACACGCACACGTGCACCTGCCTTGCAGCTCTCCCCAGGAACCAGGCCAGGCGGGCCCTCTCTCCACTGAGCCCGCCGACCCTCGTGCATGGAGCCTTCCCAGCGCCGCGGGCTCCACCCTCACCTGGCCTGGGCTTCTGGGGGGCTCCCACCACAGTACTCAGCTACCCCACTGCCCAGGCCAGGCGGGGCCTACACTCACGTGCCCTCCAGTTGCCCATGCCCCCCAACACGCCAACACATCCTCTGGGAAGAGCATGGCCGGGCACCAGGAACCTCCAAGCCATTAGAGATGCCAGCTGGGCACCCAGGAAAGCCTCCTGGAGGTGGCGATGCCAGCCCTGAGCCCAGAAGATGAGTGGTCTCCCCCGTTGGCTTGGGGGCAGAGAGGGGCTCCAGTCCAGCAGGCACGTCTGTCCTTCTCTCTCCTGACCCTCTCCAGCCAGTCACCCCTGCAGACTCAGGGTCCCCCCGGCGCCCGGGCCTCCCACTCCTGGGCCCTCACTGCAGAGCTTAGCTGTGTGCACCCAGGGGCCCCAGAACCCCCACCACGTCTAGCCAGCACCCGAAACCTGTGCCCCCAGCCCAGCCTGACCCTCTTCCCTGAGCCCCTAGGCCGAGCCTAGCCCTCCCCAAGACCCCAGCCCTGGTGTCCGCATACCCAGAGTTCTCCTATGCTCGAGCTTCTCACACTCACCCCAGCCTCTCGCCCCAGCCGGCCTTCCAGGTCTGCTCCACGGCACCCAGAGCAAGTACGGAAAAGGCCATCCAGAAATGCATCAAAGTGGGTGTTCTGAAATGTCCACCCTCCCCAACACAAGGTGCCGGAGCCAGCCAGACCCCAGCCTTCTCTAGGGGCTCCGATTTCCCTGCCCACCACAAGCGGCTCCAGAAAACAGAAGAGGGGCTTCCCACCTTGGCTCACAAGGTGGCGGCGACCCCGATGCCAAAATAAAGCACAGGCAGCCAGCACGGAACAGATCAGAACATGCATGAGATGTGGACGTGCGTGTGCATGAAGACACGTGTGTGCTCGCAGGTACAGATGCGTGCGCTTTAAGTGAAATGCTCATGACCAAGCGGGAGGTGCCTCAGAAAATTCCTCAGTGGGACTCGGCTCCATGAGGAGCCCAGGCGAAAAACCACACCATCAGCTCAAAAAAATGCAAAACAGGTACTTGGTAAACACCTCTTTCTGGTTTTTTTAATCTCTCCAACACTAGGAACGAGGGGTGACTGGATCATTACATGGAGAACAACGGAGCTGTCGTCTGAGCTCTGACCGTACACAAAGACAGAGGGCTGGGGCCACGTCAGCAAGTTCTGGAAACTGGTACGGAAGAGTTGGAAAACTGAACTGAATAAATGAGCAGGGAACTCACAGAGGGAGGCGAATCCGTTGGTGAAGAGGCTGCCCCCGACAGGAATCCGATTCAACATCAGACCCACGCGGTGCCCAGTGGACAGAGCTGGCAGAGCCCCGAGGCCGGGGGAACAGGGTGCGTGCAGACCCCATGCCGGGCTCACGTGGCCAGGCTCCTAGGGGCCCTGCCACGGACGGGCCCATCGCGGGTGGGGTCGCCGGCTGCCTGGAATTGGCCGTGAAGAGAGGCGACGGAAGACATCCACACCATGGATCTTAACTCGAAGGTTACGTGGAAGGGAGCAAGGGTGGCCCGAGGCCACACGTAAGCTCAGCGGGTGCAGTCCATTCTCGCCGTCTGCGGCTGCCAAGCTCTGGAACCGCGAACGCAGGATTGTGGAGTCCGTGAACACACAACCAGGGCTCCTGGGGAAATGCAGGGTCAGCCTCCTGGGAGGCTCCGGGCACGTTTTCATCAACGGATCAACACAGAACCGTGTGTCGTGTGGCTTCTATTCAAAGGCATCTCATCGACTATACAGTTTTCATCAAGGACCCATCCTGCCGGCATCACCGAACCTCACGCCTCAACAAAACCCACCCAGCACGCGGTTTTCTCCGCGGGCCCATCACGGCCTCTGGTGCTTGGAGCCCTGGGTGGGACCTCAGGACCACCCTGGGGGTCATTATAAACAATGGAGTCACCAGCCAAAAGCACAAAAATGCGGGACACGTGGCACCAGATCGACAACAGAAAGGACACTTGTTTCCAGGGCGAGCTGAACCGAGAAGGCAGGGCGCCGCCTCCTCCTGTCTCTGCCGGGGACTTCGGGCCACGCTCCGTCTTCGCTGCTCTGGGCACGTCCCCGAACGACCATGGACGTGCCGGGAGTGTTGACTGTGGGCTCACAAACGAGTTTCAGTGAGCAGGTGAATTCGCGATTCCGGGATCCGTGAATATTGAATATCAGAAGCAGCACCTCGCACTGTTTCCGGAAGCCTTGCACACAGCGAAGGCACCACATCTGCAGTCTGGGGGGTGTAGGAGAGGGGGCGCAGGTGCACATGCTTTGGGGACACTGGTTTGGTGGTTTTGACAGAGGCCAGCTGGCCTTCACTGCACCGGCCATCCACCCTCCCTGGGAGGGAGAACCTCCCCACATGCCTCCCGCCCAAACTCAGTCACGTGGCCATGAAATGGGCCACAGGCCAACTTGGGGGGGTCTGTTTTGAAAAGCAAGGGGAGGCTGGAGGCCGGAGGACGGTGAACCACAGCGAAACAAAACATAACATGGAACGCGAAACAGAAGACGGGCCTCGCGCCTGCTGGTGAAGGAAAGAACCGTGAGCGTGACTTGCTTTGCTCTCACCTCTGAGCCGAGGAACACCGCCAGGTGTGGGAGCAAGTGCCCGGGTTGCGGGGCGGGGGGCACCCGCCCGGGGGATGGTTCAAAGGCCATTCATGTTGTCCTTGTTTGTTTTCATTTAATATCCAAATTTAACCCCAGAGCATGTGAGTTTTGATGTGTAATGTTCTCGGTATCACTAGTTTCTAAATTGCCCTTAATGGCTGGGCTTTTGTTTCCTCTTTGAATCGATGGTTATTTAGGGAATAAAGAAAGAGATTAAATTTTTAGCTGGCTGTGAGGATGTTTAGTCAGTCCGGCTTTTGTTATTGATTCTAAGCATTATATTGTAGCCAGAGAATATAAATGGTGTCACTTCTGTTTGAGGAATTTACTCAGATTTTCTTTGTGGACCATTAGATACCTCTTTATTTTTTTATTTCCTAAAAGATCTTATTTATTTATTTGAGAGAGAGAGAGCACGTGCGCGCACATGGAGGGGGAGCAGCAGAGAGAGAGAATCTCCAGCAGACTCCCCACTGGGTGTGCGGCCCAACGTGGGGCTCGATCTCACCAACCACGAGATCAGGACCTGATCCAAAACCAAGAGTCAGACGCTGAATCGACCGAGCCACCCAGGCGCCCCCAGATAACTCTTTTTAATTAAGGTTCCTTAAATGCTTAAAATAAAAGTAATCTGAGTGTATAATCCGAGGTTTGAGGCGTCTGGAGCCGTTCACTACTGCCGTGTCCCTCCTGGAGTTCTCTCTGCTGTTAGAAGAGTTGTTCTCTAAAATACTCTGATGCCGCATTGTGCACCACAGGAAAGTTTACACTTCCCATGTCTTCATTGTGGATTTTACCTCTTACCAGTATAGACTTTGTCTCCCTTTTAATGCTTCCTACCTTGAATCACGCTTGGTCTGCGGACGTTCTTAAACACGCACAGGCGCTCCAGCACTCTTCCGCTCAGGACGAGGCCACTAACTCCTGCCTCCCTGAGGGCTGGCTGGACACGGTGACCCGCTTCTCACAGAGCGAAGGACAAGTGGTCGTGAGTGACTCCAGAGGTCACTCCAGCGAGGCCGAGAGCGGAGGAATGGCCGTGCGAGCCAGGCACCTCGGGAGCAGACCCCAGCCCCCGCTGAGCCATCGGGTGATGCAGCCGACAGCATACCCGTCACAGTGAGAGACCCCCAGCCAGAACCCCCCAGCCACGCTGCTCCCCAATTCCTGCCCCGCAGAAACAGACAATCGATGTTTACTGTTTGAGCTGCTAAGTGCTGGGTTGATCTACTGCACAGCGAAGGATAACGAGTCCAGTTTGGTGACAGTTGTACCTCACTTCCCTCTACAGCTCAGTGGGATGTAGTTCTGTCTGGGGCGCAGCCCGGCGGGATCCTGGCAGGAGGCAGAGACGACCCCAGCCCTACCGAGGAGGCTGTGGTGGAGGGGCGTGTGCGTGAGCGCGGGTACTGCTGGCACTGCGAGGGCAGGTGGACAAGCGAACGCCAGCACGCTGCGTCCGGCCGAGCGGCAGACGCCCACGCCCTGGACGCTGTCATACTGTCACACACTTGCCCCACCGCCGCAGGATTCCGCCTTCATGCTTCCTGCTCTCTCCACTTCTGCCATTGGCTGAAGAGTTTCGTTTTCCTTGCTTTTTTCTCATTAGCAATTTTAAGAGTAAACATGCATCCTGTGTTTTAAAAATTTATGTATGGTTATGTTTGCATTAAAAACATGACCTTGAACTCCATTTCTGTTTATCAGTTATCCTTATCTTGATTCATCTTTCAGGAGAACATCTTCTTTTTTTAAGATTTTATTTATTTATTTATTTGAGAGAGAGAGAGAGAGAGAGAGACAGAGATAGCGAGAAAGAGCATGAGTGGGGAGGAGAGGGAGAAGCAGACTCGTGCCGAGCAGGGAGCCCGATGTGGGGCTCGATCCCAGAACTCCAAGATCATGACCTGAGCCAAGGGCAGACGCTTAACCCACTGAGCCACCTGGGCGTCCCCCAGAAGAACATCTTTAAGTAATTTTTAAAGGAAGGCTACATGGTGGGATATTCTCAGAGTCCTTTCATATTTGAGAGTATATTTCAATATCTTTAGATGTTACGGAAATGATTAGATCATAATCTTGTTTCAGAATCTTATCACTTATTCACTGATGAAATTATCACTCCTGTGGGAAAGCCTGGCCTGCCAGGCAGACTATAAGATGCCGTGGTGGTGCTCACCCCTTACCTGCCCTCCCTCAGTGTGTACTGGACCTAGTGACTCCCGACTAGAGCAGAGGATCATGAGGGTGATGGGCGTCACTTCTGGGATTCAGCCATGAAAGACTGTGGCTTCCTTCCTGGGCATCCTCCCTCCCTACCCTCTCTCTCTTGGGCCACTCACCACATCAAGGGGGGTAGCCTGGGGAGGGTCTCAGGTGCATGAGTTTCAAGTGGATCCCTACCCACCCCGGGGAAGCCATCAGATGAGACCACGGCCCCAGCCAACAGCGGGACTTGTGAGACCTTGAGCCTGAGGCCCCCAGTTAAGCCACACCGCTACCGACCCTTAGAAACTGAGATCGTAAATAGCTATTGTTTTAAGCAAATAACTTCTGGGAATGATTTGTCAAGCGGCAATAAGTAACTAATACCCTGAGGAATCCACAAAACTATTACTAGAACTGACAAGTGGCTCTAGTGAGATCATAAGCTACAAGGTCAATACACGAAATTCAGCTTTATTTCTATAAGTTGGTGCTTAACAATTAGAAAATGAATTTTTAAAAAATCTATTTAGGGGCGCCTGGGCAGCTCAGTTGGTTAAGCCTGACTCTTGGTTACAGCTCAGCTCCTGGTCTTGGGGTCATGGGATCCAGCCCCGTGTTGGGCTCTGGGCTCAGCGGGTAGTCTGCTGGAGATTCTCCCTCTCCTCCCTCTGCCCCTCCCCCAACTCGTGCTCTCTCTCTAAAATAAATAATCTTTTTTTAAAAAAATCTATTTAAATAAGCACCAAAAATGAGATGCATGGGAATAAATCCAACAAAACGTGTGCGAGACCTCATGTGTATAACCGAGAAATCGCAGAAGACAAGTAAGTGGAGACACAACCCGCGTCCATGCATGGAAACTCAATCACGTCAGGACAGAAATCCTCCCCTGAACTGGTACATAGATTTAACACAATCCCAATCAAACTACCAATAGCCTTTTTTGGTAAAACTTGCTGAGTCATATGGAAATGCAGAAAGCCTAGAATGGCCTAAAATTTTTGAAAGAAAGGAAACAACCGGAGGACTCCACTATCTGATCCCAAGTCTTACTCTAAAGCCACAGGAATCTACGCAACGTGACAGGGTAATGAGACAGGCCAGTAGATCAAGGCAACAAAAACAGGCCCAGGTACACACAACGGCCACTTTATTTTGACAAGACACCAGTGCCCGTGAATGGTGCAAAACAAGTCTTTTCCAAAAATGGTGTTGGGACAGCAGGTGAGTGTGTAACCTCCCTCACAACACACCCCAAATTAAGTCAAGATAGATCGCAGATCCAAATCTAAACACCAAAACTATTAATCTGGAAAAAAGCCACAGGAGAATATCTTCACGACTTTGGGGATCATTTATGGGTTTATCTAAAGTGATTTTGAGTGCATCCCTTTATGGAGCTTTTGAGGTTATTATTTAGAGGCGCTAATCAGTTTGCTCACATCTACACTGGCCCAGGGTCCTCATGGAGAATCACACGACCTGTGCTGTAGTTCGGCTGCAGCCGCGGGAGGGAATGCAGATGGCTCGGGAGCGGGGGTGGGGCGGGGGTAAAGGCGAGGGAGGCCCTGAGCGAGCCCTGCAGGCTTGCAGCCGCCCAGCCCCCTAGAGCAAGCGCGCCAGGGCGCGCCTCCTGCCTGATTGGGGCCTCGAGGTGGAGACAGGGTTGGTGGCAAGAAAGCAACCGGCCGAGGCTGGGCCCCCGGGTGCAAACATGCTGACCGTGTGAGCCCCAGCTCTGCACCCCGGATGTCCACCCCCGATGCCCACTTCAGGTGAACCCCAACAGGTGAACCCGGAGAGGGGCCGTGCCGGCTCGGGATGAGCCCGATGCTGGCAGGGAGAGGGGCTTGGTGTGTGTGAAGACGGAGGAAAGGCTGTTCGGTGGCTTCAGGGTAGACTGGTTAGCTGCTAAGTGGTCACCCAGTCCCTCCCTTGCTCCTGGCACGGAGCGACCCTTGCAGTCCCCTTGCACAGCGGAACATCCCAGAACCACTGACCCAGCCCCAGAACCAGCTGCGCACACCTCCCTGTATCCCCCTCTGGCAGGATGCTGGCATGACCTTGGGAGTCTCCTGTTGGCAACAGAAGGAACACGGTCCCTGGGCCATGCTGAGAGGAGAAACAACCCCAGACTTGTGGGGACCCCGAGGGCTCAGGGATTGTCTGCAGCAGCTGTGAGGTGTACCCTGAATTAATACATAAGCAGGTTCCTGGACACCCAGACCTGAGCTGCGGGGAGGGGCGCGGGCTGCTGGGGACCCCAGGCCATGCCCAGCCCGCAGATGGACACAGACCATCAGAGAAGTGGCATGGGGACCTGTGCCCCTCATCCTCCTGCCAGGGTGGCGCTCGGCCACCCTCCTGGGCTCTGGCACCTTCTACACAGACACTAGGGAGGGGCTGTTACCCTCCCCGCCTCATGCGTGAGCAGCAGTGAGGGACTTGCCAGGGTGCCGTCCAGCAGAGGCCCTGCCCTTGCCCCCACCCTCAGCTCGCGGAATGGGGTGGGGGGAGAGCACCACACCGCCAGGGCTGAGACCACTGTGTGGTGGCCACTGCCTGCCATTGACCCTGGCAGGGCCAAGTCCCCTGTAACCACTGGAGGGCGTGCGGTGCCAGCAGGACCCGGGGTCCAGGGCGAGTGCAGGTGGGGGGAGGCCCACGCCAAGGCTGTCTGAACCTTCCCATGGTGTTCCTGGTCTTCGTGCACACAGGGGCTGTCCCCTCTGGGACACAGTCCCCTCCTAGGCCCTGCTTGCCGCTTCTGCTCTTTCCATCACCTGGGCCGTCAGCCCTGCCCACCTCCTGCGATCTCCTCTCTCCTCCAGGCCTCCTGAAGCAGCCACCACCCCACCCGCACCACCACCACCATCTCCGACCAACTGGGGCCCGGGCAGGAGGGGCCTGGGAGTCCCACAGGCCAGGCAAGCACCTTCCACTGGGGGCCAGGAGGGAGCAGAGGGCCCTGAGCCAGAGAGTGCAGACAGGCAAGCTGGGAACGGGGGGGGGGGGCGGCCTCAGTGGTCCCACAGGTCCCCTGGGACCCGAGCTGGCTCCCCTCCGATGTCTCATGCAACCACCTTATCTCTATGTTTTGTCTTGTGTCTCCACGTTTCCTGATGATATGTTAAAAAAAAACCCAGTGATGCCTCATAAAGTGTGGTTTCGTTTTCTCATGGGAGAGCGGTCCAAGTGTGTTTGGCCACCCACTGCCGCTGAATGAAAGGACCCCTCCTCTTGCAGAACCTCCCACAGGAACCACCCCGAGCACATTGCTTTCACTCTGTGCCCAACAATGCAGGCCTTTCCAGGGAGCTGTGTGCACATGGGGCAGATTCTCCTTGGTTCCTGCCTCAGTCGGGAATGGTGCTGGCTGATCCCCCACCAAAACACCAACCCCAGAAATACCACCACCAAGAGTGGCTTCAGTAAGTTACGAGTTCATTTCTCGTGGAGGAGACAAGAGCTGGAGGTGGCCAAACCAGGGCTGGCCTGGGTCCCACGGTCATCAGACAGCCAGATGCCTCCATCTTTCTGCTCCACCTCCTTGCACAGGGCTTCCTGCCTCAAGGTCGCCTCCTGGTACAAATAGCTGCCAGAGCTCCAGCCATCACACCCCTGTTCAGGAAGCAGGAAAGAAGAAATGCTTTTCCCAGGCGGGTCAGCCACTTGTAAGGAGCTTTCCCCAAAGTTCTGCCCAACGCTTGTACTCACGTGCGCCAGAAGAGTCACAGGACCCCACCCAGCTTCAAGGAAGATTTGGGAATGTGATCCTGGGAAGGTATCTGGCTTGATCCTGACAAGCAAGGGCCCCAGAAGCTTGTGATAGGGGCCCCAGGGCACAAGTCTGCCCCCCAGCTGCAGGACAGGGTCCCGGCCAAGGACACAGGGCCAGCACCACACCCTCCCTGTGGGACTTGGGCCGACACCCATGCCCTCTCCCTCGCTGACCCACGGCCCCACCCCCTCCAGCTCCGACATCACAGCAGGGCCCACAGATCGGGGCAAACGTCAGGGCTTGCACGGTCCCCGTCGCGGCACCCAGGGCTGGTGTCCCCCCAACTCCATGGTTGGGCACCCTGCAGTCAGCTCAGGATACAAGCCCACCCTCAGGTCACACTGTTCAGCCCGTGTGACAGCCAAAGCTCAGGCCTAGACACCTGGACTGACAACCCTTCTGCAGGGGGCTCCTCAGCCCCTGGGCCCCCAGCTGGACCCTCGAGGGGTGGTCCCCCACCACCTCTTCCCCTGGGCCTCCCCCACCTCAGGGCCCTGCTCCTCCCCCACTGGGCCCACAGGGCCACCCCCACAGAGGTCGTCCACAGCCGTTCTGCCTCCCTCTGGCCCAGCACAGGGGCCAGCCCTCGGGGTTCCACATTTCCAAACACCCTGAGGATCTCCAGGAACTCCCCATCAGGCCTAAGGTTTGTGGGCAGCGCACCAGCCCCTCGAGGGTCCCAGGGCAGGGGCAGGTTGGGAACTGCTACCTCCCCCTGCAGATCGGCATGCAGCAGGAGAGGCCTGGACAGCATGAGCCGAAAGGAGCGGCCCCATGTAGGGGCTCAGGAGTGTCCAGAGACCCCCTCATGCTTTGCCTGTGCTGGCTTCCTACAAAGGGGAGGCACCATGTTCTTCCATCATACAGCTGAGGAAACCAAGGCACAGGGCACAAAAGTTACCTGCGTGGTCACTCAGCTGGATAGTGCCCCATGGTGGCCAATAGCCTGGCCTGTCCCCATGCTAAGACCTGGCCCCCTGGCCAAGCCCAGGCCCGGAAGCTCCCCTCCCAGGACAGGGACACTTGGCTAGAGCCAGATCCCTGCCTCCATCATGGCTGGGCCCCTGGGGACCGGCCAAAGCTGTCCTGGACAGGAGACAGCTGCCCCGCGCTGGTCACTGCTTTCCCAGGGACAACGCTCTCTCCCCCCCCCCCGCCCCCGCCAGGCCCCTTCTACAGAGGAGGCCGTCAGCATAAACCCGCCAGGTTCTAACTCCTCGTGAGGCTCAGCCATGGCCTCGGGCAACACAGGCCCCGAGGTTTACTCGACCGTGTTTACTGGGGACCGCTCTGTTCTGTCCGCCACTGGCCGGGCCACTTCGGGAGTCCACTTGGCCGCCCACCTTCCCGGCGCCGGAGGCCTGGCCAGCCCCTCCCACGGCGGGTGGCGGCTGCGCCAATGACCTTGTGATAACCCGAGTGCCATCCGTCAGCGGCCGGCCGCCAGGCTCCGGAACACTGCGGCAGCTCATCTGAATTCAAATTACCCTGGGAGACGCGCAACGGTGCCAGCCATAACTCAGCGCGCGGCAGGAGGCGCGCGGCCCGCCCGCGGATTGGACATTACCATACATTCCTGGGGCGTCGGACAGGGCTGCTAATGAAAATATCAATCAAAAACTCGGCTGACTTAATGGTCAATTTAAATTAATTAATTGGGGAGGAGAAAAAAGTCGAGGGGGCAGCGTTGATGGGCTCCGTCTCTGGTGGGCGGTGAGAAGCTCGGTGCCGGGCTGGGCACAGCCTCTGGGCCGGGAGACAGGGCGTCCCCTCCGCAGAGACCCCAGCATGTGTGAGGGCCGGCCCCGGGGCACTGGCCTTCCTGCCTCGGCTTCCAGCGGCCTGTCCCACGGTCAGGCTTCGGCGTCCACAGGGAGAGTCGGCTGCCTCCCGCCCAGTCCCCTCCCAGTGCCGCGCAGTGGAAAAGCCACTTCGCCCACAGGACCAGGAGGGGCTGACAGTGCACCGGGCGAGCTGACTGCTGTCCCCTCAAGGAGGCCTGCCCACCCCACCCGGCCTCATCTCCTTGTCCACTGAGGGAATGGTGGACCCACCACCAGGGCACTGCAGGCCGGGGCTGGAAGGCCACGGCAGGGCTCACACAGTGACTTCCGAGGCCGGGCACCCCGGGGGCCCCTTCAACATGCAAAGAGAGAGGGCAGGGCCCCAGAGCGCAGACGCAGTATGGCAACGGCAGCTGGAGCCCAAGGGTATCGGTGTCCCTTGCAGCCACGTGGCATTGGGGAAACGCTCCATGAGCCCCGGTGACGGGAGAGCAGGGCGCCAGGCAGGTCCAGGCTTCCCACTGCCCAAGGAGGAAACGGAGCTCGCGAGGCAGCGAGACCACCCACTCCGAGTCCCAGATGTGACGCGCCAGGGGCTGCCAGAGAGGGGCGCCGAGGGGGAACCCAGCAAGCCCACCGACAGATTCCCACCCCAGTCCCTCCAGGAGAAGCAGTAACGCAATCCTACACGTGAACCAAAGGGGAGACCTGAGAGCAGCCAGGCTGGCCCCAGCCCCCCAGACCCCCACAGGGCACAGGCCAGGCTGCTGGATCTTCCCAAGAAAGCCGGCCGAGAATTCTGTCCCAGCGGTGCTGCCCCTCAGGTCAGATGACAGCAGAAGGCCCCCTCATGCAGCACCGTGCTGAAGGGGTCACTCAAGGACATCAGCCACGGCGTGAGAGGCAGCGCAGCCCAGGGTCCGGGCCAGCGTGGTCAGTGCCGGTGCAGCCTGGGTGGAGCGGCCCCAGGTGGCCAGCCGCAGTCCGGGGGTCCGCGGTCCCAACGCCTGTCCCCCAGTATAGGACCCCACAGCCACATCCTTTGCAGGTGCCCAGAGGCTGGCCGGAGTGTCCCCACCCACTGACCCTGGGTCCAGCCATCAGACCTGACTCGACCAACAGGACACAAGGGGATGTGACATGCTGCGTGCTGGGCCTGCCTCAATGGCCCAGGAGGAGCCACGCCGACTGGGCCTGGCCTGCGCTTCCACGGGAGATCAACGGATGCTCTTGCCATCAGCCCCACAGCAGCATCATGACAGAAACCTGACCAGTCCAACGCAGAGAGGCCTCCTGGGCTCATGGGCCCAGCAGGAAAACCCTGCCACAGGATCGGGGTGGCAGTCCCCCAGAGACCCAAAGACAATGTCCTGGTCACCGGGGCTGGGATGGGGTCTCTGTGCACCTGAGGGGGAGGGACCAGCCCCCCACCTCAGGCCTCCAGGTGGGCAGGCTGCCGCGGGGCAGGGGTATGGGGGTATGGGAAGGACGGGTACCTGCGACTTGGCATGGGGTGGCCCCCACTAAGAGACGAGCCGGGGGGGTAGGTAACAGGAAAGGGGGTTGGGGCAGCACCTGCCCAGCCCCCACCCCAGCCCCCCAGCCGGGGGGCTGTCTGTCTTGCTCCAACCTGTCTTGCTCCATCTCCACGGGCTGCAACCAGTCAGGATGTGGGCTGCCCCCATTTGGGAGGCTGTGGGGAGGGCAGGAGGGTCCCGGGCGCCTGACCCCAGCAGTAGCGAGTCCCAGTGAGTTAACTGGAGGGTGGGGTGGGGTCAGGGTGAAGCGCTGGGGTGGCCTTGGGATTTGGGATGGGTGGGGGTTGGGGCTGGGGTTCAGGCTCAGGTGGGGTTTGGGGTCAGCACTGGCGCTGCTGTTGTGGTTGGGCTGGGGTCCCAGGTGGGCCCTGGGCAGCCCCCCCACACACAGACACACAGCCCATCTTCCAAGGGAAAGGCCCACTGCTTCTGTGGGACCCGGTGCCCGAAGGAGACCCCATCAGTTCCAAAGAGGGTCATCGAAGGACACACGGAGGGCTTGGTGTCTGGTGCTGCGGTCACATCTGCCCATGAACTGGGCACTGCCTCTGCCCCCCCCCAAGGCCTGCACAGGTTATGGCTTCCTTGCCCAGTGCCCACCCACCCCTGCTCCGGCCTGGCCTTGAGTCCCCCCACACAGCCTCCCTGCACAAGGGATGCAGGACCCTGCATCTGGTCTGGCCAGACCTGACCCTGCCTGAGCCACAGGCGGCTGATTGGCTGGTGGCTCTGTCCCTCGAGGGACAGTTGGGATCAGTCATGGAGGGCACACTTCCCGGGGCCCTTATGTGTCATGACCACTTCTCCAACAGCCTCAGGATCAGGGCATCCGAGGGGTGCCCAGCCCGCTGCCCTCTGAGGCCAACCCCCGTACAGCCTGGGTCTGACCCTACTAGTGCTCCCCAGATGGTGACAAGAGTGGCCAGAGCTGCAGCCAAGGCCAGCTTGCAGTGGGGAGCAAGCCCATGCGAGGGGGCTCTCAGGCCCTCACTGGCATCCTCCCTCTAGAGCTCCCCCTCCAGGGGCCCCAAGCCCCTCATGCCTCCCCTGTGGTCCCAGCAGCAGCCCCTCCCAAGGTCTCCCCTCAGTGGGGTGGCTCCTCCCAAAGTCATGCGGCAAGTCAGTGGGGGCCTAGGGCTTGAAACTCAATTTCCCAGAACCCACGTGGCTCCCCACCAACCACGGAATGATCCCTGGAAGATTCCAGCTCGACTGTGAGCTGTGTGGCCTCAGGCAAGTCACCCCAACTCTCTGGGCTCAGGGTCCCCTCCATAAATTCTACACAGCCCACCTAGCCCACCTGGGACCACACCCACAGCCCACCTGGGACCACATCTACAGCCACCTGGGACCACACCCACGGCCCACCTGGGACCACACCCACAGCCCACCTGGGACCACACCCACGGCCCACCTGGAACCACACCCACAGCCCACCTGGGACCACACCCACACTCACTTGGGCCACACCCACAGCCACCTGGGACACACCCACACTTACCTGGGCCAACCCCAGTCACCTGGAACCACACCCACACTTGCCTGGGCCACACCCACAGCCCACCTAGAACCACACCCACAATCCACCTAGAACCACACCCACAGCCACCTGGGACCACACCCACAGCCACCTGGGACCACACCCACAGCCACCTGGGACCACACCATAGCCACCTGGGACCACACCATAGCCACCTGGGACCACACCCACACTTGTCTGAGCCACACCCACAATCCACCTGGGACCACACCCACACTTGTCTGAGCCACACCCACAATCCACCTGGGACCACACCCACACTTGCCTGGGCCACACCCACAGCCCATCTGGAACCACACCCACACTTGCCTGGGCCACACCCACAGCCCACCTAGAACCACACCCACAATCCACCTAGAACCACACCCACAGCCACCTGGGACCACACCCACAGTCACCTGGGACCACACCCACACTTACTTGGGCCAAACCCAGTCACCTGGGACCACACCCACAGCCACAGCTCACCCTGTCCCACCCCACCCAGAGCTGGGCACTCAACAACCCCCTTGGATGGAAGGGTTTCGTGGGGGGGGGACTGTCTCTTCCCCACCCATGTCCCCCAGGATGCCAAACACTCCTCTGGGGACAGCACTGTAATCTCCTCCTTGAACCAGCCCTGGCTAGGACGTAGAAGGAGCCACCAGAAGGCCTGGGGTAGTGGGGCTGGCAGGGCTGACCAAGGTCCCCACTGCCACCTTACCTCGAGCCCCGGAGGGTCTGCACCCCCAGCCCCTGGGCTCCAGGCCACCCCAGGCAGAGCCTGAGGGAGAAAGCACTGCCAGGGGTGATCTTTGCTGCCACCCAGTGGCTGCCAGGGGCAGCATGGCTGGGGCTGCCGGCCACCGCAGGACCACCCAGCCACAGGGTGGGAGACAGCAGGGGCCTCCAGGGACCAGCCAGCGGAAGCCCAGCACTGGGCCTCGAGAGCCGCCCCCCCGCTGGACCGTGTACCCTAGAGGCCATGCCTGAGGGCAATTGCGGACGGGGTCGGGGGGTAGTCAGGCCAGGTCTGGGCAGAACAGGACACCACCTTCCCGGGACTGCCTGGGGCTCGGCTGGCTCTCTGGCTCCGCCATTTCTGGGGAAGAGAAGGCGAGCCTCCTGCTGCCCCAGGCGTCCACCATCCAGCTCCTGCAGGGGTCTGGGCGGCCCTGCAGAGCACCTCCAGCACCATGTGGGCCCCACCGCGAGGCCCGTGCCCTCGGCGCTGTAAACCACACAGCCCCCGACACAGCAGCAGGCTCTGGGAGCCGGAGGCCCCTGCGCCCCAGCCTGCGCGGGCCCAGCCATGAGGCCCCCGGTCCTGAACACACGGCCCCAGGGACACACGTCTGGGGAGGCACCTGGGCCTGTTGGCGGCAGAGGCTGGGTGCCTAAAGGGCACAGCGTGGACTTCCAGGTTGGCAAACTTACGTAAAGAGCAGAGCCAATATTTCCATTTCACGGGTCAGACGGTCTGTGCCGTGAGCCACAGACGACAATGCAGCCTCACGGGTGTGACCCGACAAAGCACTTAGTGGCCAGTGGGCTGGGGGTGGCCCTAGGGCTGCAGCCTGCCCACCCTGGAGCCCGTGTGGACACACCGCAGAAACGAGCTTTAGAAACACACACCCCGGGCCACGCGCGCCCGTAACCATCACCCGGCACGGGGCCACTGCCCCAAGGCTCCAGAGTCTCCGCCGACTCTCCAGACACAAAGGGCCCTGCTGGAGAGTCCATTCCTGTGAAGTGCCCGGAACAGGCAAATCCACACCGACAGGGCAGACAGGGCACGGCTGAGGGAGGGGGAGTGACCACCAAGGGCAGGGGGACACGGTGTCTCAGAACAAGACGGTGGCCGCACGCCGGGCGAGCACACTACTTGCCGCCTTAAAATGGCCACAGCGGATTTTACGCCGTGCACTGCACCTCAAAAAAAGTTTAAGAAAAGACAATGAGTTTGGATGTACAGTAACATGTAAAATTAATACCCAAGTCGTTAAATCCCTGACATACCAACATTAAAAGGATGTTTCCAATAAATGACTGTAACACTTTAAAATCACAATGATACAACAGGCAGAGGACGGCTTGTGCCCCGAGGCTGCTGAGTTCACCCCGGCCCAGCGCCCTCAGCCCCCACTCGCCTGTGCTGTCCGGGCACCTGCAGGGCGAGCCTCCCCGCACGGCTGACACCCAGGCCTCCATGTTCGGCCCAGGCACCGGCGATGGGCCCTTGCCCTCTGCAGGTCAGGGACAGGGCCTCGCAGTCTCACCTATCACTTAGCATCGTGGCTTCCTGTCCCAAGCACACGTCCAGACAGGGAGCTCCTCCGGGAGGGAGCAGCCCGGCACACGGCCCGTGGCAGCCAGCGAGAAGGTCCTCTGAACTAAGGACATGTTCACCACACAGAAAGAAGGCTCTGTACCCAGGGCATTTCAGGTGGCCTCTGAGACGCCCCAGGACCCCCACGTCCTGGGGCTCTCGCTGAGCGGAGGTAGCACCCAGTGGTTCGTGTCCAAGCAAACAGTGTGGCGTCGTGCTCCAAGGTCAGGCTACAGAGACAGTGGCCGCCATCATGGGGGCCCCATCGTTTGCCGGCTGGCCCACCTCCCTGCAGAGAAGCCCATGTAGCAGGAACCCAGGACAGCCGCTGACGAGGCATGTGCACCGAAAGGGGAAGACATGCGACTGAAGCAGAAAGTGCACGGGTCACCAGACGGCCAGCCACATGGCGGGAGCAACAACTTGTGGGGCTGAAAACACAACTGCCCAAAACACAGCAGCAGGACAGTCAAAGCAAGAGGGATGCGGCCAGGATGCCAGCGGCCCCAGGTTCTGGTTCTGTCCAGGAGGAAGGTCAAGACCTGGCTGACCTTCACACTTCATGATGGGAGGGTGCTCGGTACAACTGCTGGGGTCCCCACTTATGGATCTGAATAAGGGACACAAGGCACCGGCTCGGGTGACACAAGGAATAAATGAAAACCCACCAAATGTAGAAGCTGAAGGTCAGGTTAGGAAAACCACTCTAGTCTGCTGAAGACCTACTGTGTGAGGTTCCAGAGAGACTCAGCATGAAAGGATGTAAGACGTCCGCCTGCTGAGCTCCACTTCCAGGCAGAGGCGTGTCAAAGCCACCAGTCCCGTGGCAGCAAGAGAGACGCAGCCAAATTCAAGCCCTGCTCTGTCACGGGGCCGGTGAGGGGCCAAGTTCCAGAGAGAGAGCTGCCTTTCCTGGCGGGCAGAGCCTCACCAGCAACCTTCACACCAGGCTGCGACCCAGCTGGCGCCACGGGTCTGCCTGCAGGGACCGGGGGAGTCAGCCAGGCTTGGGCCACGGCATGAACCACCCGCGGTCGGACATGTGTGAAGCCAGAGCCCAGAGGGAAGAAGAGAGGGTGCGGCAGAAAGCTACCCTGAGCTTCATTCCTACATATGTCACGGCCAACTTGCTGGGAACCAAAAATGAAGAGAAAATCTTAAAAGCTTCCAGGAAAAACAAAACAACACAGGATACATTTTGGACAGGGAAAACAGTGAAACCACTCTGACTTCTCATTGAAAGCTATCCAAGCCAGGAGGCAATGGAACTGTTTCTTTAACGTACAGGAAAAAAAGACGAGCCAGAATTCTGTATCTGGCAAAATGATCCTTCAAAAATTAAGGCAAAAGGAATGTATTTTCAGATAAATGAAGGCCGAGACAGCATCCCTGATTACAACAAATGTTAAAGAAAAATTTTCAGGGGCACCTGGCTGGCTCAGCGGGTGGAGCGTACAACTCTCAATTTCAGGGTTCTAAGTTCGGGTCCCACCCCGGGTGTAGAGATGACTTAAAAACAAAATCTTTAAAAAGAAAAGAAAAATTTTCAGGCTGAAGACAAATGATACCTGAAGGAAACTCAGATCCACTGGAAGGAATGAAGGGCTGGCAAACATGGAGGCCAAAAGAAAGATGGCACATCTACACCCACATGAGGCCAAATAGAATGTGAGCAAAAGCATCGCTAGAGACAGATAGCGCTGGTTTGTAATTATAAAAGGTTCAATGCAACAGCAATATATAATAATTCTAAGTGCAAATGCAAGAACAAACCACCAGGAGAAATGGACAAATCAGCCACCAGAGTCTAACAGGCTTCAGTACTTGATGCATCAGGTAGACAAAAAATTCAGTAAGGATGTAGATTTGTACAATAAATCTGGACCTAACAGACATACACACAATGCTGCAGACATTTTCAGAATATAGTTTCTTTTCAAGCACAGGTGGAATATCTATAAAAGTTGGCCATGTTAGGCCATAAAGTTTCAATAAATTTCTTACTATAAGGCAGGTGTTAGGTATCAAGAGGAAAAAAACTCCACAGACCCCACCCCACACCCTGCAGGACAGCCGCTCTCAAAGGAGCGGAGACCGACAAGCCTTGGCGAGGACGTGGGGCAACCGGAACCCCGGGCACCGTGGGGTGCAGCCGCCATGGAGAACACCGTGGAGGGTCCTCAAAACACTAAGCACAGAATGAGCCCACGGCCCAGCCATTCCACGTCTGGGTGTGCTCCCCGGAGAACGGAGAGCAGGGTCTGGATGAGAGGCCGGCACCCCCGTGTTCACGGCAGCATCATGCACAGCAGCTGAGACAGGGAAGCACCCCAGTGTCCGTGGACGGGTGGACGGATGGACGGACGGACAGATGGACAGATGGACGGATGGACAGATGGAAAGATGGACAGAGAGACAACATAGATGGACAGATGGATGGACAGATGGAAGGATGGACAGACGGATGGATGGACGGACAGATGGAAAGATGGACAGAGAGACAACATAGATGGACAGATGGATGGACAGACAGATGGAAGGATGGACAGACGGATGGATGGACGGACAGATGGATGGATGGATGGATGAAGGGATGGATGGACAGACGGAGGACAGATGGATGGACATATAGAAGGATGGATGGATGGATGGACAGATGGGAAGATGGATGGACAGACGACAGATGAACAAATGGATGGATGGACAGATGGATGGACAGATGGAAGGATGGATGGACAGATAGATGATGGACAGATGGATGAATGGATAGATTAATGGACAGATGGACAGACGGATGGATGGACAATGGACAGATGGATGGACAGCTGGAGAGATGAAAAGATGGATGGACAGATGGAAAGATGGACAGACGGACGAATGGATGGGTTGACGGATGGATGGATGAATGGATGGACGGACAGATGGACAGATGGATGGACAGATAAACAAAACGGACAACAATCCACACGATGGAGTGTTATTCAGCCTTAAACAGGGAGGAGGTGCAGGCACCTGCCACCACCTGCGTGAACCCTGAGGACACTGGGCTCAGTGACATGAGCCAGCCCCAAAGGGACAACACTGGATGGTCTCACTCCCGTGAGTCCCCAGAGGAGTCAGATCATAGAGACAGAAAGTGGATGGTGGGTGTCGGGGAGCTGGGGACGGGAGAGATGGGGAGCTGGTGTTTCTTGGGGGCAGTCTGGGAAGATGAACAAGTTCTGGAGGTGGAGGGTGAATGAATTCACAATCAACATTGTGAATGTGCCTGATGCCACTGAACCACCCACTTAAAATGATTACAATGGTACATTTTATGTGTATTTTACCACAATAAAAAAATTGGACATAGGGTCTTTAAAGCAATCGTTAGGGTAAAATGAGGTCCCTGGGGTGGGCACTAATCCAATGTGACTGGTGTCCTTATAAGAAAAGATGAGGACACAGACACTCACAGAGGGACGACCACATAAGGGCACGGGACAGGCCTCAGGGGGAGCCCACCCACACCTGGATCTCAGACTCCCAGCCTCCAGGGCTCTGAGAGAAGCAACGTTCCCCAGGCCGTGGTCATTGCTGCAGCAGCCCTAGAAAACTCATATACAGATTAAAGAAGAAATATCATATGACCATCTCAACAGATGAATAAAAATAATAACATCTACTCATAATTTTGTGTAATTAGCAAACTAGGAATTAAATTGAACTTTCTGTTTGAAAATTGCCGGGTCCTCTCCAGCACTCCACACACCTGCTCCGGCTGCTCCAGAGGGACGATGGGAGCCGCAGGACAAGCCCGCCCTCCGCTGCAGCCTGTGCTGGGCCCAGCGTCCCCCAGGCCACCCGGTGATGGGCCCTGTCAGTAGCAGACCTGGCCATCCGGGGTGTGGGCTCAGGGACATCATTGCGAACACAACGGGGGTCCCGGCTCCACCGGGAGAGCAGGCCGGCCTGTCAGACCACCGTGGGCGGCCCAGACCTCACCCAGAGACCCAGGACCGGGGGGACACAGCTAGAGCGAGGACAAGGACCTGCAGTCCTCTTGTGAATGTCCTTGACCGGGTGGCAGTCACCTGGTCAGAAACCATGGAACATGCTACATGCTACATGCATATGCGTACGCACGCAGTCATGTGGGCAGAGCGGCACGCGCACGTGGACCCACGTGTGGGCACGTGTACGCAGACATGGGGCGTACACATGCGTGTGCTTGCACACACAGGGAGGCACACACACGTGCACATGTGCCTCACTGCATCCCAAACAACCAAACATCTACAGGGCTCATTATTTAAAACAATACAACCAACCTAAAAATTAATCAAAGGATCTAAAAGAGAAGCCAGATGATTTGGAAATTCAAAAGTGCTCGCCTAAATAACTCCTAGGTCAGAGAGTAAATAAAAGTCTCCAGGACAGATTTACAGCCGTCCAGAAAAGGGAGACCGCACGTCCGCGGAGCCAGCTTCGGGAGGGGCTGGTGGGGAATTCACAACCTTAAATGCTTTTATTACTGAGCAAGAGAGACTGATAATAAATGCACTAAACATTCGACACAAGGAGGGAAAACAGAACAATAAAGTAAATCCACGGGAGCAGGAGGGGTAAAGATAAAGGCGAATTAATGAATTGGAAACAAGAAAAATGGAAGAACTCATCAGTAAATCCAAGAGCCGGTCCTCAAAATAAATAAACAAAATAAAGCAACCTCTGGCCAGGGAGCGAGAGAAGTGGGGCCGCGAGGGCCGTGCACAAGGACTGGGAGCTGCGGAGACGCAGTGACGAGCTAACACGTCGGATCGTCTTGACGAAATGGGCCATTTTCCAGGACAATATAAATTAACAAAAGTAACTTAACGAGGCTTAAAGAAGCTATATCCGCAACTGCAAAAAAATAGAAAAAGCACGTGACTGGACGTCGGGTGACAGGGACGGGCTTCCCGTCCGACGTGACACCAGGGCCGAAGTCGGGAGGGCTGGCACAGCTGGGGGGTCGAGGTCAGGGGCGCAGGGAGAGGGAGTGAGGGGCTCGGCTCGCCGGGCTGCCGCCCCTGTGAGAGAACCAGGGCCCCCTCCCTCGCGGTCTGGAGGGCAGGGACGAAGGCTGCAGGAGCCTGACCCTGCTTGCCCATGACCTTGACCTCGGGGTGCGGTGGGAGCGCCCTGAGCTTCTTCAAGCACACGGGACCTGTGTGGGCGGCAGGAGAGCAGGCGGGGCCTACTGCCCAGGCGGGCCCAGCTGAGGCTCCCAGTGGCCCCGAGGGCTCTGTCCCCGGCCCCCCAGTCCTCCCCACACCACCTAAAAGGGCGGGCATGGGAGCAGGGAGAGGAGGCTCTCGGAGACCTGCCCCGGGGGCTTGTCCGCCACCGTGGCCACAGCGGTCAGCGGACGGCCATCAGCAGCGCCCCCATCCCCGCCCGCGTCTGATTTCACGTCAGGATCACACTTGGGTATTTCGCAGCACTTGTCTCCAAAGCCAGCCTGCGCTGGTGCCTTCCATACGGGAAGGTGTTGAACCACAGCTTTTCACACTACGCTTCCCGGGACCAGCCCTGGCGCCTCTCTTCCCCGCTGGGTGGTTGGTGCTATTTCTCCAGGAACATGTCATTGCTTCCTAGTCGCTTGGACCAGCCGCACTCTCTGCACGGCCTGCACGGCCCCTCCGCGTTCCGAAGACAACCTGCTCGCCCCCGGCCCTTCTCGGTACAGCTCCCGACCCGTCCCTTCTGGCAAAGCGCCTGCTCTTAGGATTGCGCTCCCTCTTTTCCCTTCGGCTTTGCTCGCTCATCCCCCACATTCAGGGGTCAGCAAATGACAGTGTGGGGATGAAATCGGGGGGGGACACCACCTGCACTCCCCAAATCCAAAATATTTACTTCCTTTCAAGGGCATCTGCTGACCTCTGCCTTGTTTTTTTTTTAAAGATTTTATTTATTTATTTTGAGAGAGAGAATGAGAGAGAGAGAGCATGAGAGGGGGGAGGGTCCGAGGGAGAAGCAGCCTTCCCGCTGAGCAGGGAGCCCGATGCGGGACTCGATCCCGGGACTCCAGGACCATGACCTGAGCCGAAGGCAGTCGCCCAACCAACTGAGCCACCCAGGCGCCCCTCTGCCTTGTTCTTAAATTGGAAGCTAAGCTGGCTGATTTCCCACTCATTTCTTCTAACGTAATCACATAGGGCTATAGATGTTCTTCTTTCTACAACCTAAGATATATTTGACAAGTTTTGATATGTACCGTTTTCAGGACCATTCAGTTTAAAGTATTGTCTAACTTGGATGATTTCTTCTTTGGCCAATGAGTTAGGTAAAGTGCATTTTTAAATTTCCCAAACACACAAGGTTTTGTTTGCTATCTTTTTGTTATCAGGATGTGGCAAGAAAATATGGTGTGGGTGATACCAATGACACCGAGGCCCCTTCAATCTCCCCCCACCCGTTACTGCCCCACAGCCCCGTGGCCAGGCTCTGCTGGCACAGGGACCTCGCCCCCACCCCACCCCCGCCCCACCAGATCCACAGGTCGGCCCCGGAGCAAAGTTCTGAGTGGGGACACTGGCTCTATGCAGCTAAGTACACAGAGCCTATCTCCCGAAATTCAACCCAAAACACAACCTCCCAGTTGTGCTGGAAATCCAATGCAGGGATCCTGGGACCCAAGTCACGTGCCCACCAAGGGCGTGCCTGTGGGTCCCAGAGGCTCTCTGGCCAGGTGGTGGCTCTGGGGACGCTGGTGATGCCCGTGGGCACCAGTTTGACCCCCAAAGGCCCCTCTCAGAAACTGCCAAAGGCTTCTTTGCATTGCAGGTGGCCCGCAGGCTCGGGTCCCACACCAGACCCACACGTGGCCAGACGTCTGCCAGCCCCGGGAGGCCGCTGAGGACCGAAGGACCAAAGGGCTCGGGGTCCCAGGGAAACGGCTCTGCCGCACCTGGATCATCTATCTCTCCTCTTCGGGTTAAAGCCAGACAGCTCCAAACAGCCCCCCTACCCCATCCCATCCAGGCAACACCCCGGAGGGGCCCAGACACCAGTATTTTCTAAACTCCCCATGGTTGAGACCACTAACTGGCCAGGCGGACTGTTCTAGAACAAACTCTGTCTCTGACGTCTGACTCTGGCCACAGCACGTCTGCTGAGATGCAGGGCGCCTGCTCCCTCAGGAGGCCTTCCACTGAGTGAACAAGATGAATGGGCATCTCCGGAATCTCAGGGACCCTCGGACTACAGCCTAGAGTGGGAGGAAAAAAGTTCTTCGACGGTCACTGGAGAAGCCATGATGGCCACTTCCGACTCCCAGGAATGCACGTCAGCCACGTGGCAGGAGGTCAGTGCAGGGTGGGCCTGAGGGATCGGTGGTGGGCTGTAGGACCCCCCATCCCACAGGGAAGGGGCCAGCGGGCAGGCCCAAAAAAGCCCGCGTCCTGCAGACCGGCACCTCCTGTCTACGTCCGCACCAGGGACGGCGGTCCCCGTGCATGGCTGTGAGCTTGGAAGATGTTCTCGGTGCGGGGGAGATCAAGAAAATTTCTCTGAAGGTTACTGCTGTTTTCTTTCACTACCACAGACTGCGCCCTCCTACTCAAAACTCCTGAGGTCAGAGTCTCAGGGACAAATCCCCCATGTCATTAAATGAAAACCCTGTGCTGCACGAGACCCACAGGCCCGAGGCCCAACTGCTTTCAGCCAGAAACAAACACGGGGAAGCAAACGCCTTTTATTGAAGTCAGACCAGGTGCTGCCAGGACCACCATCCCAGAGCTCCTGAGCACACAGGCACCACCGCCTGGCGCTCCGAAGAGGTGACGGGCAGCAGCAGGCCGGCTGCTCGGCACTCACGGACCCCCGCGCCCTGCACGGCAGGGGTTTTAGAAAAGGAACGCACACCTGTGCTGGGATCGGCCCGCAGCCTCCCGTTTCATAGAATGCCCTTCCGAAAATTCGTTCAAAATACAGCAGCTTTCTCCAGAACTGTAAAAGCCATAAAAATCCAAAATACTTCTTTAGGAAAAACTGGATCAAAATTACACCTAATGTTCAAAGTTCTGCGTAGCCCAGCTCCTGTCCGTGAGCCGGGAAGAAACTGGGGGCAGTGGCCCCGGACCCCCCGCCGGGGGTCAGTTGCTCTCGATCTGCCCCAGGTCCAGCTCGCCGCGGCCGGGAGGGAAGGCCCCCTCCTCCCCAGCGCTCTCCCAGTCACTGGGGTCGCCGCCACTCCCGCCCTCGCCCTCAGCGGCCATGGGCTCCCAAGAGGCCCACGGGCCGGGGCCGGTGCAGCAGGGGCTGGGGCACACGCCCAGTGGTCTGGAGCCGGGCGTGATGATGCCCGTGGGGCCGTGTGGGGCATACGGGGCCAGCTTCACTTGGCTGTCATCCTCCTCTTCGTCTTCATAATCAAGGGAACAAAGGCTTTTTGAATTTTTTAAAGTCTGAAACAGAAAAGATACGAGCTTAAAGCACATCCACGGGGTTACACTGACCCAGGAGTGGATCCCCAAATTCACATACAGCGTCTGGTCCCCGTGCATCAGCCACACACCACACTCAGGCCCGCCCGGCATGGCAGGCCTCCGGCGGCTGGCCGGCATGCTGCCTGCTGAGACCGGACTCCCTGGATGGGCCGGCACTGCCTCTTTCTGCCCCCTGCCCCCAGCCAGATCTTCGCCGGGCTGTTAAAGATGGAGGCTGCCGGGCTCTCCCCCAACTGCAGACAGAGCCCTGTCCACTCAGGTGGCACCTCTCCTTGGCTATCCCACCAGGCTCCTAAGACCCAGCAGGCCACCCCAGCCCTGGTGCTGGGAGCATGTGCCGGCCTCCCCCCTCCACCCCTGGCCACAGCCCACCTCCAGACCACACAAGACAGCAGCCCCCTTGGCCCGGCCAGGGCCCCATCTCCCTGACACCAGCCCCCCAGCCCTTGCCCTGAACTCCTGGCCCGGCATCTTGGGGCAGCACATGCATGTGGGCCACTGCACACCTACCCCGCTGCTGGAGCGGCCTCCCAAGCTGGCCCCACGTGGCTCCACCTGCCCCAGTGTGACCTCAGCAACTCTGGGGTCAGCCTCCTCTCTGGAGCCACACCCAGGCTGCCCCCACACAGGTGTCAGCACGTGGTTCGGGGCTTCTAAGGAGCATCTGCGCACACAGCGTGGGGCAATGCGCAAGCCTGGACCAGCCGCGGGGACACAGCCGCTCCCGCACTCTGACCTGGGCTCCAGCACCTACATCTGAGGGCCCAGAACACAAGCTGAGCAACTGAAACCCAACCGAAACCCAAAGAGCCAAGACGTGCCTCATAACGACCATCTCTTTGGCTAGAAAATTTCCTAGAAACAGTGCCACAGTGAATTCAAGTAAATAAATGCTTCCCCCTCCTTGAAATCAGCACTTTTAAGGAAATTATTTGGCTCTATAAAACAAACAACCTGACTTTTCTTGTTGTTCTATAATAACTAAGCCACTGAAAAATAAAATTCTAAGGATTCAACCTTTAAAGATACAACTGGTCACAAAGTTTGGTCACAGAATGAGGACCCATGAAGTAACTCCTTTATTCAAATCAAGGTGGATGTGACAGTAGCGGTCACTTCTTGAGGACCTGGCCTGTGTTCGCAGGGCCCCTTGCCTGCCTGGCCCCCCAGCCTCCTGGTCTTGCTCTGCCCCTGTGCTGGCCCATGTGTGGATGGCGCCGACCCCACGGCACACACGTGAGCTAGCAGTGGCCAGACAGGTGGCAGGAGGACCGCCGCAGACAGGTCCTCTGTCGCTGGGCCACGAGCCCATCTAAGGGCCACAGCTGGAGAACGGCAGGCTCTGCGCAAGTCCACTCAGGCCGCCTGGGAGACACGGCAGCCACTCAACGAAACCACACACACAGAGCTGTGACCCACACTCTGAGCATCAGCCACATGGCCCCAAAAGGGGTGTTGCCCGCCACCTGGGTCGGGGGTGAGCCACCACACAACGCTGGGGATGATGGGAAGCCAGGCTGTGAGGCCCATTCGGAGTGGCCTGGGCCACACTGCCACGTGTGACCCTGGACAGTCCTGCCGCTGCTGCCGTCACTCTGGTTTCAGGTTACCCGCATCGAAGCACATGAACACAAAATATCTTCTTTCAAATATCAAAGGTCAAGACTTTTGAGTTATAAATCAGGGGCTCTAGATGTTACAGGGTCCTTCAACTTGTGTGCCATCTGGGGGGACCCGCTGCAGCCCCAGAGCCAGGCCCCGGCTTCCTGTGGGGTATGAGCAGGTGCCCTGTGCTTCCACCACCCCAAGCTGACGTACCAGCTCCACCTAAGCTGATGAGACTGAAGGGAAATTAGAAACGTGCCTGTGAGCCATCCCAAATTCTCTTCAGCGACCATCCGGGGCCTGGCCAGCCACGTGTGCACTGTCCAAGACGTCAGGCCATCTCCCAACCACAGCACACGGATCTGTGCTCCTGGAGAGCACAGCCCCAGCTTCGTGAGGGAGCTCACTGCGTCTCTGCTCAGCCAGATCACACCCTGCCCACGGGGGCCCACGGGGGCCCACAGGGGCCCAGCCAGCCGGAAGGCCAGGGCTGAGCAGGAGCCCTGGAGGGGCCCCCAGCTGCCTGCAGGTGCCTGAAGCCCAGCACCCACGAGCACCTGTCCCACCAGGGGTCCAGCTGTGGAGAGAAATGCGGACGCACCAGCAACGAGAAGCCCCATGGGGCCCACGTGGCAAACCCGAGTGCCGTCCTCAGCCAGCTGCGGGAGAGGCCTGCAGGGCTCGGAATGTCCACAGCACACATGGGATGTGCACAAGCAGGTGTGTGTGTGTGCAGGGGTGCTGAGCACGTCAGAGCGTGCTGGGTGAGGGAGCTGCAACAAGGAAGCCAGCTGAGAAGCAACAGCATCCCTAGACCGCCCTCCCCCACGTCCGGGCAAGCGCTCCCCTCAACCTTCACAGGAGTGGGGGCGATTCGGGACAGCAAGGACTGGAGGGTCTCAGCCTGGGGAAGGGGCCAACACGTGCAAACAGAGGCCGAGCGAACATCTGCACCCTGAGCACAGAGCCCCGGCCCTGAGTCAGCTCCCAGCCTGCCCAGGCGGGGACTGGATGTGTTCTCCACGGAACTTGACCCCAAAGCAAACTCAGAGAGATGGGGACATGGGGGGGGTCCCCCTCCAGCACGCAGGAGACCCAGGTAGCCCCCCCAGAAAGCTCAGGCCAAAGGGCCACACCCACAAGACAGAGCCCTCTGGTCCAAAACCCGGTCCACATGAAGTATCACAGAACGCCCGCGGCCTCTAACAGGGAAGACAGGTGAGGCTGGAACCAGGGAGGACACAATCTGGGGGAGCAAGCAGCGCAGGGGCAAGAAACACCCCCAAACCTAAGTCCACTACCAACGTCCCTGGAGAGAGGGCTCCAGCCCTGAAGCGGGGCAAGCAGGAAATCCCAGGGCCAGCAGGAGGCCCGATATCGGGACAGCTGGAGTCACAGAGGCCACAGGCACCGGGGCGGCGAGAGCCAGGGAATGTGCATGCACTACCCGATCCCCCACCCCATAATCCAGGAAACCACCTGATAGAGCCCCACACTCGGCACCACTGACAAAACAAACACACCAGGTCTGTCACCCAGAAACCCCAGAGGGCGCAGGGCAGAGAGGAAGTGAGTCCGAGCCGCGCCACCTGTCTCGCGGCAACGCTGGGCCAGAAGGTAACCAGCAGCGCCAGAGCCGGAAGGAAGCCGGTCCCACAGACAGCGGAATATAAAGCCTTTCGGATTCACAAGGTCCCCCAAGCTGCTCCACCAAATGAGACTGTGGTAAGGAGAGGTGCCAGCCGTGTGTTGAGAAGGCTGGTGAGGAGCTGGACGACCCCCATGCCGACACCGCAGCCTGCGCGTAAAGCCCCGGGTGCCTCCCGCCCATGCCTCATACCCCACCACTCACAGAGCACCTGCTGGGCCGCCTGGGGCCTCTGGGGATGCTCCTGTCATCATGCCAAGATCTGTGCTGACCCCACAGGAGAAGGCTCAAGTGGGCCTGTTGGGCACCCACTCCCACAGTCCTTCCCCTACTCATGCCCAGGAGCTGGACCCTGCGCCGTCCCACACCATATGCCTGAACTGGCGCCCATACCTGACCGGAGCATCTGCTCTGGACCCTACTGCCCACACCTGAGCCCAACATCGACATCTGACCCTTGACCCCGCTTGCCCACACCTGACACTTGACCTCAGGGCCCACACCTGACCCCAGCGCCCACACCTGACCCCAGTGCCCACACCTGACCCTGGCGCCCACACCTGACACCTGACCCCAGCGCCCACACCTGACCCCAGCACTGACTTTGAAGTGGGGACCAGAGTGTGATCCTGAGGCCTGCTTGGAGTCCCCCCTTGCCCACAGGGCAGTGCAGTGTTCATATTCATCACCTTGCACCTAAATGTAAGTAGCAAAATAATACGGTAAAGGAACAAGAAAAGTAGGAAAGTAGAGTAGATATGATACACCTACCATAGAATAGGTCGTTCAACTTCGGGGAACGCGAGCGCGTAAATAGAAGGAGAAAGTAAAGTGCAGACACAAGCTGCTCAGACTGAGAACCCGAAGCACACGGGGAAGGGACAGGCCCTCAGAAGACGGAGCAAAGCCCCATCTCTGCAGGCGCCCCGACAAAGCCCAGCCTCCCCACCCCAAGTGCCAGTGGGTGGCAGGGCCAGGCCCCACACACGGGCACACTCACACGCACTCCTAACACCCCAGCGGCTGCACTGCCCGCCGTGCCTCCTGGACGGTGGTGACAGCGGCAGACCCGTGTTCTCCAGCGCCTTTTCCGCCACGAGCCCCCAGGGGGCGCTGCAGCGAGCGTGCCAGAGCACACAAGACGGGGCCACAGCCACAGGACAGCAAGCCCGCGACTCTAGGGCCACGGACGCCACGGTCTGTTCAGTAAGTCCCAAATCTCCAGTAACCACAACGGACTGAAGGGCAAGGAGTCCCTCCGCCTGCAGAGCCCCCTCACCTGCGTGTCCCCGGCCCCCCTGCCGGCCACCCCTACACTCCCTGACCCGGAGAACGGGGTCTCCCTCCTCCGCCCCAAGTGCTCAGGCCTCTGCCCACCCTGGTCTAGACGGTCATGAAAGGGTCGTGAACACCCCAATCTGTCCAACCCCAGCCGACCCACCTGCTCGCTAGCTGCGCCCTTGTCACAACTATCTCATTCAACCATCTACGCAGGGGCTTTGGGACAAGATGCCACGAGGCACCACCCAGCCGTGCACTCGGGCCGCGAGCTGTGCCCTTGTCCTCGCGAGGGGACCCTCCCGCAGAGAAGAGTCACAGCTAGCGTCCCTGCCACAGCCCCCAAAGCACCATGTGTGTGACAAAAATAGGCAAGAACCAACACGCTTCTGTGGCAAAGCGATAGAAACCCACACTTGACCAACAAGCTGTGGGTCCCCGGGCCCGCCAGGCCACGCGGGACAGGCCGGTGGCTCCAGACAGCTGAAGTGTGTGAACGCACCGCTGTGCGCCCCAGACTGCAAACACCCTCCTCGGGTGCCAAGTCTGGCACGGAGGCCACGCTGAGCCAGAGGCAGGGAGCTACGTGTCCAAACCACAGGCTGGAGCCGCTTCTCAATCACACTGTAGAAAGCTGAAGATCGCCTGCACATCTGAAAAGCTTCTGAAAGCCCTGAAAACACAAATTTCATAAAAAACAGCACCTGTGCCCATTCTCTGCTGGAACCATGACTGATCGACACATTTTCCATAATGATATTTTTTTTTCAACTTTGAAACCTAGCTTTGCCAATAAATATTAAAAATTCTATATGCTTTTCTGTGGAAACAATCGCTTACCCGGAATGAGGATTCGGGGGCAGCAGTGCCCCCTCCTTGCTGACCAAAGCCAACCCTCAGGCCATGCTTGGCGGGCGGTGGGCTGCTCAGCCATCCAGCGTACCACGTCTAGGCCTGCGGTCAAGGACCCTGTGCTCCCCCTGGCTTCAAGTCAAGGCACAGAACCGGCGTACTGAGGTTGGGGGCATCAGGCCAGGGCACACACACGTGGGATGGATGCGGTCCCACCTGCGCTTACACAGAGAGCAAGAGCCACCGAGAAGCTCCTGTCACTGCTCACGGCCACACCTTCACATGGACAACAGACGCACCCAAAGGCAGGCCCCGGGACAGCCATCTAAAGCCTGCCACATTCTGCCCTGAGTCTCCCCCGCTGTGCTTTGTCCAGGCCCGCTCCGAGAAGCCTTGTGTCCATGTGAAACCACCTCAAGATAAGGGAACATTCGGGGTCTCCAGCTACGAACCTGACGGGATGTGCCCACTTCCCACAACCAGCAACATGCTTCCTAGAGCGGACCCCCCGCCCCTGGGCAGCAAAGCACATGAGGGTGCACGGGACGTCTGGGCACACACGTGGTGCCCAGCAACGCTTGGGGCCTCTGCACCCCCAGCCGCCCCCAGAGCCTGACAGCCCGCGCCCGCCTCCCACAGCCTGTCCTCCAGCACTCAAGGGTCACATCCACACTTCCAAAAGTGTTTTTAAGTTTCCTGCTCCCTTGCGCTTATACATTAACCACAAATACCCACGAGCGCCCGTCCCACGTGTAGGCGACATCAAGTTGAACACGCTGTGCCCCAGAGAAACCCACAGGTCTCGCCCAAAACATCAGTCACCAAACCCAGCCAATTAGCCCTTAACAGCTCGACTGCTGCTTCTACCCCTTTGTACGTTTTAAGACCACGGAGTTTCCCAGATACCTGCTGATACAGTAAGAGGTACACATTTGGCCTCTACCCACTCCTGGTTCCCACCATCTAAAACCCTTGGAACTTTTGAGTGCTGGGGTGAGGGGTGTCTTTTGTGATTCATAACGAGCCCCATTCAACCACACCAGGGGTTTAGGCTAATGTAACCCCTGGGGGTCCCTAGTGGGCTTCCGGATGGGGCAGTGGACAGAATGACCACACCGGGCTTAGTGGGTTGGACTTTAAGTCCCCCACCCCCACACCCCTGCCAGGGACAGAGAGGGGATGGAGAGGCAGTCAGTCTCAGTGGCCAGCGAGCTCATCAGTCGCACCTGGGCAGTGGAACCTCCATAAATCCCCTGCCCAGGGGGTGGGGGGATCTGGAGGGCTCCCAGGTTGGGGAGCACGTCTGGGTGCTGGGCAGGGGGGAGCTCTGCACCCCTTGCCCCATACCTTGCCCTCGGGATGGTCCCGAGTTGTGTCCTTCATGATAAATGGGTCACGAGTTAGTATAAGGTGCTTTCCGCAGTTCTGCGAGCCGTTCTAGCCAATTACGGAACCCGAGGAGGGGGTGGTGGGAACCCAGATTTGTAGATGGCGGGTGGGAGGTACGGGAGGCGTCTGAAGCACGGGTGGTCTTGTGAGGCTGCAGGGTCTGCACTCAGGGCAGCTGGTGTCAGAATGGCGCCAACTGTCAGACACCCACCAGCGTCTGCAGAGCTGCGCACGCTGGGCACCGGAGACGGTCTAAGTAGAAAGCATCACGCTGAGATGCCCTCTGTTTCCAGAGGTGGCCGGGAGCTGGAGAAGGACAGGGCTCCAGCCCCGACCGACGTCTGGGCTGGGTGCTGGCCTCCATCCCCCAGGTCACCATCAGGAGCGTCCGTCAGCTATCACAACTGCTCACAACGCCTGTCTGCATATGTTTGATTATTCAACACATCAGGGATAAAAGAGACAGCTACAAACGCACCAGAGTAAAGATTTTAAAAGTCCTAGGAGATACAATGAGCAACTTCGTGCCCCAAACTGACACCTTAAATGCAATGCCATTTCCCAGAAAGTGGTAACTTCAGGAAGCCCTAGTAGATTGCCCCAGAGACACTGAGTGCGCAGGTCTGCTCACCTCCACACACACCCCGGGCCCCGATGGTGTCCCGGTGAGCCCCCAGCAAACCTCACACGTGATGGCTTGGGAGTGGCTCATCTGGTCCTGTTGAGCCTGCGGGTGACACAGCCCCACGGAGCATGAGTGCACAGGGGACCCTGAGTGGAGCCGCCCAGCGGAGCTGCTCCTGGATGCCTGATCCGTGGACGCCACGTGGGCTAAATGTGGGCTGTGACGCAGTAACCCTGGCGAGGTGCCAGGCTAAACAAGGCACCAGGCCGGTGAGGCTGGGGCCTCGGGCAGAGGGGCTGTCAGATGCTGGGGCAGGCTCAGGGGACCTCAAGGGTCCAAGGGCAGAGGGCACCCGATGATACATCAGCAACGAGGGAAAACGTTTTAGAAAGACAAGCAGGGCACCTGGGTGGCTCAGTCGGTTGAGCACCCGACTCTTGGTTTTGGCTCAGGTCAGGATCTCAGGGTATGAGATCGAGCCCCATGGCAGGCTCTGCGCTCAGCGGGGGATTCTCTAGCCCTCTCCCTCTGCCCCTCCCCAACCCACGCCCATGCTGCTCATGTGCTCACGCTCTCTCGCTCTCCCTCTAAAAAAAGACAGGCAAGCAGGCTTCACATCTCCTGGGCTCCTTTCCTTGGGGCTGCCGGTGCCAGCGCCCCACCCGACTCTGCACCCTGCCCTTCTGCTTCTAGCCGGCCTGCCCACCTGACTGCTGAACCCCATTCACTGCCCCGTCTTGCAGCCCAGCTCGCCGACTCTGCCCCATGGCCTCCCATACAGAAAGGCAGTCATGGCCGTCCCACGCCAGGGAGGGCAGGGGACCCGAGAGCCATGGGGGCCTGTGGGGCCAGGAACCCGAGACGTCTACATGCACACACACAGACACATGCACGAGGCTGAGGACGGCTCACACCCCGCCCAGGCGGGCAGGAAACACGGCCATGGGGACGCTGCAACCTCAGGCCCAGCCAGGCCCAGAGCGCCTTTCCGGGCAGCTGGGCTCCCGCCGAGGGGCGGAGACCACCAAGGCTGGGGTGGGCCAATCTGGCCGCAGAGCCGCCCCGCGCCGCAGGGTGGCGCCCGTGAGGTGAGCACAGCAGAAACAAGACGATCCTCACCCGTGTCATTTTCAGAAAGTCCAAGGACGGGCGCGGCCAGCAGGCGCTCTCCTCACGCCTGCGCTTGCGCCGACACTTCCTCCCGACCAGCACACAAGGCTGTGAGCGGCACCGGAGCAGGCCCAGCCGCCGGCCCAATTCAGGCGTGGACGAGGGGCTGCTGCCGGCGGAGGGCGGGGGTGTGCCCACTTCCACCAGGTGCTCCTGCGACAGGGACAGGCGGCGCCTGCAGGACAGAGCGCAGGGCCCTGCGGGTCGCCAGGGTGGGCCCGGGCCACCCTCACTGCCGTCCGGGCAGCCGCCGCCGGCTGAAGGCGGCCGGGGCACGGGGGGCGAGGTGGGGCCGGCCACCGGGGCGGTACGGCCCAGCAGTGTGGCGCTCCCGGGCAGGCTGGCAGCCAGGCTTTCCCGCAGCGTGGCGCGCCCGCCGCTGTGGCACCGCCTCTTGGACACCGGCGTCCAGACCTTGGAGCTGCCGGGGCGCCAGGGGGAGCGGCAGCGTGCCAGTTCATCCGGCTCCGACAGGGAGCGGCAGTGGCGCTTGGTAGGTGGTGCCGAGGGGGGCCCTGTGCTCTCCCTGAGGTCTGTGGCGCTCACGGCACCCAGGCCTGTGTCTGGGCCACGTGTGCCCGTGGCCGTCTGACTCCCGACGGGCCATCCTCCACTTAAGACCTTCCAGGGGCGCCTGTCTTCTGAGGAAACACAAAAGAGAAGAGACGAGTGAGCAGGAGACAAGGCACAGTCTTTGCCAGGCCCCGAGGCCCCTGCCTGGCTGGGGACACGGCCTGACACTAAGCCTCACGTGACTCCTCTGCCACAGACCCGGTCAGCGCCGGCCCTGCCTGCATTCCCCCCTGGTCAGCTCAGCCCAGGAGCCAGCCTCACTTTCCAAGGAAGACACGTCTCAACGAGGCCAGCTACCCACTCCCTGAAGATGACCGGAGCACACCACTCTCCTTTCCGGTTCATGGAAAGACTTGCCCTGCGTTACCCACTTCTCTGTCCATGGCCCAGGCCTCCTCCAGGTGTGCGACCTCACCTGCAAGACCCCCGCCCACCAGGCTGCTTCCAGGCGGCTGGTGCCCCTTTAGCACACAAGCCACGGTGCCCCTCGCCTCCTCTCCGGGAGGCAGCCCTGTTTCGCGAAATTGGAGGCACAGCCACAGCACAAAGCAGGCAGGGACTGTGCAGAGGGCCAGTACCCCCACCCCCAGCCTCCACTTCCTCACGTCATGTGGCTCCTGGGAGTCTCACACGAGACACTGAGAATCCGGGGTCAGCATGCACTCCCGCAGACCCACATGTGAGTGCACACCATGCAAGCACCAGGGGCTCCCTCTGCCGGCAATGCCCCGGGAGCAGCCCGCTCCAGCCCTCTTCCTCCACACACCCCTTGGGTGCCCAGACCCCGAATGCACCCAACGGGGCCGCCATCATGAGCTTTGCTGCACTGGGGGCTGAGGGCAGAGCCAGGTGAGTGGGTCTCCAGGGACTCCTAGTGTGGAAGCAAGGTGCACCATGAAACCCTAACTCCCACTGACCCGGCTGAGAGTCCGCTCAGCAACCCCATGACTCCGGCCACTCAGCATTCACTACCAGTTGGGAAACTGGGCATGGAGGCAGTGGGACCCCAAGGGAAGAGGACCGCTGTGGGGAAAGGCATGAGCAAAGGCCCTGGGGTGACCCTGGGCAGCAAAGAGGCAGGGTCAGACCCCCTGGGAATCCCTGTTGAGGACTGGCCCCATGTGCAGGGTGGACTCCCACTGAGGACACAGTGCCTAGGGCCCAGTGCTGGGCTCACACTTCCTACCTCCATCCGTTCACAAAAGAATTTGGTAAAAATAACCTTCATTTCGCTAGTCTGGAGAGCCACCTAACACAGCGCCCCTGCCAATGGCTTCTGAGTGCCACCCTACAGCCGTGGTGCCCAGGGCCGGCAGAGAGAGGACCTGCACTCGAGTCAGACCCCAGCTAACATGCTTCACCACAGCCTGTCATCCAGAGCCAAGGTTACCAGGAGTGGAGGGTGACAGGCTCTGCACGCACACACGCACTTGGAGGGGCCTTTCAGGTGGTGGGGGCCAAGTCCCAACGCGCACTGATAGTCCAGGGTGGGCCACACAGGAGCTACGCACGGACCCCGTGCCGCGCCCGACCCTGCCCTGCTCTCCCTTCAGTGGCCACGGGGCCCCACAGGGCGGGCCTCGACCTCACACAGCCAGCACCTCTCCGGGAGGGCCCAGCGGCCCGGCACCTGCCACACTGGAGGCAGAGGCCGGGCCACGCCCTGACCGCCAGCCCAGCAGGCTGGGCATCACCCTCCAGGTCCACATCCGCACGCTCCACGCACCGTCCCCGGCCCATGGCCACAGCAGCTCTGGAGGATGGGTCAGGGCTTCAAACACTTACCGTTGCTCTCAAAAGGGAACAAATGACCCCTGTTGCTCAGTGTCCCAGCAGAACGCTGTAAATGACAAGAAAAACCAGTATGAACACCGTGGACATGGACACAGAACTCACAACAGCATGAAGTCAGGTAACGCAATGATCTCATCCCTATGGGTCAGTGCTGTTTTTCCCCAACGCTGCATTTTTTGGCAATGAAAAGGAAAAGCATGGACCCCAGCATACACCCTTTTCTTAATCAAGATTCTTTTTTTTTTTTAAAGATTTTATTTATGTATTTGACAGAGAGAGACACAGCGAGAGAGGGAGCACAAGCAGGGGGAGTGGCAGAGGGAGAAGCAGGCTTCCCGCAGAGCAGGGAGCCGGATGCAGGGGCTCGATCCCAGGACCCCGGGATCACGGCCTAAGCCGAAGGCAGATGCCCAATGACTGAGCCACCCAGGCGCCACTTAATCAAGATTCTTAAAGGCCGAACAACACACAGCTGAGGGAAAGGAATCGAAAGCCACGTGCGCACCACCGTGTGCTCCTGCCCAGGCAGCCCTCCCGCAGCCAGCCAGGCTGCCCTCACGGCCTCCCCACTCAGGCCCTCTCCCGCACGGACCGGCCCCTGGCCAGGCCCCCTGAGGGCTGCTCGGGGTCTCAGCTGTGATCTGCCCCCACGGCGCCTGAGGGGGTGCTGCTCGCCTGTGTCTGTCTGCTTCTGCAGGCTCCCCCCACCCAGCCCCAGGGGTGCCATCATCCAGCTGGGTCTCTGGGGCAAGCCCCCGGTGCTGTGGGGACACAGAACCATCCTGTGGGGTCCGGGAGCCGTCGCTGTTCAATTGTCTCTGCCTTCCCACCTCCACCAGCAACCCCAAACCCCCCCAGGCCCTCCCAGTGCCCCCAGCACCCCTACAGTGCCCCCCAGGCCCTCCCAGTGCCCCCAGCACCCCTACAGTGCCCCCCAGGCCCTCCCAGTGCCCCCAACCCCCATGCCCCCCACTCCGGGCCGGGTTGGCCAGCCCCTGTCCCCCAGGTGAGCCCAGGCACAAGCACCTTCCCAGGGCTGCCGTCCCCACAGCAGGAAACCTGAACAGAAGCATCGTCCACCAAGGAGAGGCTCCAGCAGCTCCCACACGGGAGGCCCAGGTCACAGCTCAGCGTGCAGGCACACAGCGGCCGCGTGGCAGAGCCGGGGACGTGGGTTTTGTGGACAGCGCCTGTGCTGGGGAGCGGATCAGGGCTAGCCCTGGGCCTCTCTGTGGGAAGCTGCAGCATTGTGGGCCTCCACATCCAGAACAGGACTGTACAGCCTGCCTCGTGCTGAGGAGCCCTGACCAGACGAGGCCGCCCCTGAACACGCCCTGCGATACCGGGGGGCGCTAAGACCACAGGCTGGCACCGAGGCCGGCCCGGCCCCACCATACCCGAGCCCAGGGACGGCCCGTGCAGCACGCGGCCTGCAGTCCACTCCCCTGAGCAACCTTGTTGGGGGCAGGCCGGCTCCTCTGTGTAAGCCTCGGTCTCCCCACCTGGGGCTGGAGTGAGGGTGGGACACACAGGCAGGGCGGCTCCTGGGCTATGCGAGAGTAACGAAATCAACCGACTGATGGTGGACAAAGGGCAGCCGTTTCCAGAAAGGGCACTGGGTCAACCACACATCCGTGCAAAAAAAAAAGAAAACCCACTCTTGGCCTGGTCTCATCCCACACACAAGACTCAGCTCCAGGGAGAGTGCAGTCTTCAAGCTAAAGTAAAACAGATGCTTCTAGAAGAAAACAGGAGAATAACTTCAAGACTCAGGGTAGCAAAGATTTCTTAAGTGAGATATAAAAACACACTAACTTACACGGGTGCTTCCGTCTATGTTGAAAATAGAATTTCTGTTCACTGAAAGTCACCCGCGACAAGGCAAACCGTAAGATAGGAGAAAATATTTGCGAAATATTTTCAAGTCAAAAAAGACTCATAGCAGGATGTACCAACGACTTCCCACAGATCAGTAAAAAAAAAAGGCACACGATCCAACAGAAAAATGGCCAAAGACCTTAAGTCACTCACAATTGGCCACTGGGCAGAACAAGAGGTGCAATCTCCCTCGTCATCCGGGGAAAGTGGTCAGAGCCTGGGGGACACGGCACCAGGCGTGCCCAGTGGCCGGGCCAAGGTGCAGGCCAGGGCACTGCTGGGAGAGCCGGCCACAGGAGACCGCACGCGCTCAGCAGCGTTAGGCTCAGCAGCCAGAGCCTGGGAAGAGCCCAAACGTCCATGGAAGGAAGACAGAGACCGCCCCGCAGAGGAAAGGAAGGAAGGAAGCGCCAACCACCACGGACCTGATGAGTCCCTCCTGAGTTCCCGCCAGGGAAAGAAGCCAGACTCCAAAGTACAAGCTGCCGCGCTTCTGGGACAAGCCAGGACAGGCCACGTGGGGCCCTGAGAAGGCCAGAACCTGTCTGGGTGGTGACAGCGTTCCCAGTGTGCACCACCCGCAAAACTCATCCAACCGAACTCATCAAACCCAACCTGCACATTCCACTGTGTGCAAAGTCTACCTCACTAAAAAAGCGTATTTTCAACAAAAGGTTTTTAAAAGCCAGACTCCTCACCATCCAAGCCTGTACCTGCATAGCTGGACACAACGGCACGCCGACAGCCCACACCACAGCGAGTGATACTGAACCTCCTGACCGTCCGCCCCCAGTGCACCCCCAGCTCACGACCCTCCTCCTCAGCGCCCCCCACCACAGCGCAGTGGAGTGCGCCTGCTACCCTGACCTGCTCTGGGCCCGCCCTCACGAGAACAGAAGCCCAGGCACCTGCTCCCATGGGCCTGCCGCCCACCGAGGGTCCAGCCCTGGCCGCCCTATGTCAACTCTCAACACCCCCACACTGCCTTCCGGTTCCACCGCCCACCAGCACGGGCTAGGGGCTCCCCGGGCTGCCTGCCTGCAGAGAACCCACGCTCCCCCCGACACCTGGAGCCACTCCCACGTTCGCTGAACCACCGCAACAAGTTCTGTTGGATCCTGCCGGCATTTCGGCGGGCCGGGCGGCGGGCCGGGCTGCGTGCAGTGACTCCTTGCCCACCCACCTGCCTGCACATCCTCCTCCCCTGAGACCCCAAGACCCCCCCTCCTCTGCAGTACACAGCCCCCGCCACACCTCCTCTCCTCTCTGCCACCCCTGCAGCTCCACACAGCCCGCACCTGCCGTCCCAGGGCTGGCTTTGTCTATCTTCCCAGGAGAACACAAGCCCCTCGGGAAGGGCAGCGCATGGTGATGCCACGGCCTCAGGTTGTAAACAAACGAACCAGAGAAGCTACAGCTCACTTGAGAACTGTAGGGTACTGGGATTTTTATCAGAACTGCAACAAGCCTTGGGGCGCCTGGGCGGCTCAGTCATTAAGCGTCTGCCTTCGGTTCAGGTCAAGGGTCCTGGGATCAAGCCCCACATCGGGCTCCATGCTCCACGGGAAGCCTGCTTCTCCCTCTCCCACTCCCCCTGCTTGTGTTCCCTCTCTCTGTCAAATAAATAAAATTTTTTTAAAAATCTTAAAAAAAAAAAAAAAAAGAACTGCAACAAGCCTTCAGCGGGTGAATGGTACACCCTTACGCGAATGCAACTACTCCGCTAAACCACGAAACGACCCGGATGCCTCTCCAGGGCATCATGAGGAGCAAAAAAGGCCCCTCCCCAAAGGTCATGGACTTCGCACAGATCATCCTTGAAATGACAAATCACGGAGACAGGAGAGCTTGGTTGGAGGGAACGCGGTGTGGCCACAGAGGGTCCACGTGAGGGACGGCTGACACTCAGGTCACTGAGTTCGCTCTCTATCTATGCTGCCCCACACAACGGTCAGCAGTTACGGAAATTTAAACTTCAATTATATAAAATACAAATTCAGCTCCCCATCGCCCCAGCCACATTTCAGGGCCCAATAACCACATGCTTTAAGGAGCCACATACTTGGACAGCGGGGAGCATTCCCGTCACCACAGAACGTGCCCCCGGACAGAGCTGCCCCAGGTCGCCCGCCCACACTCACTGGGGCAGCCAGCGTTCGCCGACACGAACCAGTGCACCAGCTATGGAAAATACCAGAAGCCGGAAGACACGGCCTAATTTCTCAAGGCACTCACCGTCCTGTCTGGGCAGGGGAAGGGGCAGTGGGAACCGGACACACCTCATGTGCTTCTAGGCCTTTTTGGTCACAGTTAGACCAGCCTATGTCCCCCGAGCCTCACAGAGGCAATGCAGGAAGAGCCGACCTCACCCCGGTGATCAGAAGGAAGTGGGAATGTACCTGAGGCCAGAGAAAAAGGACCATAAAATGAAGGAGCCAGCCCCACTGAACGGGGAGAGGACAGAGAGGACACAGGGTCTACTGGCACATCCACGAAGAGGCACTAAGCACAGCATGGCCAGGCGCACAGAGCACTCCCCACACCTGGGCTGACTGAGCAATGGTACACAGGGGACACTGACCCTTGAGACAAATGTCAGCTCTCTGGCTGACAGGGCAGAGACCCTCAAAAGGGATTAACCCCTCAGGACTGGATGAGATGTCCCTGTTGGGCCTCCCGCTCCCACCACCTGTGCCTGACCACGCAGCAAGTGACAGTACTCGGGGAGGGATTCATGAGTGACCGGAGCAGCACACAGCTAGAGAGACAAAGGCACCAAATGTTTAGTGATTTCCAATTTTATTTACATTTAACTATCTTGAATTTTAGTTTTAAAACTAATAATTCAATTTTTTGGAAAACTTTTCAGTGTGCTTAGAACAACTGGAGTATGTGAAATCTACTTTTTCAACTATAAATTTCATGAAATCTAAATACAGATCAAATATTTCTATAATGAAAATTGGTGTCCAAATTGAGATCTGCTGCATGTGTAATGTACACACTAGGTTTCAAAGGCTTTGTTTTTAAAAATGTAAACTTTTGACAAGGGTGCCAAAGACCACTCAAGGGGAAGGAAGAGTCTTCAACACATGGTGTGCTGGGTCAACTGGGGTCCACACACAGAAGAATGAAGTTGGGCCCCTACCTCACACCACACACTAAAAGTAGCTCAAAAGGGATCAAAGACCCAAATGTAAGAGCTAAAACTATAAAACTTTTAGAGAAAATGTAAGAATAAATCTTCACGACCTAGGACTCGGCCAAGGTTCTTAGATATGACACTAAAAGCACAGGTGACAAAAGGAAAAAGAGATCGGCTGGACTTCGATAAAATAAAAGCTTTTGTGCTTCAAAGAACACTATTAAGAAAAACACCCACAGAATAGAAAAACGTTTTTTCAAATCACATATCCAATTAGGGATCAGACTATACAAAGAATTCTAACAACTCAAAAATAAAAAGACAGAAAACTCACATTTTCAATGGGCAAAGGACTTGAAGACCTATTTCTTCAAAGAAGATTCAACGACGGCCAGCAGGCACGAGAAAAGCGCTTGACGTCACCAGTCGGGAGGGACGCACAGCTCAAAGCACAAGGAGACCGCACCTCCTGGGTGGCGAGACTCCAAAAGAGGGACAACTGCAGGTGTTGAGGAGGAAGTGGAGAGCTCAGGGCCCCCCGCCTGGCGGGCTGTATGACGGTGCAGCCGTGCAGAGAAGAGCTCGGTGTCTCGGAAGGTTAAATGGAGTTACAGTACGACCCACAGGTCCCACTGCCGGACGAACACTAAGAGAAATGAAGACGTCTGTCCAATCAGAAACCTGCACACAAACACTTGGAGCAGCAGCACTGAAAACAGCGGACAAGTAGAAGCAACCCAAATGTCCACTGACAGACAAACGGCAGACAGAACGCAGTCTATCCAGCGGGGTCTGACCACGCCCAGTCTAGAACTTCCTGGGATGAGGGGCAGCCGTCTGCACTGCCTACTAGGGCGGCCACTGGCCACACCAAACACGGGGGCACCTGACGTGTGTCCAGTGCAAATGAAAAATAGCATTGTTCGTTACGTTTAATTCTAATTAACTTTAATTTCTATTTGAAAAGCCACATGGAACTAGAGGCCGCCACACAGGGCACAGGGCAGTCTGCGCAACACACCCGGGACAGGGGACACCTGAGAAGACATCTGTAGAGACGTATACGGAAATACTCCGAGGAAAACCATCTAGAACTCGCTCTAAGACAGCCGCAGGAGGGGCGTGGCTGAAGGCACAGACGGAACAAGGGACAGGGGCTGACAGTGCTGACCTCAAGGTCTCTAACGCTCGACTCCAACCTATGTTCAGATTTTGCCATGAAAATACTAACGTCAGTCACCTTCGAAAACTTCAATTTCTATTCTTATACAACAAATTGGCTTTTTAACTACCGACTCCTTTCAGTGAACGTTATGAGTAGCGTGTGCTGAGACACGTGCAGGTAGCGTCGGGGCACTGGCTCACAGGTAAACCGCTGACCCCCAGGGACACAGATTCCAAGTTCCCTCTGCAGAGCTGACCACACCATCCTTACTATAAAGTGACATTGGAAAGCCACATAAACTAAAAGCCCAACATCAAATGGGTGACAGAGACGACAGAGGCTTCTTGCTCAAAAAGAGAGGGCCATTTGTGCCTTCCGTTGCCTGTAAATTACACCTCATTTTTAAAAGTGAACATAGAAACAGCAGGTTTCTATAAACAAAGCGTCTGCAGTCATGCAGCAGAAACCGTGCAGATGCAAGAACAAGCCTCCCCAGGAAGTCGGCAAAATGCCTACCGGTAATGAGGGAATTCTCTTCCAAACATTACGTTGTAAATTCACACAAAGTAAATCTATTTGCATCACAATGGGAAGAATCATAGGTAGGATTTGTCTTGCCAGGGTAGTCTGTCTAAATGAACACCTTCGTGTGGGCCCCCGCTGACCCACAGCACGCGCCCCGACCCCGCGGTGCCCCCCCGCCCCCCAGGACACAGCTGGCTCCACCACACGCACCAGAACTCTGCTTCCAACAGCAAAATGGCTCCTCGTAAAATTCAAGATGTAGATTTGGGGACAGGAAAGGTCTGTTCTCCCACTTCAGGAAGAAAAACCTACCATGTTAACAGGCCATCTTCTCAAAAACACGAGTCTTAGTGAAACAAACAAATCACCCCCAGCGGCAACAGAACGGGACAAGGAACACGGAGCCCGCGGGCGGGGCCCGCAGAGGGGGAGGGAGGGCGGGCTGACCGTGCCCCTCTCCTCCTGTGCGGGGTGCTCACAACGGTCCTTCTCTCTGTCAGAGAGGCGACGTGTTCCATTCCCCAAACGTGCTAGGATCAGCCATGTCTGCTCCTCTGCAAGGGCCCGGCAGGCCCGATCCTTGGCCCGTCTCCCCAGCAAAGCCACACAGCACCTGGCCACCAGCTCCCGGGCACACCTTCTGACGGGCATGTGGCCATCTGTGGCCGTGCATGCTCCGCTACAGCCCCGGTTTTGCTTAGTCTCCCGGAAGCAGTTTCCACACTTGAGCACAAGCGAACATGGGAACACGTGCATGGTGGCCGCTGGAATCCCATCAGGACTCCGAGCTCGAGGCCAGACAGCAGCGCCCCACAAAAACCCCTCAGCACCCCTGACCCCCCTGGGCTGCAGACACGGGCCCACCTCCCGTCCCTGGCACTCCGTCTGTAGCGCTGAGCCTCAGAACCTCAAAACCAGCCGCTGTGACGGTGGACCATGAGCCCACCGTCAAAGGCCTGGAATCACAGCTTCCCGCCGCCTCTGGGAGGCCTAACTCGCAGCCGGGCTGCACCAACACTGCTCTGGGCGCCCAGCATCAGTGAGGCCGCTCAGGAGGCCTCCAAGCACCATGTGGGGCTGCACACTCGGCCACCTCCGTCCAGACCTACAGTCGAACCAGGACAGTCCTGAAAGTCATGTTAATACGATCCTGGAAAAACGGCTCCACCTACGCAAACTTCAAACCCAAGTGACAAAGCTGTGGAGACCACTCAAGACTGAGGTTGTCAGAAGGGCTAGTGTCAGCATGAGGGGCATCAGGGTGGGGACGGGCGCTGCTCGCTCAGAGACACGTTTAACAGGTATGAAGATCTGCATGCTGCACACTTAGGATTGGCATACTTCTAGGAGTCGGCTGGACATTCATTAAAAGCTGGTGTTTTTTTAACGAGAAACCCATCATCAGGACGCTGAGGAGATGTGGGGGCTGCACGTGCACAACACGGCCCCGGGACACAGACCCCTCCAGCCCTCCTCCCACCACGCCCCCTCAGACCTTGGCCACACACCATCTAGACAGCTTGGGCAGTCTCCCCCAGAGCCTTGGCGGGGGACAGGGCCCTGGGTGTTACCGCCGCGGCCAGCTTACCGGGCCAGCATCGTAGCTCTTGCGGACAAGGTCATCCAGGCTCTGGTTCTGCAGCTTCTCAGTGATGAGTGTGACCATGGTCAGGGACCCGTGTCCTCAAGTCTGTACCGATGGGCACGGGGGTTCAGAACAGCAGGCTTCAGGAGGCCTGGGTCGCTGCTGGGTCAGAGCTGACCCTCAAGGTGGATTTCCGCTTTACAGATGAGTGATCCATTTCCAAGGACTCTTCAGAACTCTGCATCTGTGTTTGTGGGAAAGAGAAAGAAGTGATTACACGCAGAACCACTGGGTCAGTGTTCCTGTTCTATGCTGAGTATTTTGTGTGGAGAATATTTGTTACCTCCGCCTGATGAAAACCCTCCTGCTTTACAACTACCGTATGAGCTCCCCTGGAAACTGTACTAGAAGTGGCATTCTTGTGGAAGGACAGCAGGTTAAGTGCACACCTGAGATCCAGTCCTCCCAAAGCCCCGGGGGAAGCAGCAGAAAAGGCCACCCCACCCCTTCCCCGCAGTGGGCAGAGCAGACAGAAGAGACATGGGGAAGCTGGACAGTGGCAGGAAGCCACATCCTACACCCGAGGAACAGCTGGTTGAGAATTACTGAACCCTCATGCACCACTGTCCCCTTACAGCGTTACACACCCCTCCCCCAGTCGGTCCAGCTGGCCCTGCGTGCGAGGCGCAGGGGTGCAGAGCCTGGCCCCAGGCCCCCGGGTGCGGGGTTGCAGGGGCAGCTCAGTGGGGGCGCAGGCCCTCCATTCCCAGGAGTGGGCACTCACGCTGCACCTGGGACCTGGCTGCCCACAGACACCAGCAAGGGGAGGGCCCTGAGCCCCCGTGTAGCCCACCACCCACCCGCCATCCCTGGCTGCCACCTTCTTAGCGGCCCGCTGCCGAGCACGAGTAGGGCCACCTGCCTCGGAAGCCATGGAGAGCGCCGACCAGACAGGAGGGCCCCAGCCACCCAGAGGAAACAGCATCGGTCCTGCCCTCAGATGGAGAAGGCGCCCGGTCCACAAAATAAGATCAGAATTTCCTTAAAAAGAAGTATTTAGGGGAGCCTGGGTGGCTCAGTCGTTAAGCATCTGCCTTCGGCTCAGGTCATAATTCCAGGGTCCTGGGATCGAGTCCCATGTCGTTCTCCCTGCTCAGCATGGAGTCTGCTTCTCCCTCTGTCCCTCACCCCGCTTGTGCTCCCCTGCTCTCACTCTCTCTCAAATAAATAAATAAAATCTTAAAAAAAAAAAGAAGTATTTAAAGAAAAATGAAAAGATTTCTCAGAAATTAAAAAATGAGAGCAGTGACAGACCCTCCAGAATGTCGAGTTCGGGCCCCTAACCTGCAGCAGGCCTTGAGGCCCCCCTTCCCAGAGGCCTCCTCAGGCCCAGCAGACCATTCACAAGGCAGAGGCCCCACCCCAAACCCACTGAGTCACGTCCTGGGGCAGCGTCCCTTAGGATGTCTGCACGAGGAACACCTCCACACGGAGCTGGCAGCCCCCATCACGGCCAGGACTGCAAGGAGCACACAGCTTTACGGAAAGTGCCGGCAGAATGCACCGGCAGACCCCAGCAGAAAGCCTTTTTACAGACGCTGCCAGAGGCCAGCAAGACTCACACCCTCCGGGGCCCCTGCACACGCACACGTGCACTCTCCACAGGAGTGAACACTGCCCTGACAGTGCCCAATGAGATCCCACCTCACACCAGTCAGAATGGCTAAAATTAACAAGTCAGGAAACAACAGATGTTGGTGAGGCTGCGGAGAAAGGGGAACCCTCCTACACTGTTGGTGGGGATGCAAGCTGGTGCAGCCACTCTGGAAAACAGTACGGAGGTTCCTCAAAAAGTTGAAAATAGAGCTACCCTATGACCCAGCAATTTCACTACTGGGTATTTACCCCAAAGATACAAATGTAGGGATCCGAAGGGGTACGTGCACCCCGATGTTTATAGCAGCAATGTCCACAATAGCCAAACTGTGGAAAGAGCCAAGATGTCCATCGACAGATGAATGGATAAAGAAGATGTGGTCCATATATACAATGGAATGTTACAGCCACCAAAATAATGAAATCTTACCATTTGCAACAATGTGGATGGAACTGGAGGGTGTTATGCTGAGTGAAATAAGTCAATCAGAGAAAGACAATGATATGATCTCACTAATATGTGGAATTTAAGAAACAAAACAGAGAATTATAGGGGAAGAGAGGAAAAATGAAAAAAGATGAAACCAGAGAGGGAGACAAACCATAAGAGACTCCAGGGGCACCTGGGTGGCTCGGTCGTTAGGCGTCTGCCTTCAGCTCAGGTCATGATCCCAGGGTCCTGGGATCCAGCCCCGCATCGGGCTCCCTGCTCAGCGGGAAGCCTGCTTCTCCCTCTCCCGCTCCCCCTGCTTGTGTTCTCTCTCTTGCTGCGTCTCTCTCTGTCATTTAAATAAATAAAATCTTTTTAAAAAATTAAAAATTAAATTTAAAAAAGAGAGACTCTTAATCTCAACTGAGGGTTGCTGGAGTGGTGGGGGGTGGGAGGGAGGGGTGGCTGGGTGATAGACATTGGGGAGGGTATGTGCTATGGTGGGCGCTGTGAATTGTGTAAGACTGTTGAATCACAGACCTGTACCCCTGAAACAAATAATACGTTATATGTTAATTTAAAAAATAGTAATTAATTAAAAAATAAAATAATGTAAATTAAAAAATAAATAAATAAAACAGCATGCCCCAAGCCAGCCTTTTACGGAGTGGGGGAAGGAGGCGTCCCAGCAAGCGTGGGAAGCAGAGCAGAGACAGCCCACCACCGCTCTGCACTCGGGCACCTGTCAAGGCAGCCGAGGGACGGCACGGGGCTCTCCCTTCGGCAGAGCATGTGGACAGGCTTACCAAGGGCCCTGGAATTCATGAGCTCATCCCAACCAAAGGCACTGTGCACACTCGGGCTTATTCCAGGCCAGGAGAAGCACTCACTGTCCGCGCTGTTCACCAGCAGCTCTCCTGGGCTCCCACCGTCCTAGCCAGGGATGGCCACCTGCCCCAGCACAGCCGGGGACCCCGAAGCCCAGGCCAGCACCCATCGGTTCCCCAGGGGAGCGTCTCTGTGCTCTGGGAGTGGCCCTACTTAAGTGCGTATAGGACCGGGGAGCCAAATCAGAGCCAGCCAGCCGCATCCCCATATGCCTGCACCACTCACCCATGGTCACCTGGGCAGGACCCACCAAGCCTGCAACCTGGCCTGGTTCTCACTGCTTCTCCCCACAAATTCTCCCTGAGCTCCAACTTAGAACCTCCCTCACAGGACACAGGCATTACCAGGGCCCCTCCAGCCTGACCAGCTCTGCTGCAATCACACCCACCCACCACGGCCAAGGCCCTGTCCTCTGCCTCCTGTGCCTGCCACGCCCAACACTCGAGGACTCTCCCACCCTCCTGTCAGACCCTCCTAGCGGCACACGGCACGCACGACCCTGGAAAGACTACAGCAGCCACAGCAAAACTTGAGGAAACTACAACATGACCAGCATTTCACTGGGAAACGAGGCCACACACCCCTCGGAGAGACAGCTGGTTTCCAGGGCTGGGGCGCGGACGAGATGCAGAACGCCAGGACATGTACAGAGAATGGGGCCAGGGCTCCCAGGAGGTGAGGGTTCCACTCCACAGAATAAACAAGAACCCACGAGTCTGTACTGATGTAAATTTTAGCTGGCAAAGTTCGGTAAAGTAGGGGAGGGAAGCTCGTCCCTCAGGCAGAGTGCAGACCAAGGAGTGCAGACGGAATGACGGATTCTGTCCTTAAGTCAGCGTGTGACAAACACCCCATGCTGGTGCAGGCAAGAGTCATCCACGAACGCCACACTGGTGGGTGACCCTCACACGGTGTGCAAGCATCTCCCTACGAGATACTCGCTGATGACAGGGCGGGAACTGGCCTCGTGTGCGGGGAGACTGGCAGACGGCAGCCCCAGCAGCGCAGCAGGTGGGTCCCAGGATAGCTGACAGCCTGTGGCGTGTGGACAGGATGCAGCAGCCGCCTGCACCCGGGGGCTGTGCCCGGACTGGGGAAATGTCCGACAAAGCCACGCGAGGTGAAGCGCACGAAGGAACTGGTCAGGGTTCTCCCACGGTGTCAGGGGCACGAAACACGGGAGTGGGGCGCGGGCCAGCCCGGAGGGGACAGAGGAGACGTGACAACCTCCCCCAACTCCTGACCCGGTCAGAGAGCGGGCTCCAGGGCACACGCACCGCAATCTGAACAAGCCCCGCGGACCGGACACCAGCACCGCCCAGCACACGATCCCCAGACTGTCCAACTCGGGCTGAGCATCTGGCAGACGGGGGCGCGGGCCGCGGCCTGCACGGGGCACGGTGACATCACACGTGGCACGCCACACTCCATTATAACTCACAACAGAGGTTCAAAAGAACAAAATAAAGTGCGTGGTGTCCGAATGCAAGGGCCGGCCAGTGTGACCTTGGCGAGTGGAGGGCCACGGTGTGGTGCAGGGCGCACCTGCGGTAAGAAAAGAGCGGAAAGACCACCATGTGGAAGGGACTGCACCAGGCGGCTGATGGCATCTTCCAGAAGAACCACGAAGATGGGGAAGGAGTGCCAGGCATGCAACAATTTCATTTCCTCCAAGAAGAAATGCATGACATCACGTGTTCATATGGCAGGCCCCCCGAAACGCCTGAAACTACAGACGGTCCCGAACCCTACAGATGCTGTCAACCCCGAACAACACGGTCTGAACTGCGCAGGCTCAAAGTGGGGCTTTTTTTCCATAAATATAGGAGAACACTAGAAATGTCTCTTCCTTACGATCTCAATAGCATTTCCTTTTCTCCAGCTTACTCGACTGCAAGGATACAGCATAGAACACATATAAGACACAAAATGGGTGTTGAGGAACTGTTTACGTCATTGGTAAGGCAGGTTAAGTTTTGGGGGGTTCCTAGGTTCTACGTGGATTTTCGACACCCCTAAACCCTGTGTTGTTCAAGGGATATCTGTACTGTTTTCTCCCATGCATACGTACCTGTGATGAAGTTTAATTTATAAGTTGGCACAGCAAAAGATTATTAACAATAACAATAAACCAGAACGAGTGTAACGGTACACTGTGATAAAAGTTGTCTCTCTCTCTCTCTCTCATGTCCTGTACTCACCCTTCTTCTTGTGACGATGGAGAGGATACAGTGCCCACATTTTATCATGAGGGGCACCCAGGGGCTCAGCTGGTTGAGCAGTTGACTTTTAGTTTCGGCTCAGGTCGTGATCTCAGGGTCGTGAGATCCAGCCGTGTGGGGCTCCCTGCTCAGCGGGGAGTTTGCTTGAGTGTCTCTATCCCTCCCCCCACTCTCTAAAAAATTTTAAAAATAAGAACTAATAAAGTCGCCCACATGAGATGAAGGAGGGGAGTGACATGGGCCTTGTGACCTAGCATCAGGCTACCGTGGACCTTCTGACCACACGTCAGAGGGAGGATCACCAACTTCTGGACTGCACTGACCGTGAGCGACTGAAACCACAAAGGCAAAGCCGTGGCTTGGGGTACCACTGGATATGCACTGAAATCTAAGTGTAGTAGCTTCCCGGGGCTGCCGGGAACCGGAGGCCAGAAGTGGGAAGTCGAGATGCGGGCAGAGTTGGCTCTTTTGGGGGCCCCACAGGATACGGGTCCCCTGCCTCTCTCCCAGCTCCTGGTCATAGCCAGTGATCCCTGGTGCCCTGGGCTTGCACTCGCGCCACATGTTCTCCCACAGCCGAGTTCCCACAGCCGAGTTCCCACGGCCGTCTCCCTGTCTGTCTTGTATCTCGGCATTTCTTCTTTTAAGGGCACCAGTGATTGGATTGGAGTCCACCCTAAAGCAGTATGGCCTCATCTTAATTTACATCTTAATTACATCTGCAAAGACCTACTTCCAAATAAGGTCCCATGCACAGGTCCTGTGGAACCTATCTTTTGGGGGGACACAATTCAATCCACAATGCCAAGCCAGCTCCCTGTATGAGAGATCCAACCATCAGGATGGAACGTCATGGTCAGCAGAAGAGCCGGGGACGGAGCCGCTCAGGACACTGTCCTGGCCCTGAGGGAATGTGCTGCCCTTGGGGAAGGCAAGAGACAAACAAAGGCAACTGGGGGCAGGTGTGAAGAGCAAGTAGCAGCCAGCAGGTGTGGGGGGCGCTGAGAGAAGGAAGCCAAGACTGAGGCTGAGCGGGAGGTGCCAGGAGACCTGTGGGGGCGGGCAGGGGGCAAAGCCAGGACTCTGGGCACCAAGGCTAGACATGGGCAGGCCAGAAGCCAGGGGCCAGGTGAGAGAACGCCGGCCCCAGGGACAGAGAGGTGAAGGGTGGGGGATGGCAGCTCCACCCCACGCGAGCCACCACGAGGACTGACAGAGACCGTGTCTGGGCTCACGGGCACCTCTGGGAGCACAAGTGACCAGACACCTCCTGCAGCTCTTGCACACCAAGCAGTCCTCTGTGACCACCCCTGCCCCGCCGGCTGGGCACGGGATGCCCTCCTCCCCTAACCAACACAGTGAGGTTTGGAGACTCCCCACCTTCTACCTCCAAACCTCTCAAAATGGCTGTACGAACCCTCCATGGAGCCACCATGGACCTTATCATGTCCCTATAAATAGCACTCCCGGCTGAGCCACACGGTGGAGTCTGTTCCCCAAAGTTAATCACCCGCCTTTTCTCACTCACAAAGTCTCTGCCCGATACAAACTCCTCCCCAAAAGAAGGATAAAAGTCGACAAACAAGCTTAGTTCGGTGCGAGATGTGGGGACACCCTTTGGCCCTTCCGGACCCCCAGCCTCCACTCAGGTGTGGGGGGCAGGCCCAGCTGAGCCGAGGACTGCACCGGTCTGGCAGCTTCCAGAGCAGGGTGCTTGGGCGGGTGGGGCGCCCACACCCTGTCCCTCCTCCCTGGATGCCTGGGGGCTCTCAGGGTCTTCTTTCTCCCCGTGTCAGGGGTCAGGAAAATGGTAGGGGCACTGGGGGCGGGGTCTTCCTAACGGGATTTGCTGGCATCCCCATGCAGAGCCGCCTGCCCGCGTCCCCGGTCTGTTTCTGGAGCGGCGGGTTGTCTGACGCCCCAGGCCTGGGCTGGCCCTCCCTCACATTCAGTCTCAGCCCATCTGCTGCTGATCCGCTTCCAGGAGTGGCCCCCAACCTCATGTTCCAAGCCTTCCAGGGACACGCTTTATCTCAAAACCCCTCGGTGTCTGCCCGCTGGGGACCTGTGCATTTGCGAGCTGCAGGAGCATGCTGCTGGTGCAGGCCCCCGGCGACTCCCTCGCCTCTGTGGCTACACAACCCCAGCTTCTCCGGGCCCTGCACTAGACCACCTCTGCGCCCTCGGTCCTCTCGGCCTGCTCTGGTCTCTGCTTTCAGGCTGGGAGCTTCTTCTGTGCCCGTCATCTTGGCCTTCCGCTCAGGCTGAGAGGGGCCCTCCACGCACACGGCCTCAGGGCAGGGGCACTGACGGGACTGAGCCCCCAGGGCCCCCAGCAGCAGGTTGTCCCACACAGAGGCTTGCAGAATAAAGGAACCTGTGCGGTGCCTGGGGGCTCAGTCGGAGGAGCTTCCAGTTCTTGGTTTTGGCTCAGGTTATGACCTCAGGGCCATGGGATCAAACCCTAAGTTGGGCTCTGTGCTCAGTGGGGAGTCACCTTGAGATTCTCTCCCTCTGCCCCTCCCCCCACTCGTGCACACTCTCTCTCCCCCCCTTCTTCAAATACATAAATAAATAAAATCTTTAACAATATACATAAAATAAATAAACCAAGGAACTTGCATGGACGACCAGGTGCCAGAGCTACAGGAGCCTAGTGTGTGGATCAAGCCGGCTCGGTACGCATCCTCTCTGCCTTCTTGAGTCCCAGGCAGAGGCCTGGCTGGCCTGGACCCCTGAGCTCAAACCTGGGCCCTGGACCAGCTACCTCAGCGACTCCATGCTGGGTTCTGGAGCACAAAATGTGAGAACAGCTGCAAGTACCCATTCAGTCTGCTGTGCCCAGAGCCTGCCCCAGAGCACATGGTCAACAAGGGTCCCCAGTCACAGAAAGCATCCCCAGGAGTGAAAGGCCAGAGCCAGGCCCGTTTCCCAGCCCAGAACCATCAGGTACCCAGGGTGGTTTTCATGGAAAACAACAGCAAGCAAGCCCACCAACACTGTTAGACCAAGTGCGTTCCAGACTCAAGGAGCACCGTGTAGACTCACGACCACGCTGCTCACACAGGAGACCCGGGTCCAGGTCTCAGGGAGCACTGGGCAACAACCTGGTCTGGCTGGACATTAGCTATTAACCAGCCCTCAGTAATGTGCTGGTCTGAGCACATGACTGCAGATTCTTTGGCACGGCTCCCGTAACAAGGCCAGCTTCTACTACCCCTTGAACAGTGACTTCCAAGACTCTAGTGGGAGAGGCCCTACAAAGGCCTGGTTCTCTTGCAGGACACGCCCCAAAGTCACTGCGCTCGGAGAGACCTAGAGCCTGGGGGGGCCCTGCCACTCAGCCTTCCCAGGTACCAGAGGCGGAGTGAGGATGCCCGCAAGGAGGCGCTCCAGCCCAGGCCCCACCCACCCAACCGGCACAAGACCTGCCCTCCCCCCCCACCCCCCCACCCCCCCCCACCCCCGACAAAGACCGCCAGACCAGCTGGTTGAGAATTCTGGGCCCCTGACACCAGGAGCAATAATAAGTGGTTTACTGTTGTTTGAAGCCACCAATTGTGGAGGCTTTGCTAATGCTGCCAAGCAAGTAAATAAGTGACACCTAACAGAGCCAAACGGAGCCAAACTTGCCTCCCATGCTGCTGGAGCCAGGCCTTGGTATCACTCCTGCATCCCACAGAGGGAAAGGGGCCACATGCTCACACTCACACTCCAGGGATGAGGCACGCAGGGGGAGCTACTGCAGACCCCCAAAATCACTCAACTATTTTCATTTGGTGGAACCTGGGGTACAACTCCATTTGAGGGGTTCCGTACCTTCTTTAACAGGGCACACACATAGGTCCTGTCTTCAGCGGTTCCTGGAAAAGCCTAAGGCAAAGCCCTGTGCTGGCGCTATTGAGACACTGGACATCTTTTTTGAAAAGACTTCAAAACAAAAAGACAAATGTCATCCGTCCCAATGAACCAACATCGTGCTAACATTAACACCTACAATTAGAGGGTTTGGACAGCCACACGTGGAATTTAAGGGTGCACAGAAGGGGCGCCTGGGGGCACTCAGTCTGTTGAGCGTCAGACTCTGGGTTTCGGCTCAGGTCAGGATCTCAGGGTCGTGACACTGAGCCCGGCGTTGGGCTTTGCGCTCAGCACAGAGTCTGCTTGGGATTCTCTCTCCCTCTCCTTCTGCCCCTCCCCCCGCATGTGCACGCGCGCGCGCGCTCTCTCTCTAATAAATCAATACATCTAAAGGCGCACAGAAACCTCGTCTGAGGTGATACCTCTGCAAGTCAACAAAGAAGAAACTCGCATCTTAAAATACACTATCACTGTTCCCTCGACTGCTATGTGGGAACTGTACCCCACTGAACAAAAACTGCAGCCAGTAACTTCATTCTGAGAGGACAGACATAAGGCGGGCTCTGCTGGACTGGAAGCAAGACCGGGTTCAGCCTCACTGGGCTCTCCCAAGCAGGGGACCGCACCTCCCTGGGCCCACCTTCCCGCACCGAAAACAGAAAAGAACCACGCGCTTCACGAGGTCACGAGGAATCAAATGACGTGACACACGTGAAAATGCCCAGGTCCCTGGGACATGCTTAGAATGGCGGCCACTCAGAGCAGATGCTCAAAAGACTGTGAAAGTCAACTTGCCTTCAAGAAATATTACTGCAGAAAAAGCCAAAGTGGTTTCTAGAAAAATTTCAATTTGCTTTAAAAAAAGAAAAAAAAAAAGTCTGAGGGCACCTGGGCGGCTATCGGTTGGGCATCTGCCTTCGGCTGCGGTCATGATCCCGGAGTCCTGGGGTGGAGCTCCGTGTGCGGCTCCCTGCTGGGGGGGGCGGGGGGGGGGAGTCTGCTTCTCCCTCTCCTTTTGCCCCTCCCCCCAACTCGCACGTGCTCTCTCCCGAGCTCTCGCTCTCAAATAAGTAAATAAAATCTTTTACAAAAATAAAATAATCTTTAAAAAGTTTGTTTCGAATGTTCCCAAGGCACCTGTGAAAAACAGCTGTGTGTTCTCCGGGATCCTTTGCCTCCCGGTAAAAAGCTGCCCGTTCCCTGTGTGTAACTAGGTAGGGTCCCCGTACATCCACTTAAAAAAAAAGTGACGGTAACTTTGGTGTTTCCTCTATATTTGCAATCAGAACTGCTCTCTTTTCTACGGCACCAAATCCAACCAAGTCGAGAAAATACCGGGCTCCACGGACACCGCACGCTGCCCCCACAGCAGGGACCGCAGGGCCCACCGGAGGGCCCCGGCTCCCGAACCGCCGTGCAGCCCAGGGCCCGCGGGGGAAGGCGCTGCCACTGCCCGCGGCACAACGGGGCCTCAGGAGGGGCCGAGGGCAGCAGACCCGGGAGGTGCCCGAGGAGGGAAAGTCACGGGAAGGCTGCAGGTAGGACCGTCCCAAAGAACCGGGCTCTCGAACCCAGCTTGACAAGAGGCCGGTGCGTCCAACGAGCCCTAGCTTTTTCCCGCTCTTCCAGGGGGCTGTCACCGCCCTTGGCGGACCTGCTCCCCTCCGGGACGCACTGCAGGCCGTGCGGCGCCCCAGGGCTGGTGCAAGCAGCAGAATCTACTTCAGCGTCGTGCAAGGAAGCCCGTTCCTGCGGCCAGACTAACCCATCGCCCGAAGCTCCCGGCGCGCGGAGACCGCTGCACCCTTCGCTCTCCGTGTCGGAAGGGGCCGTCCGTCGGCGGTGGGCGCCCCGGGACAAGGTGCACCCCCTCGAGCCCACGAGCCCCGGCCCGCCCGGCCGCCCCTCGGTCGCGGCGGAAGGCCGGCCTCCCCGGGCTTCGCCGGCGGTCCCGGCCGGCTTCCCGCCCGCTGCGGCCACGGAACGACAGCCGCGCGCCCCGCCCCCGGGGCCCCCGCGTACGCAGCCCCTGCAGCCAGCGGGGCCAGGAGACCCAACGCCGGGTCGTGAGCCCTCGGCGCCCCGCCGGCCCCGCTCTGAGTCCAGCCGCGAAAGCGCCCGGCGCCGACGAGAACGTGGGAAAGCGCGGGGCCGCGCGGGCCGAGCTCCGCGCGCTGACAGCAGCGGGGACCGTCCGGCCCAAGTTCACGCGCGGCCCCGCGCGGGGGACGCGCGCGCACGGCCGCGGGGGCGCGCGCGCACCCGGTCGGGGCCTCGCGGGCCGACGCCGGGCCGCGTACCTGAGTACGGCCGAGCGACGGCGACCACGGCCGGACGGGCAGAGCGCGGAAGGCGCCGGCCCAGCCCAGGCCGTGTCCCTCCAGCGAGGAGCCAGGCGCCTCAGCAGTGGCGGAACACCACCGCGGCCGGCGCCCCGCCCCCTCCGGCCTCGCTCATTGGCCGCGGCCGCCGCCGCCGCCGCCGCGCGCCCGTCAGCCGGCCCGCGCCGAGCCTTCGCCTCAGTGGCGCCGCGCGCACGGGGGGCGGGGCCTGCGCCGGTGGGTGGGCGCGGCCTCCCGGCGTCCCGCCCGCGACTCCGCCCACCGTCGGCCCTGTCGGGAGCGCGCCCCCGCGGCGGGCTACCGGACGGCGCGTTCGCCGCCTGGCCCCGCCCCCCGGATCGGAGCTCCGCCCACCGCGCGCGCCGGCTTGCGGGGGAAGTGACGTTGCGGTACGGGGCCGCGGAAGCGGACGGCGGCGGTGACCCGCGGTGGAGGGGGTGGGGGTGCTCGGTCACGGCCGGCGAGAAGGGTCGTTTAGGGCACCCACTCCCGGGCCGTACGCTGGGGCGGCCGGCGCGCGGGCGGTGACCTTGGCAGGGGGCGGCCGCGGCCTGCCTGCGACCCGCTGTGTGACCTTGGGCAGGGCGCTGGCCCTCTCGGGTCTCCCTCCAGATGTGCCTGGCGTGACGGGCAGGGCTGTGGGAGCCGGCCGCGCGCGCCGGTGCCCGAGGGCCGTGGTGGTCCAGGGAGCCTCCCGGGCAGGAAGAGCGGGGCTCCCGGCCCTCCTGAGCGCGGTGGCCCGCTGTGACCGGACCTCCGGGGGCGGGGGGGGGGGTCCCTGTCGCCGCCGCAGACGCTGCCTTGCCGGCTCAAGCTCACTGGGGCGGCACTGAGGCCGCGCATGCGCGCTCCTGGGCCCCGAGAGGTCATTAGGGACTGCGTGGCCCCGGGCTCCCCAATTGGAGGCCCTGAGCTTTGCATGGGAGTAGTGAGGGGTCAGATAGGGGGCGTCGCTCCCTGCCTGCCCCGGGGCTCACCTCGGCCCGGGGGCAGGGGCGGGATTGAGGACGGGGCTCCACCCTGGCCAACTGCACGGGACACCTGGGGGTAGAGCAGGAAGCGGGGAGGGGGGTTATTTTTAGGTAGAAAAGGGAATGGCACTTGGGAAGACACCCAAAGGCGGTGAGAGCATGAAGCACCCAGCATCCCGCGGTTGGGTAAGGGGGGGTGTCAGGGATGCAGCTCCCAGGCACCAGCCCGGGGCCCCCCCAGTCCTAGGACTCTGGAGCCAAGCCAGCTGTTGCCAAGACTGGCAGGAGAGATGCAGCCTGGGGCCGACTGGAAGAGTCGTCCCTGCAGGGCGGGTGCAGGGGCAGAGCCAGGGACACACGAGGGCCATGGGGGCAGGTGCTCAGGCCATTCCCACAGGCAGGCCTGCAAAGCCACAGAGGTCATCACTGCCGTCCTTCTAGGCCCTCCAAGAGTCCATCAATACTAGCCAGGTATGCCAAGGATGAGTGGCTCTGTGACCCCGGCCGGAGCAGGACTCAGATACCTGGGAGCGCTTATGCCAGGGAAGGGGAGCTGAGCTGGGCTTTCTTTCCTGGCCTACCGGGGCCAGTGACCGGGCCTCAAGCCACCCAGGGGGCCTCAAGCCACCCAGGGCACCTCTGCGTTTATCAGAAGGCTTGTGACTGACCAAGTTCTATCCACCTGTCCCTCTCAGCCTTACTGGGATAGTTACCGAAGGCTTCCAGTGGAAGAAGAGGTACCGTCTGTGCCACATGAACGTCTTTCATGAGATGTGAGATCATTTCAAACCCTCCTGCAGCCAGGGGCGAAGCTGTGGAGGTGGAGTAGCAGGCCAGAGGTCACCACTGGGTCTCAGTGCTCACGTGTGGGAGGGTCAGACTTGGGCCAAGTGTCTTGTCCAGCGCGATGGAATGCGTGTTCCAGCCTGCCATGGCTCTGTGTCACGGGGCTCGGCCCACACTGGCCGGGAGCCCAGTCATCACAGTGCCATCTGTCACAGGCCCGCGCTGTGCATTAGCCAGGGGGAGGGATTCGAATTGTCCCCGTGTTACAGACGAGTAAGCAGAGCTTAGAGCAAAGGGAAGTCAAAAGAAAAAGTGAAACTTTAGGTCAAAGAAAATGTTTTAATACGTAGTACTTATCTATTTGTCTTTAGACCAATGCTACCATAAAATGTGATTTTTATGTTTTGTTTCGTTTTTTGGAGGAAGGGCCCTTGAATAATGTGGCCCTGAACGGGTGAGACCAGAGGCGCTGCAGGTCTCTGGGGGAGGCTGTGGGCTTCCTGGGACACGCTTCTGCCACGGCCCGTGGCCACAGCCATCACCCGGCCTAGAAACTAGAGCGCTTACAGTTTTGTAGAGTGAACGGAACCTGGACTGCAGGCTCTCCGCGGGCGAGGCTCCCAGAAATGAACCCGCGCTCGGCACTTGGCAGCAGGCCGTTAACCCAGCTCCCTGCTGCAGGCCTCTGCCCCTATCAGGAAGAAGCTGAGTTGTCGCTAACAGACCCCACTGAGGGGAGGCTGTCGATGTTCTCCAGGGAGATAATCATTCTCACGTTTTTATTTTACATAGTTTCCTAGTTTTCTTCTCCATGCTTAAGGGAGTCAACTCACTTGACCTTTGACACAGGAATTAAAAGTCCCATTTGAAAAGAGGAAGCCAGCGCCCTGCAGGCTGGGGTCATTACCCCAAGAGGGACGGTGCGAGGCCACGGCCGCTGTGTGCCGCTGCCCCCGCACATCCTGCACACCCCGCGGCTGCCACTAGGACGGCTCCTACAGTCCCCCTTGCTCCCTCCGCTCAGCCCTCAGTGCTTCCCCGCATTCAGCTGCTAGCCCCCCGGGGAAACGCTCCCTCCACCACTCACCAGCCTTCACTGGGGGACTCAAGCAGGCCCACTGAGGCCTTGCCAGGCAAAGGGAGAGATGTCCCAGCCTGCCAGTGGCCATCATTGGACCACCACCGGCCGAAACTGCCAAGGCCACGACTCCACGGGAAGCAAGGGCCAGGTCACTTAGCCTTGCTGCAGATGCTTCTAACTGGCAAGTCTGGGAGGCACTCGGAGAGAGGGAGGTGCAAATGGGGATGTGAGGCAGAGGAGCCTCTCAAGTGACCTGCCCCGTCTTAATCCCAGAAGGAGCCACAACACAGTATTTTTGGCCTTTCCTTCAGTGTGCTGTCTGTCCATAGGTGTTCACTAGGCAACTCCACGTGATACCAGCTTCCTTGTTGCAGGACTTACCAGAGCCTTCAATGTGCTGATGTCACTGGACAGCTCTAAGGAGAATGGAATGCAGCTTTGATGGAGTTAAGTGAACTTCTGATCCCAGAGCATCTCAGGCGGGACTTTGAGGGAAGCTTTTTATAAACGCCACGGGGCGGGGGAGCCTAAATGGTTTTCTCACAGGAGGGCTCATCTAACTCAGGAGCTGAGCTCCAGGAGAGAGACTAACCTGGGATGCCCTGGCCTGCCCTCCACTGCTGTCCCCAGCATTCACGGGAGCAGCCTGCGGTGCTGATGCAAGGCTGGGGGCCCGTCCACATCAATGCCTCTGACGTGCACGCAGCCACTCCCCCTCTGCAGAATGTCCTTGCATCCAGTCAATCCTGGGCATGCTCATTTCCTGTTTTACAGATGAGAAAACAGGCCCAGAGAGGCTGTAACCTGTGTGCCAGAGGTGGGTGTGGAAACCAGCACCAGCCTGGCAGCCACCGGGCTAGCCAGGGAAGCAGCTGTTGTCCAGACTGAGCGAGGGCTCGGCCATGACTCCAGGGTACCGTGCACACACCTGTGCCCTGGGCACACCTTGGGGCCTCCTTCCCGGACCTGCCACCCTTAGAGCTTTGGGCTCTGGGCCATTTTTGTGACCTTGGTTTGCATAATGTGTCCTGTGTTCTGGCAGGGAGTGGGCACAGGACCTGAGGCACTGGGACGCTGAGGCTGCGGGGTGATCCTCCGGGGAAAGGCCCTCCTCCAGAGCAGGGGTGCACAGGCTGGGCTGACAGGAGGACCATCACCCTGCACAGGCCATGGAAGCAGGGGCCCCCAGGGAACAGCAGGAGTCGAGATTTGGTCTGGAGGCCCAGCAGGGAGCCCTCAGGCAGGTGAAGCTCGGGGCTCAGAGCGCAAGGGGCAGCAGGGGCCGAGCCAGCTTTTTGTGAAGGTTTTCACTCGGTGCAATAAAAGCCCAACAGACAAGCGTCCAGACACCTGCTGTTCACAAGCAGCGCACCCACACAGCTGGGTCTGAGCCCTCCCACGGGGCCGAGAATCCACGTCACACCCACAACTGCAGGGCCCCTGGCCGCCGCCCCGTGGCTGTGCTGCACCCCCACACACACACACACACAGCCCCAGAGGGCTCACCGTTCGCACGCCCACTCGCCCGCTCCCGGGAACCGTCCCCAAACACACACAAACGCATCTGCGCTAAGTAAAAGGCTGGAAAAAGAGACCCCATGTTAACTCCTGTCAAAAGAAAGCTGGAGCCGCTGCCCTCGCTCATGGGGAGACAGGGAGGAGCCAGGCGGGAAGCCCCTCTGCCGCTCTGCTCAGGTCACTGTGGGGCTTGGATTTGGGGGGCGGGAGGGGGTGGGGTTCGGACACAGAGGCACACGGGAGCCAAGGCACCTGAGGTGGCAGCAAGGACTCCTGGCGTGACCCCAGTGAAATGTTTCTCCGTGGACAAAGCTGGCGGACCTCACCAGCGGTGTGAGCAGAGCCATCTGTCCAAATGTCTGTGTCCTTGACACCCAACCTGGGTGCTTTTGCTCATCTCATTAAAGATGCTTGAGGTAACTGGTTTCCTTTTATTTTCCCGCAGGCTTTTTCAGAAGTGCTTTTCTTTTTTTAAACAAATCCGTATGGCTCCCCCCCACCCCTCACTTAGTTCTGCTATCAGCTGCTTTGCTGAGCTGGCCTAGTATGCCTGCCTCACAAACATGTCAGCCACGGAGAACCTTCTTCAGCTCTGTAGTAGTTCGTCTGTGCTTCTCCCTAATGACATTTTATTTGCTCCCCTATAAACAACAGAGGTAGAAAAACAAATTGTTTACCATAGGGGGGAAAGGCTGGGAGAATTACCAGGCAGCAAGAGAGACGTTTTCTAAGAAGAGGATTGTTTCTTCAGGAAGATGCAAGGACCCCCAGAGCAGGGCTCAGACACGTGAAGTAAAAAGCCGGCAGAACTAAGGGGAGGCACAGACAGACCCAAAATTGTATGTGGTAATTTCAACACTCCTCTCGGCCCGCGGAGAGCGGCTTACAGAGCGAGTCGGTCTGAAAACTCAGGAGGGATGCCGCACACGTCAACACCACTCCCCACCAGCTTCAGCCCGTTCTCCAGCGCACCTGGAACGTTCTTCACGACAGACCGCGTACTGGGTCACCATCTACTGAACACACCTAACAGGACAGAAATCCTACAGGGCCCATCCTCTGACTACAACAGAATTAAACAAGAAGCCGGTAACAAGAAATATATTTAAAAATACACAAAAGGCACAAACAATAAAGTTTCTAAAAAAATTGATAAACTGAACTTTATCAACATTGAAAATATTTGCTCTTGGGCGCCTGGGTGGCTCAGATGGTTGAGCGTCTGCCTTCGGCTCAGGTCATGATCCCAGGGTCCTGGGATCGAGTCCCGCATCGGGCTCCCTGCTCCGCGGGAAGCCTGCTTCTCCCTCTCCCACTCCCCCTGCTTGTGTTCCCTCTCTCGCTGTGTTTCTCTCTGTCAAATAAATAAATAAAATCTTAAAAAAAAAAACAAAAAGTACTGCCCCCAAGACACCTGCCTTCATCAGAGAAAGAGAGCAACTCTGGAGCATCACACCCAGAGTCCACAGATGACCGCAGGGCCCCCCCCGGTGGTGCACATTCTGTGGGTTTGGCCAAGGGCATCGGGACAGGTGCCCACCACCGCAGTACCACCCCGAGTTGCTCCCCGGCCCCCACATCCCCCGTGCTCCACCTGCTCACCCTCCTCCCCCCAACCCCTGACAACTGCCGATCTTGGTGCTGTCTCCGTGGTTCTGCCTTTTCTGGGATGTCCCACAGCCTGGACGCTCACTCATTTTTGATACTTACATAGTAAAGAAATGATGCGGCTTTCTTTTCTGGCTATTTCTGTTTGCTTTATGATTACCAAATTGAAAACAGGAGGTACAGGGCACTGGCCTCAGGGACAGATGTGTATCAGAGCCTTGGGAAGAAGGACTGGTTTAGACCCAGTGCTGCGTAGCCGCAGTTAGATTCTAGATCCGACAGCTCGATTTTCACCTGCTCCTCTTGGTCAGCCCCGGGGCTCAGGGTTCCAGAGTCCTCCAATCAATCCACTGCCTCTGCTCGCCTTCCCCTGGGCCAGTTTGGCGGAGTCAGCAGAGCCAAGGAAAGGGGTGGTGGCCCCTCCAAGCCTGGTCCAAGGCCATCTTCCTCAAAAATTTCTTTTATTTAAGTTCATTCTCCTTGCTTTGGACGGTCAGTCTCCTTTCCCCATCCGAAAAGTTATATAAACTTTTTCCAAAATCATCTTCTACGATCTCATTTACATTTAAATCCATGACACATCTGAGGCTTCCTAGGGCTAGCCGCCCCCCCAGAAGTGGGTGACCAGCCCTGCCCGTGCACCACTGCACACCTGGATCCTTCCTGTGGGGCGGGCGCCACCACCATCTCTGTTCTCCTTATCTGCACCCAACAGCTTTTACCTGCCGCCCTGTGCCTGGTGAACAAGCAGCATGGGCGGCCAGACGGGTCGGCCAGTGCCCAGGCTTGATGTGGGACCCGACTCGGCATTCAGCGGACAGCGAGCAGGCAGGGAGGCCAGGGGCCTGCGGTGTCCTGAACAGCAGGGACAGGAGACGCACGTGACACAGGCCAAGGCAGGGGCCAGACTGTGCAGAGGAGCGCCCAGTTCTGTGATGCACTAAAAGCCACTGAATTGTGCACCTTAAACAAGCAAACTGTACAGTATGTGGATTACAGCTCAAAGCTTGTTTAAAACACGGCTCTGGGCGCCTGGGTGGCTCAGTTGGTTAAGCGACTGCCTTCGGCGCAGGTCATGATCCTGGAGTCCCTGGACCGAGTCCTGCATCGGGCTCCCTGCTCGGCAGGGAGTCTGTTTGTTTCTCCCTCTGACCCTCTTCCCTCTCGTGCTCTCTCTCAATTCTATCTCAAATAAATAAATAAAATCTTAAAAAAAAAACAAAAAACGGCTCTGCAGGAGGTGCTCACGTGCCCAGACACGCCCCCAGGCTCGCTAGGTCGCCATCAGCCTGACTTTAAAATCCTCACCTCCTTGCCTTTAAAAATCGTTGGATGCCCACCGCCTGTGTCTGTACTTGATGTCCCTTTGGTGACTCAGGCCCACAGAGGTGCCATCTGTCCCTTCTCTTGCCCACAGCCTGGACGGGGTGGCAAAGCCCAGCAAGTCTCCCTCCTCGTGACTGCCTGCCCGTGGCAGCTAGGTCCAGGGCCTGGGTCAGACTCCGCTCTGACCACACTGGTCACAGCACCGGTGCTGGTGGGCAAGGCCAGGGGTGGCTCGGATGTCCGGTGGTGCCTCTCACTGCAGAGGTCTGAGCAGCCCCTGATGCCTGGTGCCTGTCAGGCTGCACATGCAGACATACACACATTCCACTATTTCTGCACTTATCCGCTAGAATCCTGGCGTGGACACTGCTCCACGTGGGGACCCTGTGAGGAGGTGTGGGGGCGGGGGATGGGTAAGCGTCCCCCACACTGAGAAGGCGCTTTGAGCCCAGAAGATGAAGCAGGCCAGTCCAGCCCGTCTCCGGGTTCACGCAGGGTAACTGACAGGACCCCGGGCAAAGGACGATCCATAGCTGCTGCAGTTCTTCCCTGAAAATCCAGACCTCAGTCCCCGAGTCTGTAGAGCAAGGGGACACACAGAAGGGCACCGTAGTGAGATCCAAGTGCTTGCACACACCCGACAGCTGACCTTTAACAGACCTCGTGGTACCACCTGTGCGGCAAGAGGGGGAACGCTGTTCTCTCTAGCAGAATCGCAGAGGCCGAAGCATGCCCCTGTGCATCCTGGCCTTGGCAGGTACTCCAAGTAAGCCTATCAGTCTCCAAGGCGCCCAGAACACACCGCTCCCAGAGAGGTCAGCCAGTGAACAAGACGGAGGGCCAGAGAGGGAGTGGGTATTGTCAGCAAGCCTGCCGGCCCCATGGCACAACTCATTCGGGTTGGGCCAGAGACAGATCGTCCCCTCCACTCACCACCTTGCAAGCGAGACCTGGCTCTCATCATCTCCCAAAAGTGGCCCATCTCTTGCTTTTTCTAAAATATCGTTATGAGCTTGTGCGTGTAAACCATTTTGATGGGTTTTAATCCGTTGCATTTCTTGTCCCCACTGAAGATCAAACTGTCCCGGCTCTGGCTGGTGCAGCGGTCTCTTCGGGTCACTGCTGAGTCCTCTGGGTGTGACCCTCCTAGACTTTCTCTGCTCAGGCTCATCGCCAACATCCCCACACCTGGGATCAGCCACTCTGCCAAGAGGCCCTCATGGTGATTCACGGTACTTCCAGACTACAACGTGGGGCCAAAGAATGGTCACTGCCCTGGACCGGTCACTGTTTCTAGAGCTTTTCAGCAGCAAGGGTCGGGGGGGTGGGGGAGATAAAGATGACACAGCTCAGATATGGATGTGGGTTAAGTCTATGTTACATATAGACTAGAGATAAGACTTAGATCAGATGCCGACACGTTGGGACACAGACTAGATACATGGTCACATACGGACGAGACCCACACGCACAACATGTGCAGACTCCTGATGGCCACTTTCCACCCGTGTTACATGAACAGAGTCAGGCAGTACGCAGCCTCTCAGACTGGCTTCTCTGCAGGCTCACTGTGCTGCACGTCTGGACAGCTCGCCCCCTTCTGCAGCTGAGTCGGACTCCGCGGTCCGCCGGCCACTCCATGTCGAACGGCTCACCTGCCAAGTTTGGCAGATCCCAGACCACACGGCTCTTCCAGAAGCTCTTCACTGGGTGCAGGTGTTTCCTTTCTCCCACACGGAGGACACTGGAAGATCCCGTAACTACTCACTGGGATTTCCCAGCAGTGTCAGAGCAGTGAGGCTGGTACCCACCACGTGATCGCTACAAACACGAGCCTTGCGTCTGCCCACCTCCCCCGGCCTGTTAAGATTTTATCTGTCAGAGCACACGCACAGGCAGGGGGACCCCCTCTCCTTTTCAGCAGCTGCCAGAACCCACACCCCCCGCCCGCCCGGCCCTCTCGGGCGGACCGCGTGTCCTGGCGCTACAGCCAACCCCGCGTGCGGCAGCATGATGGCTGAGAAAATTGTGGCCTGATCTTGGCTGGCACAGCTTGTTTTCCAGAAGATTCCTCAGGAAGGGCTCCCAGGAGCAGGTTCTCAGAATTCGGAGTTCTCCCAAGTAGGGAACAGTGCTCCGTGACCTTTATACTTGAAAGTTGAGTTTTCTGGATATAAAACCCTTGGTGCGCGTTTTCTTTCTTCAAATCTCTTAAACATGCTACTACTCCATCCTCTCCTCCCGTAAAGCACTTCTGTCGAGAAGTCTGATACTCTGGGGCGCCTGGAGGGCTCCGTCGGTTAGGCGTCTGCCTCCGGCTCAGGTCATGATCCTGGGCTCCCTGATCAGCGGGGAGCCTGCTTCTCCCTCTGCTTCTCCCTCTCCTTCTCCCCCTGCTCGTGCTCTCTCTCTCTAATAAATAAAACCTTAAAAAATAATTTAAAAAAAAAGAAGTCTGATAATCTAATGCTTTCCCTTATAAATAATGTGCTTTTTTTCTAAGATGTCCAAAGGATTTTTCTTTTTCTTTAAAGTCCAGTAATTTTGCTAGAACGTGTCTTGGTGTTGGTCATTCTGGGCCAGTACGTTCAGGATGCGGTGTGCTTTCAGTGTGTGGTTTCGAATCTTGTGTACTTCAGAAAAGTCTCCGGGAATGGTCATTCCCCGTAGGAAAAGGTCTTGCAAAAGGAGAGTACACTCTCACACCGACCGGGGTCCTGGCGACACAGTCCCTGTGGGCATCCTGTGCGCGGCCCTGACAGCAGCATGATTTTGCCGTTCACCGGCTCAAGGGCATCTGGCTTGTCTCCAGTCCAGGGAAGCTACGATTCCAAGCGCAGTGAACATTCACACACCGGTTTGTGTGTGAACGTGTGTTCTCCCTCTGGGGTCAACGTCCAGGACAAGGACTGGGCTTTACGGGGGCTGTGTTTTCCGTTTTTAAGAAATCAGCAGACCATTGAGCCTCCTGCCAGCGCAGCCAGGAGGCCGCGCCCGGTGCTCAGCCGCACTTAGTGTTGGTCCTATGACCGCCAGCCACCCGGCAGGTGGTTTTCAGACGCGCGTCCTTGAGGATAGGCCCCTCCTCAGGCTCCTCTGCCATCCGTGTGCCCCTCCAGGGAAACCTCCACCCGCCCTCTTGCTCCCTTTTTTAAAGGTTTTATTTATCGAGAGAGAGAACGAGCAGGGAGGGGGCAGGGGAGAGGGGGAAGCAGGCTCCACGCTCGGAGTGGAGCCCAGCAGGGGGCTCAACCCCAGGACTCTGAGATCATAACCGAAGGCAGACGCTTCACCGACTGAGGCGCCCCCCCCCCTTTCACTCACTTTCTAGGTGGAGTGATTTTTGAGTTTTGAGACTTTTGATATATTCTGGATACAGGTCCTGTGAAGTGCGTGGTTTACAAAGGTTTTTCTCCTCGTCTGCCGTTTGTCTTTCCATCCTAACAGGCTCCTTCCAGAACAAAAGCTTTTAACTGTGACGAGGTCCATTTTAGTAATGCTTCCTTTCGTGGATCATGCCTTTGGGGTCAAGACTAAGAACTGTGCCCAGCTCTAGAGTGCAATGATTTTCTACAAGTTTTACGCTTTACATTTAAGAAGCCTGTGGCCCATTTTGAGTTAACTTTTGTACAACATGTGAGATTTCGGTTGTGGCCCATGGCCGTGGACGCCTAGCTGCCCACGAGGGCCCTCTGGCTTCTAAAACGGCTCCAACAGTCCCCTCCCAGTCTCACACTCCTGTGTGACCCCCTCCCCTTGAGTGTCGGCTGGCCGGTGACTTGCTGCTAATCAACAGAAGTGACAGGCTGTCACTCCCGACCCGAAATCAAGTTACACAGGCCTGTGACCTCCGCCTGGCTGGCTCTCTCCCTGCTTGCTCCAAGCAAGCTGCCATATGGAGAAGCCACCCAGTGAGGAACAGAGGCCATCTCTGGCCAACTGCATGTGAGTGGGGCTGGACATGGACCCTTCCGCAGTCAAGCCTGCAGATGAGACCCCAGCCCCAGCCCACTTCCTGACTGCAGTCCTGCAAGAGCCCCCAACTAAGCCACAGAAACGGACATTTGGTCGTTCTTGTGAGTCACTAAGTTTCAGGGAAACCTGTTGTGCATCAAGAGATGACTCGTATAGCCTTGCACTGCCTGCCCACGTCAACCACAGGCCCAAGGGGACTGGAAGGAAGTCCCTCTGGAAACTCAAATTCTGCCTTTTCCCCAGAGTGCACACCAACACTGGAATGCACTGTCAAAATCACCTTCAGGGCCACTGGAGGACATGTCACATGCCCCACACATGGCCTGGCACTAACTTGGGGGGTAGCATGCACTGGCCTGAGCCCTGGGACCCCGCCCCGGGCACACCCACCCACATCTCAGCCTCCATGAAATGGCTAGTATGCCTCTGTCATCAGCTTCCCGCTTCCTAAAGGCCTGTTATTCTGCCCGAAGACCATCCCTGCCCTGAGCGGTAGTGAAGGAATGAACCAACGTGCAGGGCTGTGGAGACGAATTAAGTGGGTCTCCTGGCAACCACAGCTGCTTGTGCGGCATTCACTGTCTCCTTGAATCCCCACGGACGTGCTATGGAGTAGACACTATTATCCCACTCTTAGAGATGGGGCCGTGGAGGCCCCCTCCCACAGCGGGAAGACAGAGCTGGGGCTGAGGGGCAGGCCTGCGTCCCACACCCCCACACAGTGTCCCTGATGCGCCAGACCAGGCGGAGAGCTGAGAACACGTACACAGTTGGTGCCTTTGTTAGAACACAAAAGTCATCAAAGCCCTTAGTGCCAATAATTGGAGACCTGGCTTCCTATATTGCACTGAGGGAATTATTTTTCTGGAAAACTTAATGTGAATCTTTGAAATGTGAGTTTCACAAAGTGGCGTAAGGTCCAAGTAAAGCCTGCACATTGGAAAGCAAACAAAACAGCAACAATAAAGCAAAAAAACGCACAGGCACACGCACACACATGCACATGCGCACATGTGAGGACATGCACACGCGTGCACACGTGCATGCCTGTGCACACACACACAGAAAAAACACGCTAAAACCATCCTTAAATAAAATATGCAGGCCCAATGATCAAAAAGGCACACTTCCTCCCACCCAGCCAACCCAGGTTCAAAGACGACAGCTCAGCTGTTGACATGCAAGGTACCTACGGTCTGCCAAGCACCGTGATAGGACTCTGCCTACATGGAATAAAGACCTCTGCTGGTCACAAGAGCCACCCACACGGGTCTCCACAGCCAAAAGTGCAGCCTTTGGTTCAGGCAGAGACTGCTGACTCACCTGAGAGGCTCCACAGACGTCTTCTACCAAAGGGACAGGATCCTGATAGACCAGCAAGAAACAAGAATGGCTTTCCAATGCATGAAAAAAAGTTGGGGGACACAGGATGACAACCCTGATAAGCTGACCACGTTTACGCACGGGGAGATAGGAAAATGAATCACCAATGGGAACGAGATAGCAATCAGCCTGGAATTGTGAAGAGTTAATCATGCTGGACAAACTTAATTTAGTTCTGACACTTCTTAGTTCGATGTACAAGAATCAAGAATAAAGACGACTCAATCCTAGCCTACTGGTTATTTGTAACACTCATATAGAAAATACCAGATTATGTTAACAGCCTTAAAAGGCAGAAACTAAAGTCTGAAGATTTATCTCCTTGTTGCTTAAGAGCATTCCAAGAATTTAAATGTGAAGCGAAAGCTAGTAGCCAGAATGATTCTTCTAGAACCTAAATCAGATGTCACGTCCCCTACTGCCCACCTCACTCAGCCCAAGTCTATGTGTGCAACACTCCTGCTCCAGCCAACCCAGCCTCCTCACCCTCGTATGAGACCACCCCAGTCCACTCTCTGGCCACGAGTTAGGGACCAGCCCCTCAAGGCCTCCAAGTCTCCTCCTCCAACACCAGCCTGAAGGCCAGAATCTCCTCCCCAAGAGGGGCTCTCCTGGTGTGGAGTTCTCGCTGTCTGAAGACCTGTGAGCTAGAGAGACATCGTATCTGCCCTGTCCCCAGCCCCCGCTGACCCCACCCCCCCCAAGCATGTACATGCGTGTGCGCACACAACGCACAGCAATGGGCCAGGCCCGGGCTGCTCCAGACACCGCGGTTCAGATAGGGTGGAGGCACACGGGAGCCACTGGGGCTGCTCGTGGCCCATCAGGGGACTCCATGCTTCCCGGCTCTGCCTCTGGGCTCCTAGGTCCACCCTCTCAATTATTCTTTTCCCACAAAAGGCAGCCTGTGGGGCACCTGGGTGGTTCAGTCAGTGAAGGGGCTGACTCGTGATCTCTGGGTCGTGAGATCAAGCCCCACATCGAGCCCCAGGTCGGGATCCGCACTGAGTGTGGGGGTCTGCTTGAGTCTCCCTCCCTCTGCCCCCGCCCCTCCAAAGGGGCGGGGGCAGGGGGGAGAAGGCAGGCCGGTTTGCAGCCATGCAGCTTCCTTCCCATGGGTCCTGCCAGCTGACTTGGGAGGGTCCAGGGTCCCTTTCAGCACAAACCAGCAGGGTTTCTGACGTGATTCTCTCCAGAGCTTTCCGAGGCTCCTGTGAAACTTCTCGGGCTCAGATTCCTTAAACAAAAGCCACCAGCACAGTCTCCTCAGAAGCAGCCCCTCTGGCTTGAGCTTCCGCTCGGGGACGGCTCCGGAGTTTCGTGGGAACCTGGAAGCCACTCCCGACTTTCTAAAGTCTGAACAAGCATTTCACAGCCACAGCTTCACACAGAGGACACCTTCCTGGCCGTCCTGGAGCGCTGGCTGTCCCGGGGGCCCACCTCTGCTAGGACACCGTGTCTAAACAAGAGCCCTGCGTGTCCCCAGGAGGGCTGAGGGCCATGGAGACCAGCAAGTGCCGCTCCTCTGCACGCAAGCCCTTCCTCCGGCTCCCACTCTGCTCAGGCCTTTCAGCCGGGGCTTCAGCAGGAAGCGGACACCTGTGGTGCTGCCTGGAACTCTGCCCAGCCCACCCAGTCCATCCTTCTCCACCTCCACCCCACACCTAACAGTGCCGCTCAGCTCCGTCGCCACATGGCCAGGACCCATTCTGCGCCAGCTCCTAATATTTGCACACCTTCCCACCTTCCTCCCCTCCCCCTCCCCCGGTCTCCTCAAAGCCCCCGAGGGACCCGCCCGCACTTTACTCCTCAAGCTCCTGCCCAGCTACAAAGTCTTGCCCACGTGAGGATGTTGCTAGCAGTCTATACACCAAACTCCTACCCCAGGGCCTTTGCACTTGCTGCCTTCTGAGGCAGATGGTCCTCCCGGAGACCATGTCTGTCCAAATGCCACCTCATCAGGCATCTCTCAACCAGCCTATAAAAAAAATGACAACTTCCCACCTCCCAGTCCTCCCCAAGCCCCCTGCCCATCTCTGCTCTTACCCCTTAACCTGACACTGTACTTACAGTCTTCTTTCCCCAGTAGAGTGTGAGTGCAGATTTTGGAGCACCCTGTCTCCTGCAGGTCTCCAATACCAATAGAACTGTGCCTGACACAGTATGGGCTCAACAAAGTGAACAAGGAAGGCCCCCCCCTTTTGTTTTTTTAGGATTTTTATTTATTTGACAGAGAGAGACAGCAAGAGCAGGAACACTAGCAGGGGGAGGGGAGAGGGAGAAGCAGGCCTCCCGCGGAGCAGGGAGCCCGATGCGGGGCTCGATCCCGGGACCCTGGGACCATGACCTGAGCCGAAGGCAGACGCTTAACGACTGAGCCACCCAGGCGCCCCAGGAAGGGCTCCTTTTGAAAGACCTTGAACAAAGCTGACAAAACCCATCCTTTGCTTGAGATAACGTCAGCATCATGTCTGAGGGACCATTCTTAGGGCACGTGGCCGTGGCCTAGTGGCCATGTCTGTAGGCCAAGTTTCCAGGGGTCAAGTGCATAACTACAGAAGACACAAGGTGGTCAGGGCTGCCCCTCGAAACCCAGGTCCGATGCTCACTCTGCTCCAAGGCAGACTGCACAGCCCTGGTCTGTCTCAGGAAACACGGAAAGGCCCTGTCACTCTCCCCAGCTGCTGAATGAGCATCAAACCCCGTTAAGTCTGCCGGGCACACGCCAAATGTGGCCAGGCTCTGCAGTCACAGGACATCCGGATGTGACTCTGGCCCAACCAAGATCCTCCATCAGAGCTCCAAACCTATGAAATAAGGTCCTCCTCACTGGGCAGAGCTCAATGAGCCAGGGCCATGCTTCCTTCACCACCGTGTGCTGTCCTCCCAGTGCCACTCGGTAAGGACAGATACTTAGGTCCTTCAAACGCAGGAATTATCTCAGCAGGTAGCCTATTTGGCAACGTAATAAATCAGGTAAGAAGGTTCTTTTTATTTTTGTAATATCATTCCATACAAAAGCAATAGAAACATAACAATCTTAACAAGAAGTTTACAACTGAATATTTGAACAGAAAATCTGTACACGTTATCATTTACAGCAACTTTACATGGTAAATTAAATGACTGTAAAAAATGTTCTTTCTAAACCCCTCTGCTGCCTTAACTCTTGGAGTATTACAGGTAGAAGGCCTACCTAGCGCTATTTACAAGTACCAAATTAAGACTGTATAACTTACATAAAATCCCTTAACAGCTCAATTTACTACCTTCGACTATTCAGTGCTCTCTCTGTAGGAGGGAAAAAAACACACCTTGACGTACTGACAAAAAGGCCCAAAATTAAGTTCCCGTAAAGATACTAAAGTTATCCAATTATGAGAATACTCAGATACCAGTAAAGAAAGCTGATGCGTGACTGGCCCCATGAATGTGCGACTAACCCCAAACCAGCCATCTGACAAGTAACAACTTAACGTCTAACATACTGGTGGAAAACCAGTTAAAATATGCTTGTCAAGTTAACTTGGAAGATGGTAGAGATTAAGCAATTAAGTTTTCAAGACTGTGTCAAGTTCAATTTTCCTTGGATTTAGTTCCATATACAATTTAAAACATGCAAAATACATTCACTATACATAAAATTAATGTTTCTTAAGATAATAAGGCAAGAATATCAATTCACCATGAGATAACGCGATAATGAACTAGGAACAGAAACCATCCGGTTACCAACACAGGACACATGCTCGGCCGGCCCCCAACCTGCCAGGTGGAGGCAACTCTCGCTCCCAGTGGCCTCCAGGTGGCATCAGTTAGCTCATGGCTGAGAAATCTTTCAAGGGCTCAGTTAAACAAGCTTCCAAATCAAACTCGTCCTCCACTCGGCAGTCCACGTGCCTGACTTTAGTGGGTGTGCCAGAGTACACGTCCTAGAAGACAGGAGCACAGTCAGGGCTAGCTCCCAAGACACAGGGGACTTGCTGCTCGTGACACGAAGCACAAGGCTGCGCACCACACCCCTACCAGGGGGCGACCACCGCCTCCTTTGCCCACAGCACCACAGGACTAAGATGGAGCATTACCAGCAAAGGTCTATGTGTGCCAGAATGCTCCTGAGAGAATTCAAAACCATTACCTAATTAAAATTCACGGATAGCATCGATCTTTCCTCTACGTGGGTATGTCAAATCCCTACCCACCAACCAATCCATTAGAAACTAACAGACCCTTTATGGCATCTGAGCCCCAGCCCTTTGACCCTACGGGGGCTGCATCGTGAACTGGATGCACCACCACCCGCTCCCCGTGACTTGTGAAGCAGAATCCCACCAAACCTACTGAGCACGTGCTCACCAGCCAAGGAGGATCTAGCTTAGCTTCTCTAGCACTGAGGCAGAGGACAGCCCCCTCCTGAGCCCATCCTGCACTGCACAACTTTTGGGCATCAAGCGACAGAGCGTATGTCAAGGTCTATGCACTCACTTATAATTCCCAGTAACTACGCTACCAAAGGACTCGTATGTGGTATACAGAACAAAAAGCTCAGATGTGTACACCCATGTACATCTATAAGCACAAAACAACTGAAAGACTGGACAAAACTAAATAGTGGCTCTCAGGGCAGGAGATACCAGTGTTTAATTTAGTGTATTTCTGAATTGCCTTACTAAACAGGTTTTGCTTTTTCATTAAAAAAACTTAATTACAAGGTCACACAATCAAATGTTAAAAGTTTATGATTTAGGGCGTTTAAACCCAGTGTGAAGCTCAATGTTTATACCAACTAAAACCAAAGTTTTAAATGAACGTTAAACAAGTTATTTTTAGGGGCGCCTGGGTGGCTCAGTCAATTAAGCGTCTGCCTTCGGCTCAGGTCATGATCCCAGAGTCCTGGGATCAGGTCCCACATCGGGCTCCTTGCTCAGCAGGAAGCCTGCTTCTCCCCCTCCCTCTGTAACTCAACTCCCCCCGCTTGTGCGCTCTCTCAAGTAAATAAATAAAATCTTTAAGAAAAAAAGTTACTTTTATAATGAAGAAATCTGGTTGATACCACTTGAATCATATTATAAATTTAACATCCCCAATAATGGGACAAAGGGACATACACCCCCCACCATGGTCACATTCTTGCCTGTTCAATCTGAATCTAGTTCTTAAAGAAACAGTAGGAGAACTCCCAAATGAGGAACTCTGCATTACAAAAACTAGCCTGAAATCTTCCCAAAAAGTCACCGGTCGTAGGAGGAAAAAAACAAGAAGACTATTTTAAGAAAACGTAAGAAATGGGGCGCCTGGGTGGCTCAGTTGGTTAAGCCACTGCCTTCGGCTCAGGTCATGATCCTGGAGTCCCGGGATCGAGTCCCGTACCGGGCTCCCTGCTCATCAGGGAGTCTGCTTCTCCCTCTGACCCTCTTCCCTCTCGTGCTCTCTGTCTCTCATTCTCTCTCAAATAAATAAAATCTTTAAGAAAAAAAAAAAAGAAAATGTAAGAAATGGCAATTTAGACAAGTAATCCTTGATTAAACTGTGGATCAAAAAAGAAAAAAAAGACTTGTAAAAAGAACATTCTTAGGGCAGCCAGGAGGCCTGAACATGGACAGCTGATTAGCCAGGAGCGTTATTCTGTCAGGATGACATTTCTGGAGTACAATGACATAATGGTCGTGTGCAGCATCTAGTGTGGTGGTTGAGGGACACAGTTACCTGGGTGTTTGTAGTATTAAATAAAGTGCTTAGGCCCGGGCTTCTCTTCCCTTCAGCACATCCAGCCATCTCTGAACCACCTCTTCTTGGACCCCCCAGGACTCCCCCCAGGACCCCTGCCTCTAATCTTCATGGTCTGGCTCCCCTCCCCTTGCCCCCTGGGGCTGAGCATCTCCCTCTAACTTCTGATTCTGCAGGTGGTATGTTCAGAATCTGTTTCTTGAGCTGGGACAAGGGTTACTTTTGATCCGAACTACGGATGCCACCAGTTGAGCTGTTCATGGGTTCCTTTTAGTCCTACATACACATCAACAGCCACAAAACTGGGATCATTCCATCATTAAATATCCTTTTATTTATCTCTACAACTTTCCCAAGTCATCAGTCTTCAAAAACAACCTATAATAGCTCTATTCCTTGTGACATAACTTTGCAATTCCTCTACTGCTAGACATTTGTATTACTCCTAACCTCGCAGTCACATGTCGGTCACAAAGAGTGTGAGGGACGCAGATGGGCCACAAGACTAGAAGGACACATGCCAGGCTTGCCACGGTGGGGGGCATGGATGGAAGGCAAAAAAAAAAAAAGAGAGAGAGAGAAAAAAAAAGGCAACTAGGCACCTTTATTTTATTGGCTTCTCAACTGTCCAAACACAGTACAGGATGATCCCATATAAAACATAAGTACTTCACAACGAACATTTGCTTTTTTCTAGTTTCAATCTGTTTTTTTTTTCATTTAATATGTATTAAGTATTTCCATACACAAATATCAAGGTGGTCTCCTTTCTAAAAGTAATAAAGGGCTTTTATTATAAACTGCTCATGTATATTTGCTTGTACACATGCAGAGAAGTCTGAAGGAACGTGCACCCAACCAACAACTACAGGATTAGATGAGCTAATTTTATATCTTGTTTTTAATCTTTAGTTTTTTTTCCCTCAAAAACCATGTAATTTTTAAAAATCGGCAAATGTGGGGGAAACCCTTAGGCCCAAAGCATACCTTTATACAGTAGTAATTAGCAAATGATCTTGTACTAGCAAATCACCCCCAAAAACTGTATACAGCCTAAAATTAACACGAGGGACGAGGCCTACACAGACACTGGAATCAGAGGAAAAATGATTTCACTTTTTTTTCCTAAGATCTTTCGCTTTTAAAATGAAAATGGTAGAACCTACTAGGTGGATTGAACCAAAAACCTCAATTAAGGCCACTCCCTAGGAACACCATCAAGTCAACATTCCAATGACATCAGAGAAAGTATAAAGGAACTCCTTCTTCATAAGCACCAAAACCAAACTTTGGCTTCAGTGTCAGCTCATCAAGGGGCAGACGCCGTCAGCAACTAACCCGACACCCATGGTGAGACGGAACCAAGAAAAGGCACTTACGAAGTTATCCTGAGAGCTTGTCTGGGACTCGGAGCTGCTTTCTGCAGACTCAGTCTCCATCTCCCCGAGGTCCACAGGATGTCTGCCAGGTGAAAGCAAACGTGTGCATCAGCCACCACTTAAAGCAGGGAGGTGCTCCGAGCCTGTTCACTAAATATGAGCACGCTGTAGCACGCTGCCCCATGCAGCAGACAGACTGACAAGTGTCTCCCCTGCTCCTGAAGCATTTGGGACAGTTTCCAGTGAAGCCCCGCCCCCCCCGCCCAGCTCCCCGCCCCACACAGGTAACTAGCCACAGTGATGGCAAGGAGAAACATCCACGTAGCTCAGAGCACACCACCACCTGCCCATTCTCAACGGTGGTGCGACTGTTTACACACCCACAAGCACCCTTCTAAGTAGAAGCTTCAATATAGGCCCAGTTAGGGGGGCTGATGAACACTGCAATCACTAATTTTTCAATTTTCTACTCCTAAAGAAGGGACAATAGTGTCACAGTGGGAAAAAAAATCAGTATGACATTATGACATCTGTGAGGCCAAATCTATAAAGCCATGTTAAAAATCATTTCAAACGTGACAGTTTCTAATAAATTTCCCCAGCACAAAGCAGAAACTCAAGTATTTGCTGAATGAATAATCTGTGTCTGAGGAAGGCAGAGACCCAGGTCAAGAAGGAGCTGAGAAGAGGTGCCCAAAGAGGGGGTGAGTGCAAGACAGTCCTTTCCACCTCCCTGTTCAACGGGCGTCCTAACCCTAGGGCAAAAATTCAGGCCTGAGGCCTTTCCAACTAGGCTTGAGTTTAAAAACCAACAGGGAGGGGTGCTTGGGTGGCTCAGTCCATGGAGGGACTGCCTTCGGCTCAGGTCCTGATGCTCAGCAGGGAATCTGTTTCTCCCTCTGCCCCTCCTCCCTGCGCATGCTCTCTCTCTCCCCCCTCTCAAATAAATCTTAAAAAAAAAAAATTTAAAAACAGGGAAAAGATAAAAGGAAGACAGGCATTTTCATAGTCCAACATGTTACTCAAATACCTTTTAGAATGTTTATTTTAAAATTTAAGAATAAACAATAGCCCGCATATTACTAGATTTACTGAGCTCCATTTTCTCTAGCTACAAAGTGAATTAAATTCAGGAAGCAGATTCCTCCCTCCACCAGCCTCCCAGAGTCCACCTGTCCGACTTTATGCACTTGTGCAAAGGGAAAACGGACATGAAGCCGTGGCTGCAGGCTACTCCACTCTCTCAGAACTTCCAGGGGGACTTAATACCATGATAACCTGCACATAAGTGATCAAGTGATTTCAGTCACTGCACAAATTGCAGAAACAGGACAAGAATGCAATGAAGACATACATTTCTTGCAAATCACATCCTTCTTCAGCTGGAGGATCCCAAAAATGCAGAGCCACCTTCCAGAGCTTGATCTGCTGGTCCCACGATCGTCGACTATACTTCTTGAATTTGTTGGGGGTCTTGGGATGGATGCCGGGTTGTCGAAGGTGTCTACAGGAAAGAGGGAGGTTGTCCTAGTACATACCATCCGCATCTATACATCAGCTTGAAGATTAACCAAACTCTGAGATTAGAGTTATCAAAAAAATCATAGGTCAACTGAGACTCTACAAAATGAGCAAAAGTAATATATGAAAAACCACTACCCCTTTAACTACTACCCCTTTACTATCTTGCTCCAGAAACGCACATCTGAACCCCAGTCCTACCGAGAAATGCGTGCCCTCTCTAAGCTTTCTGTGCAACCCTGTGAGGAGCAGGCTAGGAAGAGCATGCTGCTGGGACAAGAGGGGGCAAGGTTCATGTTTTTCTCCAAAACCATCTTTACAACCTGTCACCTGAACTTTACTCTTCCCCCATCACGCACGTTAATAGCTTTATATTTCTGGGACCACAAGAGCCCTGGGACCTGAAGTGTTAACTAACACCCTGGACTCTAACATGTTAAGTTTCCTATGGTCGTGTCCCTGGGTTTTCAGTCACCCATCCTCGTCATTCACATAAGTGCCTCAAAATGGTTCAATGGTCCTCAGAGAGCGTGAAGTAGGCCGAGAGTCAGATGCACCATGAAAGCAGACTACAAGCTAGACTGCAGTGCCCCACAGCTCCCTGAGGACGCGCCAGTGAGAAGACTACCTAGGCACTTCTTTAATATAGCGGTCGTAGGCGATGGTGTTCTTCCCGTAGTTGATCTGCTTCTGCCTTCTCATCAGGACGCTCTCATCTGTCTCTAAGTCAGCTGGCACCGTGGACCCCGCCTCCTTGGAGTCAGAACTGAAGATGAGATGGACAGAATGTGCCTTAAGGTTAAGACCACTACGTAAGAAAATGGTGAAACACAATGATGAAAGAACATCTGTCCTCTGGATTCCAAACCATGTTAATCCCAGAACAGTCCAGAACTGTCTCCACGGGAATGTAGTACATAAAAGGGAGGAAAGGACTAAGCAGCGCAAGCAGCCGAGAAACCAGCATCCCATGCACAATTCTTCCCACTAGCAGGTGACAGGCCTATCAAATTAGAGAAGAAACATTTACGTGTCACTTACCTTCCTGATGAGGATTTTCTCTCTCTCCCAAAGTCATTTATGAGGAGTTTTCTTCTATATCTGAGAGCAAAATAAACATTGCTGTTTTAGAAAGGTATACGAATTAACTGAACACAATGCTTTTAAGACAGCCCCCAGAGGTCAGGCCTTCTCCCTGAGCAGTGTGGTCTGGTGAGTGAATCAGGGTAACAGCACAGTGGTTCTGTTTATTTTCAATCTCCCTCGGTCACCTTCTCTCATAAGGAGGTGTTATAGGCCAAGCTCGTACAAAGTGCTTAGAGCAGCCAGGCCCTGTGAGCAAACAGCCACATCAATGACCCTGGGTACCACCATATGTAATGGAGATTCTCTAAGCCAAACAAAAAGCCCCTAACAGCTTCAGGTTAAGTAGTGAGATCCACTTTCGGGGAAGAAGAAAAAAAAATGTGAAGTTGAGATAAACAGTTTTTATTTCTAATACCACAATTACTTACACGTGTGCCTACTGGGTTGTGCTCGCTTTCTCCAATCTTGGAAAGAGACTGACCACCACCCCCCAGTCTTGTTCCTCATTGATTTCTATCACAGCAACTACCAAAACCCGCTTTGCCAAGGTACGTCAGCCAAAGGAGTGTAGCTTGATCTAACACTGAAACCATGAACCATCTCAAGCTAGAAGTTCATGTGTCTAAAACATGTAGTATATTACCATGTCTCCTTCCAAAAGTGCCAGGCCCCAAGTCTGCTGAGGCACCGAGGAGTTTGGACACCAGGAAATAACAAATGAGTTTGTTTCCTGTGTATCTAGAAAAGCACCGATTCTATACCAGCCTGTGCGAACTGAGAAAGCAGGCCCTCAATATCCCTTTCTGTAGGGCTTCATTCTCTCAGGGACTCCAGTTGAAAAAGACTGGCTTCTAGTATGACTAAAACCCATTTTCCAATTTTCAGACAGCTGTTGTGTAGTGTGTATTATCCTCCTTGAAGTCGTGTGAACTAAATTCTGGTACAAAGGCAGACTACCATCAGCAGCAGGTCAAACCACCTGGGTCTTACTAAAGCAGCAGCTTTCCATCAGGAAGGGTGTGATCGGCAGAACGGCCCAAAATAGAGCAGGCCTGTTTTGCAAAGAACACTTTTCGGAGACAGGCCTGTGAGACAACGGAGGAATAAAGCGGGGTCCATCAAAGGAGGATCAAGATAGAGAGGGGTCTCCATACATGGCATAAGATCTGCAGATAGTCCCTGGCAAGGGTCAGGACACATAAGTATGTGAGAAGAGCTGTTATAAGCCTTGGGAGCGGAACACAGAAACTACACAGACCAAATCAAACATCGTAGCTCTACAGTTGGGAAAACTGACATCTATATGAATAAAACAACGAATTCAAAACACTGGAGGAGCCCACGTCTGTGAACTTCCAGTTCACTTTTCTAACCAGGCACACGGTCCACCCACACACATTTTGATGCCTCAAAGAAATTAAAGCAGTCCTTTGAGTGGTCCTAACTAACCCCCACGTGTGCCTGTGCCTTTCCTAAGGAGGCAGCTATAAATACCATCAACCACTGCAGAGGTGAAACAGGCAATCTGGCCCTGCTTCCCTGCTGAGAGGACACATTTTCTCCTAAGAATTAAGAACCAATGGACTCAGTTCAACATACTCCAACTGATTATGAGCCACGGCATTTTAACTCAAAGCTCAATCAGCTGGGTTGGATGGAATATTTCAAAGGGAAGGAAAAACCCGAAAATACCAGAGAGAATGTAATCAAGAGAAAGAAGCAGTGCTTAAGGATGCATCATCTGAACCGTAATGAGTCGAGGCAGTGGCTTAGAGTTTGGGAGAACTTGGATATACACAACAATTTTGGGTACAGCTGCAAGGGGTTAACAGGCCCCACGTTGGGGACCCCTCCCTGTGCTCTCCCACTCCCGAGCTGTTACCTGAACCAGGTGTCAGACAAGAGTGCGCTCCCTATCTAAAGAGAGAGCCACACAGTTTGCTGGGGTGGCAGAACCCAATGTGGTAGGTTAGAGCACATCATGGTAGTACCATCTTCCCACCTACTGCCATGGTGGATGGATGGCCACTAAGACAGTAGTCCTGAACCTTCAGTGAGCAGGCTCATATGGCTGGCTTCTTTAAGGCATGGCTGGACCCCACCCTGAGTTTCCCATTCAGGAGGCCTGGGGTGGGGCCTGAGAATGGGCATTTCTAACAAGTGCTCAGACCCTGCTAATGCTGCTGGGATGGGGACCAGACTCTGAAGAGTCATCCTTCTAACACATACCTCAAAGCTAACATATGATAAGAAACACCAAGGGTAACGCTTCACAACGGTCTGGGTTGTATACCTTGCAATTTCTTTGTTAACTCTGGTCCTCATTTCATCCTCTTCAACTGCACTTGCCCAGTCTGAACATCTAGAATGGGGCTTCGGGCCTTCAGGAGTGGTAAAACTGCAATACAACAAAAACGTGCATTTGAACCACGGCACCTACGTTCAGTGTCCTTCCAAGCAGCACACCAGGCTATGCTCAGATGTTGCTTGCAGAGTGCCAAGGGAATGGGCTCCAAGACAGTCTACGCTCCGTCGCTCACTAGCTCACTGAGTTTGGGCAATTCACTTCAAGCCTCTCTGGGCTTCATCTGTTGAGCTTGTAAGTACCCACCATGTGCCAGTGTTGGCTGAATCATGAGAACAGTCCACTGGGGGGAAGGCCAAGTCAACAAGCCATTTTCAGCACAGACAATGGTGCCTAATACAACTTGGTCTTTTATTTACAAAATGAGAGACTATTTTTCAGTATTTTAAAAAAGAATTAAATAGCACTTCATACTAAGCAAAGTGACCAGCACATAAAAGGTACTTAATAAATGGTGCCTACTGTTCACTTTTAAATGCACCTAATTAACTATTCAGAATATATCACCTAATTAAAACAGGGAGATAGGAATATACGTGGGAGTCCCTGCTACATTAGGACTCAGTGTACTGGTAACAGCACCCCTTAGAGTTGGGCTAAGCGTAAACTAGGAGCTCAGTTCAATCCAGAGATCAAGGAGACCTTTCGTCAAGGGACACCTGGGTGGCTCAGTTGGTGAAGCGTCTGCCTTTGGCTCAGGTCATGATCCCAGGGTCCTGGGATCAAGTCCTACATCGGGCTCCTTGCTCCTCGGGGAGCTTGCTTCTCCCTCTGCCTCTCCCCTCTGCTCATGTTCTCGCTCTCTCTCTCAAATAAATAAAATCTTTTTTTTTTAAAGATTTTATTTATTTATTTGAGAGAGAATGAGAGAGAGAGAGCACATCAGAGGGGACAGGGTCAGAGGGAGAAGCAGACTCCCTGCCGAGCAGGGAGCCCGATGCGGGACTCGATCCTGGGACTCCAGGATCATGACCTGAGCCGAAGGCAGTCGCTTAACCAACGGAGCCACCCAGGCGCCCTCAAATAAATAAAATCTTAAAAAAAAAAAAAGAGCAGGCAATTTGAAAAAAGCTTAATACCAAGAATTCTCGCAGTCAGAATTGTTGGTACCTATTATTTGTAGATTAGATATAAATGGACACTTTCATTTTTCCTCCTCAATTTTCTACTGGTCACCACTGATGCATCAAAGCTAGACACAACTTCAGTTGCCACTCTAGGTGACCGGATGCACCCTAGCTGCAAACCACATGGCACGCTCTGAAAATGCAACTGCAATAACAAATGATCGCGGCATGCAATTACCATTTCTTCTCTTATAGCTACCTCACCCAGAAAAACTAAAATTAGATTTCTAAAACTAAAGTTCCAGAATCTAAAAACAATTAGCAGGGTCTGAAGTCAACTTAATGAACCAAAAGTTAATATGACTCAGTAACTGTATCCCAGATACAGAGAGGAACCAAACGGAAGGTTATCCAGAGCTGGACCTCCATGTCCTCACTCGTGGACCAAAAGGCTAAGGTCTGGGCCATGAGACTGCTGAACTCTTAAAAGGAGCTTACAAACAACCTTCCGCTACATCACATATTTTGGTAGAATAATAGAAAATACCTTTCGTACAACTAAAGCCAACTTTTTAGATTAAGCAAGTTGTATTCGCCAACCTATCCTATCTCAGAACAAGAGTACATTTAGGGAAAGTGCTCGAATGGAAAACAAACCCCACTTTGTACAATGAGCTAACTGCCTGCACGGGAACCACCTCCCACATCCCGTGATGGAAATGCACCTGGCTCTACTGCAGGCACCTATACGCACCCCCCACGCATCACCACAGCAGACTGGGGAGACAGGCAGCAATCACAGAGCCAAGAGCAGGAGCCAAGGGCTTTCTGCCATGTTAGATGAGTAAGGAGGCCCAAGTGGCTAACTACTGAGCTAGAGGGGTACCCGTGGGGATACAAAGGACTTTTAAGGCAATATAAGGATTTAACATTTTCTCCTCAGCTAAACAGGAGACCACCGGGGCACTCAGATCTCGATCTCCGTGGTGTTTCATCACTTCTCTTCACATCCAGCTCAAGCACTGTCCAGGCGCTCTCCCACACTCAGCGTCTCTTCCCAAGTATCTCTTCTAGCCCCAGGTCTTTAAAACTATATGCAGAGAGGCCACATCATGCAGAATGTGGGCAGTCTCCGCACCCACACTCAGGTCTCATCAAGTACTGCCTCCTTCCCCATGCCGGGTCTGCTCTACCCCCACCCTCTCCATCTCAGCAAATGGTTCCCCGAGGAACAAAGGTGTTCAGAGTGAAACACTTGAGTCATCCCAGACTCCTCTCTGAATCCCCCTCGACCCGCCAACAAGTACAGGAACTGCCTTAAAAAGTCTAACGTGCACCACACATTCCTCCCCACCTCCCCTTCCACCTGAACGCCGCCCCTTGCCCTCCGCTGTCAGGCTTCAGACGGGCCACGCACACCCCCAGCTGAGGGCACGTAGACCGTTAGAGCGACCACATCCCAGTCACCCACTGTCCGCACAAAGGTCGCTGACAGAGATCTTCCCTGACTGTGGCCTCTGAAGGACACACTGGCCTTCACCACTGTCCCCTGGTTTTCTTCAGCCTCTCCTTGACCCTCTGAAATACCCTGACTAGCGGCGCACCCCGTCAGGGCACAGGAGCACACGACCCACCTAGACGCCGCTGGCGTCAATACCACAGGAAAGGCTCCTCTCCCAGTACCCAGAGAACCACGATGAAAAGAGGAATCGAACCTAAACCCTGATTTGCATTCTGGCCTCGAGACCTTTTCTGACTGTGGTAGGACACTTCTCTAAACGGATTCCTCTGAGGCACAACCTAACTAGCTGCGCTGAAACCTCCGAAAAAGTTCATGGTAGCCTCCCACACCGTCCCTGAAACACAGTGAGACTCACTCACAGAGACTGAGGCCGGACACCTGTCACCAGAGGCGCTCGCGGGACCTTCAGCTACCTTAGTCACGCTGGGACACACTGCTGCCTTAAGAGTCAAGGGCTCAAAGATATGAGCACCGTTAACTAGTCAAGCGTTTGAGGCGCAAGTGCCTTAACGAGTCAGACACGGGGACCTGCAGGCACCATGACTAACCAAGTGTCGTGAGACAGCACCCCCTTAATCAATCAACTGATGCGGAGCAGACACCACAAGCGGTCAGGGGGCAACCTACAGGTACCATAAACAGGAGGGCGGGCACCCAGAGGCACCTTAACTAGTCACGTAGGGCTGCCAAGGTGCCTCAACCAGCTGCGTGGTAACCCCGGGGTGCCTTAACAGACGGGCGGGGGACCCCTCCCTGGCACCTTTACCAGCCAAGTGGGGACCCCTGGGCGCCTTAACCTGTCGGGTAGAGACTGCCGAAGCACCTTAACCAACCCGAACGAAGGCCCCCCCAGCAGACCCAACAGCTCGTGGTAACCCCGCGGTGCCTTAACCAGCAGGTGGGGAGCCCCGAGGCACCTTAACCAGTCAGGCAGGGCGCCCAGGCTCCTTAACTGGTCGGGCAGGGGACCCCCGGGCGCCTCAGCCAGCTCCGGGACAACCCACAGCGCCCTTCCTCAACCAGCCAGGCGGGGACCCCCGGGCGCCCCAACCAGCGGAATACAGACCTTCCCCGGGCGCCCCAACCAGCGGAATACAGACCCCCCCCCGGGCGCCCCAACCAGCGGAATACAGATCTCCCCCCCCCCGGGCGCCCCAACCAGCGGAATACAGACCTCCCCGGGCACCCCAACCAGCGGAATACAGACCCCCCCCCGGGCGCCCCAACCAGCGGAATACAGACCCCCCCCCCGGGCGCCCCAACCAGCGGAATACAGACCCCCCCGGGCGCCCCAACCAGCGGAATACAGATCTCCCCCCACCCCCGGGCGCCCCAACCAGCGGAATACAGACCCCCCCGGGCGCCCCAACCAGCGGAATACAGACCTCCCCGGGCGCCCCAACCAGCGGAATACAGATCTCCCCCCCCCCCGGGCGCCCCAACCAGCGGAATACAGACCCCCCCCCGGGCGCCCCAACCAGCGGAATACAGACCTCCCCGGGCGCCCCAACCAGCGGAATACAGACCCCCCCCGGGCGCCCCAACCAGCGGAATACAGACCCCCCCGGGCGCCCCAACCAGCGGAATACAGACCCCCCCTCCCCGGGCGCCCCAACCAGCGGAATACAGACCCCCCCGGGCGCCCCAACCAGCGGAATACAGACCCCCCCTCCCCGGGCGCCCCAACCAGCGGAATACAGACCCCCCCTCCCCGGGCGCCCCAACCAGCGGAATACAGACCCCCCCGGGCGCCCCAACCAGCGGAATACAGACCCCCCCGGGCGCCCCAACCAGCGGAATACAGACCCCCCCGGGCGCCCCAACCAGCGGAATACAGACCCCCCCGGGCGCCCCAACCAGCGGAATACAGACCCCCCCCCCGGGCGCCCCAACCAGCGGAATACAGACCCCCCCGGGCGCCCCAACCAGCGGAATACAGACCCCCCCGGGCGCCCCAACCAGCGGAATACAGACCCCCCCCCGGGCGCCCCAACCAGCGGAATACAGACCCCCCCCCCGGGCGCCCCAACCAGCGGAATACAGACCCCCCCTCCCCGGGCGCCCCAACCAGCGGAATACAGACCCCCCCGGGCGCCCCAACCAGCGGAATACAGACCTCCCCGGGCGCCCCAACCAGCGGAATACAGACCCCCCCGGGCGCCCCAACCAGCGGAATACAGACCCCCCCCCCGGGCGCCCCAACCAGCGGAATACAGACCCCCCCCCGGGCGCCCCAACCAGCGGAATACAGACCCCCCCCCGGGCGCCCCAACCAGCGGAATACAGACCCCCCCCCGGGCGCCCCAACCAGCGGAATACAGACCCCCCCCGGGCGCCCCAACCAGCGGAATACAGACCCCCCCTCCCCGGGCGCCCCAACCAGCGGAATACAGACCTCCCCGGGCGCCCCAACCAGCGGAATACAGACCCCCCCGGGCGCCATCACAACCAGCTGAACGTGGGGCCCCAAGCCCGCCGCGCCCCCGCAGGCCGCGCCGCGCCCCGGGCCCACCTGTCGGGTCGGCCGTCGCCCGCCAGCTTCGCGGGGCCCTCGGCGTCCTCGGGCTTCCTGCGCCTCCCGTCGGCTCTGCGCTTCCGTCCGAGGCTCCATCTCGTCGGGGGCGGCGGGCTGCCGACGACAGGCGGCGTCAGCGGTGAGGAGAGCCGCGCGGCCCCCGGGGCGCCCGCCCGCGGACCCCCGCCCCGGCCCGCCCGGAACGTCCCGGGGCGCGCGGCCCGCCTCACCTGGCGTCGCCGTCGCGGCGGCTCCCGTAGCCAGAGGGGCTTCGCGGCCGGGAGGCCATGGCGAGCGCGGCGGCGGCGGCGGCGGCGGCGGCGGCGGGCGGGGGGTCCTCGGGCGGGGGTCCGGGACCGGCGGCGGCGGCGGCAGCGGCGTCCTCTCCCGCGCCGGCGCTGACAGGCTCTGCGCGCGCGCCCCGCCCCCAACCGCCTTTATGCGCGTCCGGCCCCGCCCCCCGAGCTCCCGCGCGCGCCGCAGCGGGCGAGACCATCCGGCCCACGCCGGCGGGGGGGGCCCAGGCGGCAGCGCGCGCCTCGCAGGCGGCCCGGGCCTGGGCGGGGGGACGCGAGGCCGCAGCCCCGGCACTGCCTTCTGGGCGGCGGCGGAGCGGCGCCGTGTGGCCGAAGGACGAGAGGCCCGAGGAAAGGCTGCCCCCCGCTCCTAGCATGGGGACGGCCGGCGCTGCCGCGGCTCGGCGGGCGGGCGGGGGGGGGGGGGCTTTGGCGGGAGATTCGGACGCGCGCGCGACGCAGGCGCTCGGAGGGGCCAAGGCCCGGGAGAGGACGCGCCTCTGGTTGGTCGGCCGGTGAGACGGCCTCTGATTGGTCGACCCCGCGGGGGCGGCCTCTGCGCAGGCGGGAAACTGGAACCCGGAAGGGGAGGCGGCCGGCGTGTGCGGCGGGCCGGGCCTCAGTCTCCGCCGCCAGCCGAGCCCGGTGGGTTCTCCCCGCCGCGCAGGGCTCACTTCCGCCGCCTCCGGCGGCTGACCCGTGCCCGCCCTCCGCGGGCCCTCCGCGCCCCTCCGGCCCGCCACCCCCTCCCCAGCTGGAGCCCCGGGAACGGGCTTGGTGAGGCCTCGGGCGCGCGGCGACGGCTCCCTCGGCGCCCGCCCCCCTCCTCGGTGTAGACAGAACGGGCGCAGTGCTGTTGCTTCCCAGTCGGCTTCTCGCCGTTGCCAGTTCGAGTATCAGGGAAAACAAAACATGCCAGTATGTAGTTCAGACTTTTATTAAATACCGTATCGCTCAGATACAATAAACTTGTCTTTATAAAACTAAGTAACTTTCTTTTGTAGTAAAAATAACCCAACTCGGTCCCTCGGCAGCACCTGAAACCCTGGGCGGAGGCTGTGCTTGCCGTCCCCTCCGACGGCCTTCATTGCGGGTACCCTGGCGGCCCACGAAACTGAGCCGCCTCGGCTCCCAAATCCCTGGGCTTCAGGGTGGCCTCCGGCAAGTCACGCCGGCTGGGTCCATCACCCTTGCTTCACACAGCCAGGTTAGGGGGGCCCCCTCCAGCAACCACACGGGTCAGAGCTGGGCCCGATGGCCTGGCTGCTACGCCCTCCTCGATGTGCCACCGGGAACTGGGAAGACGCACATCACTTTCTGATGCAGGTGGACCCTAGAGCGCCGTGGCCAGCCCTGTGCTGTGCCCCAAGTTTGTCTGCATGCAGTCTGTCGCCGTGTCTTCTGCGCAGTATCCCCTCCGGCGGGGAGTCAGGCTTGGCCTTTCTCTGGACTCACCGAGCAGCAGTAGGCACGGAGGTGCATGCCCTCCAGGAGACAGGCAACCCCCACAAGCATGCAGCTAAAGAAGAGGAGTTGAGAGAAGCCAGCCCCTAACAGGAAGTCCAGGATCTCCCGGGGCCAGATAGCAGGTAGGGGCCACCCCACCCAGGAAGCCCCAGGCAGTGCTCTCACCCTGGAATGGCACCCCAGTCTCTGCACCGCCAGACTCTCCCCCAGACCCTCAGAGCCGCCTGGTAGGATGCAAAGGGGACACAATAGCACAGAGCCAGCAGCCAGCTTGGAGACAGGAGCCTGGAGGACAGACTGCAACCAGTTTGGATGAACCTGGGTCTGGCGTGTAACTGAAAGGCAGGTGTGTTACATAAAATTAAGGCAAGTGGTTCAGGGTAGGGCCATGGGGGCAGATCCCTGGTCTCCAGAAGACAGCTCAGGTAGCCTCACAATGCTCTGGAAATGGGCCCCACACCATACTGTGTTCCAAGTCCAGCAGCTACCCCCACCTGGAGAAACAAGAAGCAAAGGAAGCGGAGGCACTGAAGTCCCAACACAGTGACACTGCTAAAGAAAACTTCCTTTTTAAACAAAAACCCTCGTCCTTCATCATGCTGGGGAAAGAACCCCTGGCTGACAACACAAACGAGGGCCTGGAGCCCTGGCTGCTCCTCATGGTGACTGTGGGGTCCCTGGCAGGGCTCGCTGGGACCCCCAAGGCCACTCCCTTGCTCCAGCCAGCAGGCTCAGCGCACGGCACACACATCCAGGATGCAGAAGCGTGCACGGCAGGTGGGGCAGGGCACGCGGCTGGCGAGCCAGGTGTCAGGGCGCTGTGGGTCCTGGCGGCTGGCGAACCACTTGCCCATGCAGGTGAGACACCACATGGGGCGACAGTAGCACTGCTGGCACTCGCCCTCAGCTGCCTCTTGGCAGGTCTTCACCAGCTTCACACTGGCACGTGTCTGCATGCAACCAATGCATGCCTCCAGCTCCTGTGGGCGGGCGTAGAGGGTCACAGGGAGCCTGGCCCAACGGCCCTGTGCCCCCCCACCCACCCAGGGGGCCTGGCCTGTGGGAACCCACCTGCCCCCACCCAGCCCTCACCTGGCTGCTAGGGACCGAGTAGGTTGGGTTGACCTCCACCAGGGAAGCAAACGTCTCCAGGAACAGGTCGCCCAGGCTCTGATGGATGACCACGTTGGCCGCACTGCGGATGGGTGCGCGGAGTTTCTCACACAACTCACCATACTCCGTGGAGTTCAGCCTGCACAAGGTGGGGGCTGCTGGGCTGGGGCCACTAAACCAAGGCCCCTCTACAGGGCAAGGCCATCATTCCTGGTGGGGATGCCGAGGTGCCTCTAGGGTGACAGGGCACCCACAACCACACAGAATATGGGAGCCCAGGCACAGCCCAGTCGCCTGATAAAGACCAGCCTGCAAAGACAGCCCTGAGGCCAGAGCCCACAGAAGGAGAGCACCGACCACCTCCCCTCAAGGGATGCAGGGAGGGGCAAAGAGAGTGGGGAGATTGCAGCTGAGACAGAACGCCTGGCTTTCACCAGATTCAGGCACAAAGGGGATCCACAGAAGAGGAACAATGGACTGGCCGAAGCCTGAATGGGACAGGAAGACCTCGGCTTGGGCCCCAGAGCCAAGACAGCCACCAAGCCTCGGTCCTGTACCACCCCCCAAACATCCCTAACACGGTCCCCCGAAAAGAGCTGCAAAAGGCAGCTCAGAGGAGAACACAGAGAAAGCAAAGGCAGAGAGTACCTATGGGGGTGTGAGGGAACAAGGGGCCTTGAGGGAGGGTTCCGCTGGAAGGGTGGCTAGAAGAACGTGCTCCACGCATCACCGCCTCCCAGAGAGCCCAAGACTAGAACCTGACTGCTGGCTGCCTCCGGCGCGCCCCAGCCTCACTGTGACCCTGGCCACAAGCGTACCTACCGGATGTCGAAGGCCCGCACCCCAGGGCTGGCACTGGCCACGTGGATGGTGAGGAGCTGCACAGGCAGGCTGGAGTCCGCCGAGAGCGCATGCTGCCGTGACCCTGTCACGGTCAGGTGCACGTCCTGCTGCCGAGCCGCGTGCACACGGTACGTGGTCACCTTCATCACCCACGTGTCCGTCACGATCACACGAGCCCCTGGTGCCCCCGTGGCAAACTTATCGATCCGCCGGAACTCAGTGTTGACTGAGGAGGCCACAGCCCGCCAGCCTGACTGAGGGAGGGCGTAGAGGGCCAGGGTGCGAGCCAGCGGGTGGCGGGCCCACTGATCACAGGACCAGTAGTAGATCAGCGTGCTGGCGATGGTGGGCAGAGTCACTGCCAGCAAGAGGAAGAGCCGCCAGGCCTCCGGGGCCCGGCTGAGGGAGTAGAGCTGCTTTTCTGAAGCTGCAAAGCACATGCCCACGTAGTAGCCTACAAAGGATGGGGAGGGCCTCAGCAGAAATCAAGACTGCCAGGCCATTGTTCTCTCCCCATAGTGCCCACCAAGGGCCACCCCGGTCAGCTCTCAGGGCCAGGCAATGGTACCCCACGGCAGGTGCGCTTTACCTGCCTCCACGATGACCCAGCTCAACCCTTGCCCAGAACAGTAATACAATAAATAAGGGAAAGACGTTTTTAATTTACTACTTCAGTTTTATATGAGTAATACATGATTACGGAAATAGGAAAACCCAAAAAAAAAAACCCCGCAAAAACAAAAACAAGGATCTGGCGTCACCCAAAGCAGAGCTACACACTGGCCCTCCCAGGGGCGGGATCTTGGCCTCTCAACCCCAGCCCCTCTGAGGAGGAAAATCAGAGTGTGACCCATCCCAGAGCTCAGATCTGTGTGCCAAACACTAGCAGAGAACAATGGGGAACACCATAGCTCCAGGGCCCCCGCTGGCTAGATCAGGGCCAATGTGCATATCCGAACGACTGACGTAGATAGATAATGGATACCTGCGTGAACACGTTTAAGGCTGCAAAGTAATAGTAAACATTTACTGTTGATTAGGCTACCACATTTAAGGTAATTTATCGTGCAGCAGTAAATAATATGCATACAAGAGTTTCAAAGCTTTTCAAAACAGGTTGAAAAGGAAGAGAAAGACCCTGGGGCTGGCCACAAGGCCCGGCTCCTCCACCTGCATGAGCCACTGAGCTCCCTACGTTCTGGTTTCTCCGTCCATGTGTAGCACAGTGATGGCCCAGCCACTCATGGGCTTATAGAAAGGATGTGGCTAAAAGGACTCCAGAAAACTGTGGGGACCCTTAGTTCCCAGGGCAGAAACCCAACCCACGACCGTCTCAAGAGCCCAAGTTCCAAGCCGCACTTTCCTCATCTGAGAAATCAGCTAATTGGTAACCCTGCCTTACCGGGGTGCTGGGGCCTCAAGCTGAGAAAGCCACATAGTTACCCCAACAACAGGCAGAAACCACTTGACCAAGGATACCACCAGACTGCCACCAAGAAGGCCGTGTCCTTCTTGGCATGGGGAGGCAGCCCTCCTGCACAGACCTGGCCTCAGCCCAGCCCCCTCCAGGAGGCTCTCCACACCTGGCCCAAGGCTGCTGTGCCCTGCTGACAGGTGGAAACTCCTGAGTCCACTGAGCCAGCCACCGGGGCCCAGCAGCCGCCCGCCCTTCTAAACCTGCTTCTGTTCTGTATCCTCCAGAGAACGAACACACACACACACACACACACACACACACACACACACACACACACACACACACACACACACACACACACCCTCCCTCCCTCCCTCCCTCTTTCCAGCCACACACACACACACACACACACACACACACACACACACCCTCCCTCCCTCCCTCTTTCCAGCCACACACACACACACACACACACACACACACACACACACACACACACACACACACACACACACACACACACACACACACACACACACACACACACACACACCTCCCTCCCTCCCTCTTTCCAGCCAGTCCCCTGTCCAACCAGCCTCTCAGAGGCCAGAGAGCACCTGGTCTCCGCCCAGGCCAAACCCTGGGCCACGTGTGAGCATTTTGCCCCCGCCACACACACAAACACGCCCCCCCAAGCCTCTGCACCTGTGACACCCCCATGGGGTTACCCATCTCCGCCTTTCTAACACCCACCTTCCAAAGCCTGGGACAAGGCCACCTGCTCTCCCAGGTCCCTCCACCTTCGTTAGAATCAGTTAACTCATGTCGCTCTCCTGCGAACTGCCCCCACAAAATGACCTGCCACAGCTAGGCGAAGCATCATCACCTTTGCCCGCCCCCCCAATATTCTAAGCCTTCATTTCTGCCACCTGCAAGCAGCCACCTGCCGCCAGCACCCTCCTCTCCGCCGCGGACGCGAGAGGCCCGTCTCAGAGCGCACGGGCTGTTAGTCGAAAGCCGCGCTCTCGGGGTCAGCGTCTCTCCTCGGAACGACCGGGGGTCCGCGCGCCCTCCCCCGACTCTTCACTTCCGGGGTCCCGGAACTCGGCCGCGAGCCCGAGGGGCCACTTAACGCCCACCAAGGGGGACACAGGCCGGTGCCGCCGCGCCCCGAGGACCCTCCGGGGGAGGGTCCGGCCTGCTCACCGAGCGGCAGCAGCGAGTGGCACAGCAGCGTGGCGGACGTGCGGCGCAGGTGGTAGGGCACGAAGGCGGCGTCCTCGCTGCCCAGCCAGCCCGACAGCAGGTTCTGCACGGTGAGCCCGGCCGAGTGGAACTCGGTGGGCGTGAACACGAAGCACACGGCGAACACCAGGTAGGCCAGCGTGAAGGTGACCTCCGGGCTGTCCATCGCGCCGCCGCGGCCGCCAGGAAGCCGTCGGAGAGAGGCCCGCAGCCCCCGACGGGAAACAGACCCGAGAATTCCGAGCCGGTGGGCGGTGGCAGGTGGGCGCCAGCCGGCGCGGGGCGCTCTGGGAGATGGCGTCCCCGCCCGCGGGGCATTCTGGGAGATGGCGTCCCGTCCGCAGGCCGGCGAGGGGCGCGCTGGGAGACGTCACATCGACGCGGGGCACCCTGGGAAACGGAGTTGCCGCGCCGCGTACACAGCCAGCCGTGCTGAGACCTCGCCCGTCCCCGCGAGGGTCCGGCTCCATCCCACGGTCCGCCTTGGGGGCGGCTGCAGCTGGTCCCATTTTACAACTGGGGAAGCAGGCCCGAGCCGACGGTTCTCAGGCCCTGGCCTTCCCACGCAGCCCAGTCGCGTCCGCGGCAGACCCCGCCCCTGCCCCCCGCCGCCGCCGCCGCCGCCCGCCAGCGGCCCCGCCCCTCCGCAGGCTCGGCGAGCGGGGATTCCGATGGCTTCCGGCGCCCGCCGCGCCCAGCGTGCCCCCTCCCCGGAAGCGGAGCCGCCGGCGCCCTGGAGGCGTGGCCGCGGCGCCCTGTGCGTCCCGCCCCCGGCCGCGCGCTGATTGGCCGCGCGCTCCAACCGTCGGTATTTGAATCGGCGGCGGGCGGACGGTCTCCCGGACTCGGCGCCTCCCGCTCCCTCGGCTTCGTGTGGCCGCCGGCAGGTAGGCGGCGGCGGCGAGGTCCCGGGCTCGGGCATCCATCCCCACCTCCTGCCTCGGGCTCCGCGCCCCGGCCCCCGACCCCCGCCGCAGCTGGGCGGCGCCCGCCCTCCTCCCTCGGCGGCTCCTCCCGCGGCTCCGGGGTGCGCCGTCCGCACAGCCCCCCTGCTCTCTTGGGCCCACCCTGCCGGCCTTTGCTGCCGCCCTACCAGGGGCACCTCCCTGCCGGGGCCACCGGCAGCCCGTGTGCCTGGTTTCCGGCCGCAGCCCGTGGGCGGAGACGCCTGCGGGGGCTCCTTTGTCGGTCCCCGGGAGGCCGGTGTGTCAGGGTCCCTCGCGGCCCGGTCCGTTGGCCTCCCTCGCCGTCACCGCGTGACCTCGTCCAGCCTCAACCACCACCTGCATCCGCGCCTTGCAGGGGACACCTCGCGCCCTCTGCGCCATCGGCTCGCCGCCCGCTCCCCGTAGGCGCGATCCCCAGCCCTTCCCGGCCCCGCGGCGCCGCGCCTCCCTCCCCGGGGCAGCTCGGTGCTGCTTTCTCCGCGCCCCACCTGCGAGCCGTCGCTGACTCCAGCTGCGCCGGTCCTGCTGATTCCCCCCAGCTGCTCGGCGCAGCTCCGCCCTGTTCCCCGCGCGGACCTGGGCCTTCGCTCCCCGGGCTGTCTGGCCTTGCAGCCTCTGCCCGGGAGCCTCCTCCCCATTGTCCGTGGAAGCCGGACCTGACGGACTTGCCACGGCTGTTCTCCCACCTTCCTCAGGAGAGGGACTGCGGAACGGTGTCTAGGTCCCCTCCCTCGTGCGTCCCACAGCCATCCAGCTCTCCTTCCCCTTCCCAGTGTTGACGCCAAAAATCTGAAGGTCGCCCTTTTGTTTCTCCCCGCCTTCCAGATGCCTTGTGGGCCCGCTGGCCAAGCCAGGGCTGCTCTCTCCACCCCTGGCTGGCTGCGGGAGTCTTTGACCCCCGCTTCCCTCCTGCCCTTCCCTGGCCCCCGCACGCATGGCCCCACCCCCATACCTTCCAGGGCGTCTTGTTATCCTGACTCGCCTCTTTCCAGGGCACCCTTGCTCCTTCTGCCCCCACCACCCCGGCCTTGCTCTTCAAGCTGCAACTTCCAGCACCCCCACCACCAGCAAATACCTGTGATGTTCCCATGGACAGGCCCTCCGGCGACTCCTGGGCTGGGAACCTCATGCGGGTGACCATCTTGAGGACCTTGGGAAGGGGGGTGGGGACTGTTCTAGAACCTTGTGGGTCTCAGTGGAGGTCGCTGGTATATATTTCTAGACTCCAAATCTCAGTGTAGAAGCTTTTCAACTCCCCACCGAGTAATTCTGGATCTGCTGCTTACTGCCTTGTCCCGCTCTCCCCCTGGGCCTCGGCCCTCACGATGCCCCAGCGTGCTCCTCTCCCAGCCTGTGACAGAAGAGCAAGCCCCAGCACCCTTCTGCTTTCTTGCTCTCGGCCAACTTGGCAACCTGCTCCCTCTGTGCTGTGGCCTCAGCACCTTCAGCGGAGGCCTGAGGGGAGACCCAGGCTTTCTGACAGGCCAGCACCCCTGTCTCCTGACCTTTACCCACTAAGTTCAAATTTTTTTTTTTTTAAGATTTTATTTATTCATTTGACAGAGAGAGACAGAGCAGGAATACAAGCAGGGGAGTGGGAGAGGGAGAAGCAGGCTTCCCGCCGAGCAGGGAGCCCGATGCGGGGCTTGATCCCAGGACCCTGAGACCATGACCTGAGCCGACAGCAGACGCTTAACCAGCTGAGCCACCCAGGCGCCCCAAGTTCAAATTGTTTTGAGGACCTGATTCTTCTCCCTTGTCCTGTGGGCTGAGGGCCCTTATGGCTCTTTGTCCTGGGAGGTGGCAGCTGCCCTAAAACAGGACAAGGACTGTCTGGCGGAGGACGTGCTGCCTGAGATGTGACCCATCTGTGCAGGAAGGGGACATCGGCCCTGTGAGGCTAGCTCCTTGTCCTGGCCCTTCATCCAGACTGCACAGCCCTCATACTGACGTAAACTGCCTGCTTTTCCAGAATGAGTCTGCAGATCTACAGTGATGAAAACGTCACTGGTGACAAAAGTGCAGAAAACTGCGAGTTCCTGTTTTCACCACCGGAACTTACCGGAAGACTATCTGTTCTTCGTCTGTCACAGAAAGAAAATGTGCCACCCAAGAGTGTACTCAAAGCTATGAAAGTAAGCACACTTTGCCCGTGTAAATCTACTGTGTGTCACCCACTAGGTCACCCTGGGACTTTCTTTCCTGGGGACTTACGGAAGTGGGCAGGGCACTGCCGCCATAGTGGTTGAAGACTTGAATTATTGAACAGGTCTCCTCCTCCCCCAACAGGTGACTTTTCAGACTCCTCTGCGGGACCCACAGACGCACCGGATATTAAGTCCTAGCATGAGCAGCAAGCTCGAGGCTCCTTTTACTCTGGAGGATGCTGTTGGGTTAGAAAACTCTCCTCAAAACCGGACCCAGAAAGAGAAGTAAGTGTTGATGCTGCTTAATGTACTGTAATTTGTAACGTCTCCAGCGGACACAGCAGAAAAATTCTGTCTTGTCGTTAGTCACATCTGGTCGAGTTCCTCCCGGTTTCTGCTCTGAGCTCATGCGACGTGTTGCCCGGCATACTCGCATTGCAAGTCACTTGTTAGTAGAAAAGCAATTAACAAAATGCGTAGAATAAGTTTTTTTGTTTAAGATTTTTTTACTTGTTGGGGCGCCTGGGTGGCTCAGTCGTTAAGCGTCTGCCTTCGGCTCAGGTCGTGATCCCAGGGTCCTGGGATCGAGCCCCACATCGGGCTCCCTGCTCGGCGGGAAGCCTGCTTCTCCCTCTGCCACTTCCCCTGCTTGTGTTCCCTCTCTTGCTGTGTCTTTTTCTGTCAAACAAATAAATAAATTCTTTACTTTTCTGTCAAACAAATGAATAAATTCTTATTTTTCTGTCAAATAAATTCTTTACTTTTTTTTTTTTTTAAAGAATTTATTTGTTTGACAGAGAGACACAGCGAGAGAGGGAACACAAGCAGAGGGAGTGGCAGAGGGAGAAGCAGGCTTCCCACCGAGCAGGGAGCCCGATGCGGGGCTCGATCCCAGGACCCTGGGATCACGACCTGAGCCGAAGGCAGACGCTTAACGACTGAGCCACCTGGGCGTGCAAGATTTTTTTACTTGTTTATAAAGAGAGAGCACAAGTGGGGAGGGGCATAGGGAGAAAGAGAATCTCAGTCTCACGATCCTGAGATCATGACCTGAGCCAAAACCAAGAGTCAGATGCCCAACTGACTGAGCCACCCAGGCGCCCCCAATAAGTTTAAGTTTTATGCCCCAGTCCTTTACTGTGCTTTTGCCAACACATTGGCCTGGTTTTTGTTTCTCTAATTTCATGAAATGTCTGAGCATGTCTCCGAGTAAGGATGCTTTGGGTTTCTTTTTTCATACCCACTGGGGTCTCCTTTCTGTTTGCAAGTCAGCCTTGGGTGTTCTCAAGATCTCTCAGTCTTGTCTTTCTCTTCAGTGAAAACCTTGATCTTTCTGTGCCCCAGATTATGTAGCTGGTGGTCCCCAACTGAAAGGGGGAAATAGGCAAGCAGAAAAAACCTTAACTGTGATTGTGTGTCATGTTTCTGCTCTCTCGGAAACCTGCGTGATCTAGTTGGTCTACCAATTTTGATTTATGAGGATATACTTGTGAAAGTTAATCTTAGGAAGAAGGTTGAGCGAACATTCTTTTTTTCTGTTTTTAGCTAATGTCTTCTCGGGGTTTAAATTCTAATTAAAAAGCTAACAGGTTCCTTCGTGTTAACTAAGTGTGTTTCTGAAAAGCCAACAGCTCGCCAAGGAAGTTGACACCAAAATGACCAATGGAATTCTCCAGAAACGAATGGTGGCCAATGCCAACCCCCCTCCAGCAGATGTGAGACCAGCCTCTGAAGATAGGCAGTATTCCAGTGGGCCCACCTCAGCTCACCTGGCCAGCCTGGATCCCTCAAGCTCTCCCCAGATGCCAGAAACGCTTGAAGACCAAGTGGCTTCTCTAGGACAAACATCTGTGAGCCTTGAGCAAGCCTTGGAGGAAAGTGTTCATTCTTATTTCTTAGAAAAAAGTGTTACCCCCACCTCGGAAATCTTAGAAGACCCTTCCCAGGTGGCTCCCCAACACCGAACAGAAGACTCTCCCAGAGCTGCCAGAGAAAGCTCGAACCAGGTCCCTGCTTCCTCGGCCAGAGCTGCTTTGCCCCCTGGTACTCCCCCCACAGGAGCATGTGAAGAAGGGCCCCTCACAGACCTGTCTGGCGAGGCCCCAGCCGGCCCTGAAGACCCCTCTGGTCCTGGGAACACCATCCTGGCCAGCCCTCTGAAGGCTGGAGGGGCCACGTCCCCAAGTCCTCAGAAGAAAGAAGCTGATGGCCAGAGGGCCAGCTCTTGGAGCAGTGGGCCCATAGAACTAGAATCTGATTTCTCTGACAATGCTACCAGCCAAACATTGCCCCCACCAAGGGAACTGGGAAAGAGAGCCAGCCTTAAACCTCCCTCTAGGATATCAGAGGTGAGGCAGGAAAAGGCCTCCGAGGAGACAGGCGAGGGGCCCGTTCCCCTTCCCCTGGGATCTTACAACCTGGACTGGAATAAGCTGGATGACCCAAACCTTAACCCGTTTGAAGATGGAGGAGAGGCCCCGCCCCCAGAATGCCCCCAGAGCAGGCCAGCCGAGCCTGTGGCCAAGGAGCTGTCTGCTGGCCCTGAGGCCCCAGGGCACTCCTCTCCGAACCAGTGAGTACTTGGTGGTGGTGGTGGCGGGGTAGCCGCTCAGCAGTGTGCATGCCGGAGGACCCCAGGCCAGAGAAGGGGCTGGGGGGCTGCTGCTGGTCCTGGATCCCAAGGCTGAGGAGAGTGCTCACAGCCACTGCAGGTGGCCAGTGAGAAATGGTGGAGGAAAGCACACGGTGGCGCCCTGTTCATCCCCTCCACGGGGGCGGGGGCTGTCCTCATGCTTTCTAAGAGCGTTTTCTATAAAAAACCTGGAGCTTTAGAAAGATCTCTGAACATCATCCGTGGCTGCAAAGCCAGTGGAGTGGCTCTGTGCACTTACTGTGGTGCTCCAGGCTCTCGTGGCGCCCTAGGGATGGCGGCTTCATGGCCACCAAGGGTTTAGCCAGTGCCCGGCCACCCAGCACTCGCACGGGCAGCTCTCGCGGGCTGTGTGCAGCCTCTCAGCCACGAGTGCACCCTGACGGTCCTGGAGGCCACCTCCCCGCTACTGGCCCAGCCTGGCCCCCGGTGACCTTCCCTCCAGCACGCTTGCCAGTTTCCTGGAGAAATAGGACAAGTGAACCCTTGGGGTTTGCTCTCTGAGCTGAAACAGCCTGAGAGCTCCTTGCCAAGGTCCCTGGGAAGCTCATGCTCCTTGGGCAGTTGAGGTGGGTGGGGACGGCCCCGCTGGGGACTCGAGCGTAGCCCCTGACCTTCGAGGCAAGGGTTCACAGGGCAGGAGGCAGCTCAGTGCCGGGGAACAGGCCCTACTGACCCCATCTGTTCAGGCAGGTGCCTTCAGCCTCCACGGATGACACGCCTGTGGCACAGACCGCAGCCAGGACCCCGGGCACAGCAGGCAAGGTATGGACGCGAGCTCGGCCCATGCTGTCGTCCTGCGTGCACATGGGCAGAGGGCGGCCAGCGGAGACCGGGTGGGACACAGCGCGGCACCCCATCTTGACGAGACTGGGCGAGGCACGGGTCCTGCACGGGACCTTTGACCTCACGACATGCCCGAACTGAGTCGCCCTTCTTCCAGGAGGGAGCTACGGACTGTGCAGGTGTATCCGCCCCCACGGGCGGCCCGGGCGGTGAGCCTGTGCCCCCCACTCCTCCACGGGGCCCGGAGCCTGCCTCAGAGCTGGATGAGGAGCACTTCCGAGACCCAGCTGAGGGTACGTTGTCCCCGGGTCACTTGTCTGTCCCCGCCGGCTGGTTGCTGTTCTGTGAGTGTCCGTGTTCAGTGGTGATTTCGGGAGACTGCCCCATAGGCAGCTCTCTTCCCTGACTTGAAGCGACACACGCAGGGGCTCTGGACGCTTTCAGGACATACCCCTGGTGTAGGGATTTCCAGGACCGGAAATCAGACTCGGGAAAGGTTCTGTGCAAACACACAGGCGGCAGGGGCCTTGTTGGTTGGTGGAGAGGTCCTGTTGGAAGGGTGAGTCCAGACAGAGAACACACAGCTCTGACCTTCAACACGGGGGGTCCTCCGGACTCTGAGATGCTTCCCGGGAAAATCTAGGATGCAGTTGAGAGAGAAGGTAACTTGACAGGGTCTCGATGTGGCTTCCTTCACCTTGAGGCGGAGAGGAGACTGGGCACAGAGTGCAGGGTCGGGTCGTGGCAGGACGATCCCAGGGAGATCCCGGAGCCACACGGGGGGTTCCCTCACTGAACGTCAGGTTTTCACGGGTCCTCCACCTTGTAGCGCACGCCGCCGCTTCGTTCCTTTCCCAGCCGAGTAGCCTACCACCGCGCGGATGGACCTCGACTGGCGTTTCCATTCACCAGTTGATGGGCGTCTGGGTTGTTTGCTCGGAAGACTGCCGCGAACATTCACGTCCACGCGTCTGTGTGGACGTGAGTGTCCCATTGGTCTGGGGCATAAACCGAGAAGGGGAATTCCGGGTCACACGGTAACTCTGGGTGACGCTGAGGAGCCACCAGCTTGCTCTCCGAAGCGGCTGCACCACGTGACGATCCCACGGCAACAGTGTTTGAGGTCCTGATCTCTCCACGGCCTCGGCAGCTCCGCAGGGGCCTCTGTGACTCTGATTCCAGCCTCTGGCTGGGGCCATGCGGGGGGGGGGGGGTGCCCCCTGCATATGGATTTTTGATCTGCATCTCCCTACTGATGAGCACCTTTTCACATGCCTTTCACACCTTCTGTGGAACGTCTGATGGGTCCTTTGCCCTGCTGTTTGACTCCGAATTGCCTTTCTGTTACCGAGTTGTAAGGGCTTCCAATCTATCCTAGGTAGGGATTTCTTACCGGATAGGTGACGAACGTCTCCCAGTCTGTGGGCTTTTCTCTCTCCCCGTGACATCCCTGAAGCACAGATATTAATCCTAAAGTCTCATTTACCATTTTTTCTTTTGTTCTTTGTGCTTTTGGTGTGAAGTGTAAGAAATCTTTGCCAAATGCAAATACAGTAACACGAGGATTTGCCGTTACATTTTCTAAAAATGTTATAGTTGTAGTTTTTATATTTGGGTTTTTTATTTATCGAGTTAATTTTTTTATACGATGTGAACCACTTTTAGGTTTTTTAAGTGAAAGTCTATATTGTCCGGAATTCAAGGACCGTCTAGGATCATTTTAAACAGTAGCTCTTAGCCCGGGAGATTTGGTCCCTTGGGACACTTTTGGTTGCCGCACCTGGAGAGGTGCTGCTTCTCTCCCGACAGCCCACAGGACGGCCCCACAAGGCGACCCGGCCCCAGGTGTCATTAGCGTGAGGCCAGATTGGTGGTCCCCGTTGTGGGGTGGGCGGGAGAGGGCGGGTCACAGCTCTGGGGCGGGGCCGCCAGTCACTGCGCCGAGCAGCCGAGTGCACCGCGTGTAGGTTGGTGACCGCCACGTATGGGTGGGTGACCACTGCACTGACGCTCTCCCTCTCAGTTCTAGGCACAGGAGCCGAGGTGGATTATCTGGAGCAGTTTGGGAGTTCCTCGGTGAGTACCTGCGCTGTCGTGGCAGTCTGTTCCAAAGTACGCTTCTCCAAAGGGGGCTCTTTCTAGAACAGCCCTGAGCCACTGTCCCGCTTCCAAAATCATGAAGGTCCTACTCACACACTAGTGGTGTCCGTGCTGTGGCGACCGTCTGAGGCTCCCCAGGGCCCCTTCCCGAGCTGCACCTGTGGCCTCACGGTGCCCATCTCAAGCTCCCGTGCAGAGGGGAGCTCGAGGGCATGCTGCTCTGTGCTGGGGTCTCCTCAGGGCCCAGCCTTTGGGGCCATCATCCCTCAGGTGACAGTGAACCCGCTGACTCATCGACCCCTCAGTTTAAGGAGTCGGCCCTGAGGAAACAGTCCTTGTACCTCAAGTTTGACCCGCTCCTGAAGGACAGCCCTCCGAGACCAGTGCCTGGGGCTCTGGAGACCAGCAGGTACGCCTCCCCTCTGGCTGTGGGGCTTAGTGCGGGCGGGTGGGCTGGCTGGCGGTGGCCATCGACCAGAGATTTCTAGACTCAGTGGGGACATTCATGACTCTGCCTCAGAAAAGTAGACCCCAGTGGAGCTCTCTCGAGCCCCTCAGGTGCAGGAGGAGTGACTGTGGGTCAGATCCAGCCTTTGCCTGGCTTCCTAAGGAAGGCCTTGTGGGCGCACATGGCTGGGTGGCGGCTTGCGCCATGTGACGGAGCCATGAGGTAGAGTTGAGCAGTTGTAACAGGTTGTTCTCGGCCTTTGGGGAAAATGGGTGCATTTACCTCCTGTTCTGGGGTCTCAGTGCACAGGACGTGGCCGTGCCTTCCTCAGGAAGCCCGCCCGAGGCGAAGCTAGTGGAACTTGACTTCCTAGGAGCCCCAGGTGCTCCCGTAAGTGCTCCTCTCCGGTAATGGGCCTGACTGTATGCTGGGGGTGCAGAGCCGCTCCTTGGCAGAGGGTGGCGGGGGGCTCCCTGTGCTGCACTGGGAGCCCCCGGCCTCTGAGGGCCTGTCCCCCCACAGATGCTGGATCCCCTTCCCTGTGTCTTTGGGCCTGCGGGTCCACCACTGCCCGTGGGGCCCATTGTGGACGTGCTGCAGTATAGTCAGAAGGACCTGGACGCGGTGGTGAGGACGGGGCACGGGGGGCTGGGTTCCTGGTGCAGGGCAACGCCCACGGGTGGAGGGGCTAAACAGCTCTGAGCACCGGCTTTCCCCATGTGGCTGCAGGGAGAGTCATGAATGTCTGCTCCCTGGTTCCGCAGCTCAGTGTTTCCACCCAGCATCTCCCGAGAAGCTGCTTACACACTGAAGGGCTCGGGCATCCGCCACAGGCACTGCTCCGGCCCCCCCAGGGGTCGTAAAGCGGGAAGCCAGCCCCTGGGCAGTGTTTGGCTCGGCCTCTCTTGGGAAGCCTGCGTGCTGGACCCGGGCTGTGTCTGCTGGCCGCTAAGTCCTTCCCTGGTCTTAGTGCCCCATGGCCACCTGTCCTGCTCAGAGCCTGCCCAGGAACTCACGGTGTGAGGCCCCCCCCCCACCCCCCACAGGCTGTGCCTGCGGCAGGAGGTGTCCCCCATCCACCCACACACTGACGTGGCTCGTGGGGGCCGATGGGAACCCATAGCGTCTGACCGACGATGCTCCAGGGAGCCACGTGCTCTCCCTGGGCACCCGCTGGCCCCACCACCGCCCCCAGCGGGGGCACAAGGTCCTTGGCCTGACCGGGGCTCCTCATGGCCACTCCCCCGACTCAGACACGTCGCCCCAGGGAGCCTGGGCGTGAGGGGCACCCAGCATCCGCGTGCTGTGGTTTGTGCAGGTGGAGGCCACACGCGAGGAGAACGCGTTGCTGAGGAGCAGGTGTGAGGCGCTGCACGCCAAGAACCTGGAAATGGGGTAAGGCCCACGGCACGCTCTGGGCGACTTGGGCTCGCTTGCCACAGGTGGTCACGGGCACCTCCATTCTCCCCACAGGAAGATAATGGACGGGTTTGAGGGGATCGTGTACCAGGCGATGGGTGAGTGCTGGTGGCCACGGGCCTCTCTGCTGGAGCAGCTGAGGCTGGTGACGGGGCGTCTGGCAGTCGGGGGCCGGGTGGCACCAGAATTGCCCAGACCCTGGGTGCATGTGTGGGGTCCCTGCCATGGTCGCTGTACCCACAGTCTGCCCCCCACACCCCCAGGGGCCACGCGTCCAGTGTGGGCTCCAGGTTTTGGGCACTGGACGTGTCAGGCAGGGCTCGGAGTGAGTACCAGTCCTCACCCTGGGCAAAGCCTCAAGCTCCCGCAGGTTCCCATCCCCCCACCCAGGGCTGGCTCTCGGGGCCCTCCCCAGGCTCTGCTCGGGAAGATCACGTAGGAGGGGGGCCCTGTCACCCGGCCCTTAGTGGGACCACGGGTGGGCTGCCCACCTCTCCTCTACCACTGTGCGTCTCCTGCCTCCTGTGTGCTGTCTGGGGGGCCGGCATGTCAGATGCTCCTCTCATCCCAAGTGCTTTTTCTCTTCTTCTCAAGAGGAGGCTCAGAAACAGAAGGAACTTGCAAAAGCGGAGATCCAGAAGATTCTGAAGGAAAAAGACCAACTGACTTTAGACCTGAGCTCCATGGAAAAGTCTTTCTCTGACCTCTTCAAGCGGTTTGAGAAACAGAAGGAGGTGATCGAGGGGTATCGCACGGTAAGTGGTGCCGAGCGGGCCCGTGCCTGTCCTCCCGCAGAGAGGGTCCCCAGGGGGTTGTGGTCAGCCATGGAACTAGCCTGCCCCATGTCCTTGGCTTGGTCAGGAAGATAACCCAGGTGGCACCTGGCCGCGCCTTCCCCTTGCCGCCGGGCCCAGGCTTGGGGGACATTACTGTTTGTCCGGGGATGTGAGCAGAGGGGGGGCCGGCCATGAGGCCCAGACGGGAGATAGCCACGGCAGGCCGAGCGGGTGCCTAGGTGTGCAGCGGGCACCGAGGAGCTCCAGTGGCTGCCTTCTGGAGGAGGGCCTGGGCCACTCGGACCTCGGTGGCCCCGCTGCATGGGTGCATTCTGGGCACACAGCCGGGCAGGACTCCCCCTGCGGCCGGCACTCTCACCCTCTGCAAGGGGAGTCCCCCGAAGGAGCTGGTCCCCTCCCAACTCCAGCCTTCCCCCTGCCCACACCCCTCCCTACACCCCTGCCTCTCAGCTATTGGCCTCATCAGGGCCTGAAACCAGACCTAAGACTCGGCTGCAAGGGTGTAGACAGCCCCGGCCACGTGTCCAGATGTGCCCTCCTGCGGTCAGCAATGCCCGCCAGAGGCGTGGGGGCCGTGGCAGCCGTGAGGGCCAGGGGTCCGATGTGGCAGGAGGAGGGGGGGGAGGAGGGAGGCCTCCAGCTGTGTTCACGTGGCCTTCCTCGTCGGAGCTGCTGTTTTGTTAACGTCCCAGAGACCCTTGGTGGTGGACCCATCCACACCTGACCAAAAAGCCAGGCCTGGGGGGCTCCGACGGTGGCCTGCTGCAAGCGGTTCACGTCTGCTTGTTCTCTAAAGAATGAAGAGTCACTGAAGAAGTGCGTGGAAGATTACATAGCAAGGGTAGAGAAGGAAGGCCGGCGGTACCAGGCCCTGAAGGCCCACGCGGAGGAGAAGCTCCAGCTGTGAGTGCGGGCGGGGAAACGTCTGGCAAGCCTGGGGAGGGACATACCCCGCGCCTGGCCTCTCAGCCCCCCCCGTGTGTCCCCAGGGCCAGCGAGGAGATCGCCCAGGTGCGCAGCAAAGCCCAAGCGGAGGCCTTGGCCTTCCAGGCCAGCCTGAGGAAGGAGCAGATGCGCATCCACTCGCTGGAGAAGGCAGTCGAGCAAAAGGTGGGCACACAGGACCCCCGGTGCCTGGCGGTGGGGGGGCGCCCTCCCGGCTCGGGGACCTGCCCTGTAGCACATGCCCTCAGCCGGTACCTCGTACGAGGGCCCTTGGCCTGCCCCCAGGCTGCCGCTTCTGAGAATTGCAGGATCCGGGGCACCTGGCCGGCTCAGTCAGAAGAGCGTGGGACTCTGCTCTCAGCGTTGTGACTTCGAGCCCCACGTGGGATGTAGGGAGGACTTCAGAATAAAATCTTCGGAAAAACAAACAGGGATTTGACTTTTCTCCTTCAGACTAAGGAAAACGAGGAACTCACCCGAATCTGTGATGACCTCATCTCCAAGATGGAGAAGATCTGACACAGAAGCTCTCACCCCATTTGTTTTTCTGTCTGTGTGTCTGTGAAAGTTTTTTCTCCTCTCACTTGACCTCTTGTTTTTAAACTAGACTGCTTTAAAAAGAGTAAATAAAGTTTCCCTTTGGTTCGAGTGTTGAAGTTGCCTGGTTTTGACTACAGTGTGGGTTTCTGGCTTCGGCCAGAGGCTGACCCGGCTGCTGCTGCCATGACCCGCACACCTCGAGCTTGCCCGGAGGGCGCCAGCCCTGCCATCGTAGGGCCACGTGGTCCCCAGCAGGGGGATGGTTGGCCTGCGTCCCGGGGTGGGGCTGTGGCCCCCACGTTACTGAGGTGCTTTGTGGTCATGGTGAATGAACACCTACCTTCGTGTTGAGCGCCGTCCTGATGACAGGGTGGGCCTCACGCCACCCACGGCGAGGCAGGGCTCCCCAGCTGGACCCCACAGCCTCCTGGGCCGAGTCCGGGGTGGAGCTCCCAGAAGCGGAGTTTGACGCCTCTACCGGACGCTTCTCTGGAGCACCCTGACCAGAGCGGGCATCTGACCCGGGACGAAGGCACGGCGCCTCCTAAGTCAGGGGTCTCGACGTGGGTGTCTGAGTCGGCAACCCCTCGATGGCTATCAGGACTGCGTGCGGGGGGGGGGGCGGGGGCCTGCCGTACACACTTCCTGGACCCTCGGACGCGCCCAAGCACAGTTCTTACTCCATCTCCTGCTCGCTGACCGCATGGTACCAGGGACGGGGCCAAGAGGGGGCCCTTGCAGGGCGAAGGTGAACCTCTGGGACAGGTGGTTTCTGAACCAGACAGAAGCGAGGCCCACAGGGACACCAGGGGACCCTGGACGCTGGTCTCCGGGACTCTGATATGTGACCCAGTACCCTGGAGCCGTGTCCTCACAGTGTGACCCCTAGGTGCAGGCATGGGGCTTCCTTAGAGCCTGACGGGGTCGGTCTGGGCAGGCTGAGGCCCCACACTTGGAACCTGTTCCCAGGCGATGCTGGTAGTGCTGCCAGGCTCAGAACTCACTGTCCTCAAGGAGCAGGCAAAGGGCACCAGCCTCTCCTTAGCCCAGTCCGGGTGCTAAGGAGGAACGGCCGGCAAAAGGGAGCAGGGGATCCGGCACAGAGACCCAAGCCAAGGCCCGCCCAGTTAGGAGGCCTCTGAGCACCCCAGCGCCACCACACTCAGCTGGGACTCAAGCTGGCGACTGGCCTCCCCAGGACAGACCTGGGGGTGGGCAGCAGTGCCTGACCAGCCACCATCAGGGGGCGCTGCCGGCTGTGGGCCTTGGCACGGGGGGGGGGGGGGAGGCGTGAGGGGGGCAAAGAGGGAGGTGACTGTGGGGCCAGCCAACAGGGCATCCAGGACCCCGGAGGTGGAGGGCATGTTTGCTCTCAGCATTGGCAGGAAAGTGCCTGGTGCTGGGACAAGGGCCAGGCTGGGAGCAGGAACCATGGGGCCACCCAGGCTCCAGAACCCCCACTGCCCTCACGACCCTCCTGTCTCCTGTCCCACGGTGTCCCCCATTCCTGGGGCACCTCCTGTCGGGCCTCTTCTCTAGAACGCCAGGGCCTTCCTGTGCTCTAGGACCTGCTCCCAGCTGCAGCGGTGGAGCCCAAGCCCCAGGGCAGGCCCCCAGGACGCCGCCGCCCAGCCGTCAGCCTCTGCTCTAAAGCCACTTCTCCGAGCGGCCTCCCGGACACCCCCAAACCAGCTGTGTCTGGGGGCCTTCGCTAGCCCTGCCCGGGCCCCCTGGAAACGAGGCCTACACAGAAGTGACCCTCCCACACAGAGGCCACCCCTCGCTGCCCCGCTGCAGGCAGGCCTGACCGCCCCCACCAGCCAACAGCCTCCTCTGCCCACAGCCTGTGATGCCTCCAGGCTGCCGGCCGTGCCCCCTCCACTGCCCCATTCTCCTGCGTGAGGCGCAGGTTAGGGGCACTTGCTCCCGGAGGGCATCCTCCTGGGTGTCCCTGCACCGGGCCCCACGGCACCAGCCAGCAGAGGGTGCGGGCCAGGAACGCGGCACCCCCCACACCCACCCAGCCCCAGGTCCTGCCACTCGGAAGCAGGGCTCTGGGCCCCTGCTTGTCATGCTGGCCCCTTCCCCAGAATGCCTCGGGCTCCTGCTCTCGACATACAGTCTCCCCACCCTACTCCAAACCTAGTAACCCCTTCCCCGGCACCCCATCTACCCGCCCCACCCTTCCCCTGCACAGGAACCCCCGCCACACTCTCGGGCAGGTGCTCCACAGCTCACCCCCACCCAGAGGAGCTTCCAGAGCCGAAAGCCACTGGTGGGGAAGAGGCCGGGCAGGGCGCAGTAGACGGGGATGGCAGGGGGACCGGGGCCTGAGTAGACAGGGCCGGGCAGACAGGCAGCCGGCAGGCTCCCCGGCTCCTGGGGCTCAGAGCTGCAGCTCGTCCGTGGCCTCACCCACCCACAGGCCCAACCAGCCGAGGGGGCAGGGGGCCGTGTGGCTGCAGGGCTCCGGCTCATCCTGGTAGAGTCAGGGCTGCCCCGAAGGGTCGGCAGTGGCAACCTCCTCACCCAGCTTGGCCTGCCTGCCGGCCGCCAGGGCCCTATCCCCGTGGGGGCCTCTCTGAGCCAGGCCAGTAGTCTGCCCAGAGAAGGCCACTGGGGGCAACTGGCCATGCTGAGGACACGGCTGCCGGGCAGCATCCTGGGCCAGGAGCCTCTCTTCAGGACAAAGGGGCCTTGTGCAGCTGAATGGCTGTTTATCCTGGAGCCCGAGTTAACTCGGGGCTGCAAGGCCGGGCAGGCCTGGCACTGGGCTTCCCCGGGGAAACACGGCCAAGCCAGGCATGCCGCCGTGGGGCTGAAGTTCCATGCCCCTGCGTGCCCTGCATGGGACGCCAGCGGTGCCCGGGGGCCTCGGGCCAGGACGGGGGCATGGGGACTCAGGGGCTGTCCTGGGCGCTGCCTCCCATCCCTGGGGCTGAGCAGGGGGAGGTCGTGTCAGCAGGGCAGCAGCCATGGCCACAGAGGCCTCGTGGACGGGGCACCCAGGGGCTGCCCCCGCCTTCTAGAGTGCAGGAGCGGAGGCCCCCAGCCTGCAGACACACCCTCTCTTACGGGTTGTTTGCAACCCCCAAACTCCTCCGTGGAAGCCCTAACCCCCCGCAGGATGGCATTGGGGGGCCCTCAGATGGGACCCGTGTCCTCACAGAAGAGGAGAGGGGAGAGGTCGCTGGCCTCCTGGCGAGGACACCGCGAGAAGGTGGCCGTCTGCAGGCCGCCACCTCGACCTCAGACTTCAGCCTCCAGAACCGTGAGAAACAACGGTCTGTCGTTGAAGGCCCGGTCCGCGGGGTTCGGTGATGGCGGCCGAGCGACGGAGACACTCACCGTGACTGGGGCTGCCCAGCCGGGGGCCCGCCCACCACCGCACCTGTCCTCCCTGCAGCCATGGCCATCCACACCCCGCTGACGGGGTTCCTGGCCAGGGGCTGCCAGCGCCATGGGGGAGGAGCGGGATGGGGGTGCAGGGGGACTGGCCCCCCTCGGTGCCCCCCGACTCCCTACCCGCCCGCAGCTTACTGTAGCTCTCTCCAGCCATGGCCTCCCCGTGAAGTCAGGTGCTGCGTCCCCTCACAGCTGCCCCCAGCCCAGGCTGAGCCCCAAACCCTCCTTGGCCCCTCAGAAGGGAGGCAGGATTTCCGCGTGGCCAAGCGGGTGCCCAGAAGGTCCCATCTGTGCCACTGTGCCCTCTGGGAAGACCAGATGGTGTTTACGCCGCGCGTGCCCATGGGACCTGGGTGTGCACTCTGAACTCCCTCACTGGCCCCTCAGGCTCCTGTCACCTGCACCCTGGGCAGGTCCTGGCGGGGTGGAGGCCGACAAGCCACCACACACTTGGGAACAGGAGCAGGCTGGAGACAGGTGGCCACCAGGGCCAGTGGGCAGCATGGGGCCAGAGAAGGGGGTCCTGGCTCAGCAGAGGCTGCCTTGGGGGCCCTGCTGGGGTGTGAGGTGTGTCCATGAGGTGGAGAGCATGCCTATAGGGGCCACATGCGTGGGAACAGCCGCACGCACCCTGGCCCTGCTTCCTAGAGGCCTCCCTTCCCAGGACCCCAGAGCCCAGGGGCCAAGTGCTGACCAAGGCTGTTAAGGCTGTCGGGCGCCATTGGGCCCAGCAGCCTGCAGGGGGTGCCATTGGGCTGACTTGAGCCACCTCCAGCTGAGCAGAAACCTCGTCCCAGGGGTCAGGCCCAGCCTCCACGCTGGGTCTCCTGGACCCCGACCCTAGGGCACCAGGGGGCCACCTCCAGCCATCGGGGGCACCAGTCTTCCCCCCCTGCACCTACCCCCTGCCCTGTGGACACCCATGCACCAACCTAGGCCCCCACAAACGCTGGAGGGCAGGCCCAGGCACTATAGGGGCGCTAGGTGAGGCGTGCCAGGCCCAGAGCAGCCACGGGGCCAGCCATCATCCGCTGAGGGTCTGGGCAAGCCAGAGATGGAGCTGCCAGCAGAGGTCTGTGGCAGGGCCCAGCCCCTTCCGTCCCTGGCCCAGTCCCTGTCCAGCGGTGGTCCAGGGCGCGGGGCGGGTGCACCCTGGCCCCTGGCACCACCAGCCAGGCCCCAGGACACAGGGTGTGCTGGGCTCATGGCCCCCACCTCAGTAATACTTTCGGAGTGGGCCGGACTCAGAGAAACACCCCTGCCCCCAGCCCGGCCCTGGGCTCCAGGCTGCACGGTTCACAGGTGTCTGTAGCCTGACCACGTGAGTGGATGAACGTGTGGACACTAGGCGCTCCCCCGGGCACCCTGCTCTAGGACAGGGCGTGAGGTGAGGGCACCATGCCTCCTGCACACAGTGCGTGGGAAGACAGACAGCGAGTGAGGGGCTGTGCCCAGCATGTTGGGGGCCAGGTTCCCGGAGGCGGTGACCTCTGACCCGACCGCCCTGGCCTGCGTCCCGCTCTGGGTCTGCTTGCTGCCTGTCCCCCCAACCCCACAGACACACCCCAGGCCCACCCTGGGCTGGGTTCCTTGGGACTCAGGTGTCCGCTCAGCAGGGGCAGAGATGGGGCAGACAGGGTGCTCATGCTTCTCTAGACCGGGTGCCCTGTGACGCTCAGCTTCCCCGAGGAGGGGGCTCTGAGCTGGGCTGCAGACGGGTGGGCGGCCTGTGTGACTCTGGCCTAGGCCTGCTGTCTACCAATGGGTCTCCGAAGGCACTGTGTCCGTCCACTCGTGGGAGGGGACTGGGCCCACCTTGGGGGCTCTTCTGGCAGGACCTGCTGTGTGGGCAGCATCCCGGGGGGCCTCTGGGATGGTGTTGAGGGCTGTTCCTGCACACAGCCAGAGAGCACGGGGTTACAGCCAGCCCAGGGGGTCCCACCAGAGGGCGGTCTTTCCCCGGTGTGCCAGGCTGGCAGGGCCCTCGGCGGGTGGGGCCTGGAGAGCCTCTAAGGACCCAGCCTGGGGCTGAACCACGAGCATCCCACGGGCAGGCAGTGTCTCCGCCCTGTGGCGTGCAGGGCAGCCTGCTTGGGGTGTCGACCTCAGGTCTGCCCAGAGCCCATCTGTCCCTCCCACCCTGGCCAGAGCCAGCTACTGAGGCCATACCTGGCCCTCTCGGGGGCCTGTGGCTGCAAGTCCTGACGGCAGGGCTGACCAGAAGGCAGTGGATGGTGCCGGGGGGCGGGGGGGCGCAGGCAGGGGCTGTCAGCCAGTGGGTAGCCCCCTTCCCAGACCCCTAATGGCCCCAAGATGATGGTGGGACCTCAGACCCTAAGATACTGCACACACACATCATCCACACACGTATCAAACATGTGCAGAGGGCCTTCGCCGTTCCAAGCGCTGTTCCCAGCCTTGGGGGTCCAGTCCCAGCCCTGATGGAGCCCACCTTCTGGTGGAGGGCGGGGTGAGGGGCAGAGATGCAGGAATAAGCAAGCAGATACAGAATGTGCCGGGAGGTGGCAGTGCTGTGGGGGAGGGCGCAGAAGTGCCCCTCGGGGGTGTCTGCACCCCAGGCACCCCTCCAGCCAGTAAGATCGAGCAGCTGCTTCCCGGCCTCCCCGGCCTCACCCCCTACACAGCATGGGCACTAGGCCACTTCCGTGGAGCTTCCCAGGCAAGGGGACTCACTCCCCTCCCATGCCAGGCAGGCAGAAGCTCCAGGGACCCAGAGCAGCAGGGAGCATGGGAGGGGCACCAGGGAGGGCTGGCCCCCGTACCCTGCCAAGACCTCACAAGACCTCACATTCCCACAACGTGCAGGCAGCCCCCATCCCCGACTGGCCCGGCCGCTCACCAGTGGGCAGGTGGGTGGGGCAGCATCTGTCCTGGGAGACCGAAGATCGGGCTGGCCTGGCTCTGTCCCCTGCTCTTGGGACCCCAGGCAGGGCCCTCACCCTCTCTGGGCTGTATAGAGTTTGTGGGCCAGGGACCCTCGGGCTCCTCTGAACTTGGAAGGTGGCCTCCCACCAGGGTCCAGACCCATCCCCGTCAGATGGGCTGGGGCTGGTGGGTGTCACCCTGCACCAGGCCAAGCAGCCAGAGCTGCCCCCACACTGGGCAAGCCCGAGGTGGGGGGCACCTCTTGCACAAGCACCACGCCGGGGAGGCCTCGAGGAATCAGAAACACATGGCCAGGCCAGCCCAGTGTCCCCGTATCCCTGCATCCAGGCCTCGGGCAGCTCACCCACAGAGCAGAGCCAGGGCGGGATCCACCAGGCCTTCCTGCCCCCACCCGCCTGTCTGCACCAGGACACACCACCCAGCTCAGCAGGTGTGCCTCCTCCACTCTGAGGCTCATATGCCTCCACGCCTGGCCTTGTCCGTGGAAGGTGGGCCCTCAAAGCTGTAGGTCAGGGTTGCTCCCCCGTGAGTGGCCCTCCCACCCCAGTAGCCTGAGCCTCCGGGCTTCCCAGGGTGCTCGTGGGCATCCAGTCCTGGACGTGGCAGCACACCGCCGGGGGGCAGGTTCTGGGGCTCCTGTCACTGTGGAGGACAGCAAAGGGAGCTGACCCTGCAGCCTGCCTCCAGGGCAGTGGGTTTGGCATCCAGGCCCTGGTCACTCCATGCTGCTGTCAAGGCCCAGGCCTGGGGACCCTGCCATGCTGCTCACCATTCCTCTTCGTGGGGTACAGCACCATGGGCCAGCCCAGCCTTGAGGGGCTTCCTGGAGGAGGGGGCTCCTGAGCTGGGATCTGGATGGAGAGTGGGCATGGCCAGCAGAGGGCTCCTCTCCAAGAAGTGTCTGAATGCTGGTCAGTGCCTGACCGCCCAGCCTCTCAGCTGGTAGGGGGTCGCCCTGTCCCCCTGGGGAGGCCTCACCCAGCCCCAGGGGCACCTGGGCCAGGCAGGCACGGGCCGGATCTGTGCCCGCCCTGACGTGCCCACCGTGCTGCCGCTTCCCTCCGGGAGTGCACCCTACATGCCAGGTGCCGGCTCGCCTGCCAGGAGCATGATCTCACTGCACCCCCCTCGGCAGGGCGGGCTGGGCGGTACCCCACCCCACAGGCGACGTGACTTGCCCGAGGTCCCACAGCCATCTCGGCCGCTCCCTGCCCTGCCCTGATCATCGGCTTCCTGGAAAAGCCCAGGGGTTCCCGAGCCTCCATGCCCTCACAGGGATGGCGACAACCCAGAGCCGGGGCGCTGACAGAGCCCAGGACAGCCGGGTGGCTGGCGGGCACGGTGGACCGGAGCACCCGAAGAGGCGGTGACCCCGGGGCTCGGGACGCCCGGGGCTGGGCCTTGTCTGGCTGGGATCCCTGGGAGGGAGCGGGCAAAGCACGGTTGTTGTTGACACGTTTCCTCTGCCCCGTTTCTCCCGGGCTCCTCTCGCCAAGCAGGAAGTGCTGGGGCTCTCCCACGGGCCACTGGCCAGGCCTTCTTGACACTTCTGGGAACCCCCTCCCCACATGCTCAGAAAGCAGGAATGTGCCCTCACCCCGAGCCCAGGCTTGTCTGGCCCAAGGTGCCCCACCGGGCCCAGCCTGACATGCCCCTCCCTCCTGCCAGGGACAGGCGGGCAAGGCCAGCTTCCTGGAGGAGGTGCCCTGGGCCTCGCTGGACACCAGCCCAAGGACTCTGGATAGGGACTTAGCTCGGGCAAGGGAGGAAGCTGAGGGAGACAGAGACCAGGGCACAGGGCTCTGGGGCCCCAGGCGGAGGCTTTTCTCTCTAGCGGTCCCCTCTCTCATAGCTGGGCTCTGAACCCCATCTCCACAGTAGGGTCCCCAGATTCTAAGACCTGGGCCCAGGGCGGTAAACAGTGAGGCCATGCCATTCTGCTGGTCACGCCAGCTGTGGTGCCCTCCACCTGGGACCACTCCGTCACGGAGCCCCGCTTGGCAAACCTGGCCAGGGCCTTACCTGCTGGGGGCTAGGGGGCTTCTCAGAGGAGCCCCTCCCCAGAAAAGCTCCCGGCGTCCTAATGTGCCCTTCCAAGAGCTTCTGCTCACAGACCCTGGGCTCCCCCAGCAGCATCCCCCCCCGGAGGCTCGGGGATGGTCCCACAGCGTGGGGACTTGGGTGGGGATTGAGGGGAGGGGAGGCTGGTGCCCTGGCCTCGGGACCCACCTCCAGAGAAGCAGCAGGGCCTCAGGGAGGGCCCAGTGGAGGGGGGAGTTCTCAGAGGGTGGACGGCCAGGACAGTGACCTGTGGGGGCTGGCCTGTGGGAGATCTATGGAGGCAGTGGGAACACTTGGAGGAGCCCCAAGGGGCAGCCGCCGCCAGGGCCCTGGGGGAGGGATCCCCTGAGTGACTGGGGCTCTCCGAGGCAGGGCGTGGGGCGATGTGGCCGCAGCAGGGCTGAGCAGGCTGCCCCCAGCCCGAAACTGCGGGAGGCGGGTTGTCCCGGCCCTGCCCAGGTGCTCTCCCTGCAGCGTGAACCTGCGGCCCCAGCCCCCAGGGCTTCCTCCTGACGGAGGCAGCAGGGGTGCGTGGCCAGGCCAGGGATGGTCACCCATTCTGAGGCTGGATAGGCGGGGTGGGGGCCCGGGACCTGCGCTGAAGGCCCCCAGGCCAGGCTGCTGGGGAGCGCTCCGTGGGAGGCCTGGCTCCTCAGGGCCCTCTCTGTCCACCCCCCGTCCCGGAGGGGCTGGAACGCTGGAGCCCAGCACAGCGACCGGACAGCAGCCGCTCTGAGTAGGACTCTCCTGACATATTCCCAGGCTGGCCCCCGCCCCTGCCCCTGGCCACCAGTGCCAGCTCAGGCCAGGGGGAAGCCAGTGGGCTGGGGGCCAGAAGGGGGACAGGGCCTGGGGCTACCTCGGGTCCCCTGGGGCAACCTGAGCGGGGGGAGGGGGGGCGTGGGGAGGGATGAGTGGCCTGGCGCTGCAGCCTGAGGGCTTTCTGAAGGAAGAGGTGGCCCGCCCAGTGCCCTGCCCTTGGGGCTGCCAGTTCCCGAGGCTTCGGGGGGCGGTTCTCCTCAGCTCCTGGAGCCAGCGGTTTGGCGGAGGTGCCTGGGCTAGGGGAGGGGCTGGCCTCAACCAGGCCGGCCCCCATCCAAGGCCCCCTCAAGCCCCAAACCCGTCCTGGGCACTTGGGGCCAGGAGGACCCTCGAATCTCACAGGCAGGGCTGTGTGGGGAAGGGGGGCCCCACTCCACAACGGGGCTGCCAGCTAAGGAGGCTTCCTGGGGGAGGCAAGTCTTGCAGGATAAGGAACCCGGAGACGGAAGGGAGGGGCCCCCAGCAAGAGGAGCAGGACAAAGCTGGGGGGTCTCAGTGCCTTCCAGAGGAGGGCAGGCAGGCCAGAGACGCCCCCAGAACAGGACAGAGACAAGGGGCAGCGGGCGTGGGCCTCAGAGGCCCCCCTGCCGGCGCCTTGACGGAGGAGGCCAGGAAGACAGGCCGCCGGGGCCGGGGTCAGATGCTCCCGTGCCTAGCGTCAGCGCGATCCTGTTTCATAACCAGCCTGGATTCTGCCCCAGCCAAGGAGAGAGCATAAAAACCCAATATATTTTAATTACATCTTTGAGGGCCACGAGCACAATCGTTTCCAGATGGGGACCCCAGTGATGACTGCCCTGTGCTCGGCCTGGGGTGGGGGAGAAGGGAGGCTGGGCCGGGCCCCCTCCAGGGTGACGGTGGCCGCAGTGGCTCAGGGCTCACGGCCCACCTCACTGCCCACAGGGGAGTAGCTCTTATGGCTCACGGTTTCCATTTTACAGATGGGGAAACTGAGGCGCAGGCCTGCTGGGCTGCACAGCCTGAGACAGAGTCGGTACCCTGGCCCGGGGGCCCTTCCAGGCAGGGGGCTCCCTGAGGTGGGCAGGCCCCGGCCCCAGACCAGTGTGTCAGGGACGCGGTCAACAGAGGGCCTGGACCGCACTGCCCGGGGAAGGCCAGCGCCACAGCGACAGCCGAGCCCTTGCTGACGGCCGAATGCAACTCTCTCCTGGCTCCCAGGGTGTCCCGCTGCTGCCTGGGACCCAAAGCTCCGGCCTGCCCCTCCAGCTCCCTCCAGGCAGGGACGACCCCGGGGGGCAGCCTCCTTCTCAGCTGCGAGAGACCTGGGGGCCAGCTGGAGGCCCCGGTCCTACCTGCTCAGGGTGGGGGGTGGAAGAGGGGGTCGCTAGGCGGTCAGCGAGGCTTAAGGAGCCCGCCAGCTAGTAAGGTCTCCCACTCGGCCCCCCTGGCCCTTCCTGTGGAGATGGCAGCCGGGGTCTGCCCAGCACCCCGCCACACCCCGTTCTGCCGCCCCGCTGCACCCCTCACCTCAGCCCGGCCAGGCTTGAGGAGGCAGGACAGCCCAGGCCCCTGGCCCTTGCCTGGCAATCAGAGGACGGGCAGGACAGCAAGGGGCCTCTCGGGGGCCGAGATCCCATTTCTGCCTCTGCGCTGACCTGAGGCCCCCACCCCAGTGGAGGAGGTGGGTGGGCCCCGGAGGCGTGATGGCGGTCAGGAGGGTTTGGGGAGGGCAGCTGCAGCGTCCACGGTGGGAATGCCCTCACCCTCCAGGCTGGCTCGCGGATGCTGGCCTGGGCTGGGAAAGCCTGCGCACCACATCAGGAGCTCTGAGTCAGCGCCGCCGGCTGTCCCCAGCCCCACGGCCTCCTGGCCTCAGTGCCCCACCTATAAAATGGGCACGGGGCAGAGGGTCCCTCCCAGGGTGTCCAGGAAGGTGTGGAGGGCTGGCTGGGTCCTATGGGACCCCGGCACCCCCAGCGACGGCCCTTGCCTCTCCTGGCCCTGTTCTCCAGGGAGGCTCCACCGTGACCTCCCACCGTCGGTCACAGCCGGCACCCCAGAGGTGACCCAGCAGGCCTGACTCCTCCAAAGTCCCCACCAGGGGCCGGGAGGGGGCAGGGAGCAGAGAGATGGGCTTGGCCGCAGGCCAGGCTGCTGCAGCCAAGACCTGGTGCAGCCGTCCAAGGATGGTGGTGGACGGCCTGTCCTTCCCAGCGCCCTGCCCACCCGATGACCCCAGGGTGCCCCTGAGTGAACTGCGGCTGCCAGGGTCAAGGTGGGGACCTGGCCCGGTGCTGGGCAGAGCACCCCTACCTTCTGTGCCCGCTGCCAGGCCCCGGGGCACCCGCGGCAGACGTGATGTCATCCTGCGGCCTCACCTCCGCTGGGAACAGTGAGGGTGCTCCAAGGGCCCACCGAGGCAGGTGTGGGTGATCCTTCACCCGGGCTTCCCAAAGCTGATGACTCACCCCTCCCCACCCACGAGCAGCCCTCAGCTCTGCCCCGAGCAGGGGGAGGCATAGGCCTGCCTCCCCGGACCCTGGCCAATGCTGGTGGGAGTCTGGCTTCCTGGCGCTTCCCCAGGGCCCCCACACCGCTAATGTCAGCAGCCACCTCCCAACCTGAGCCGCCTGGCACCAGCCGGCCCCACAGGGCACGCGCTCCACGCCCAGCATGGAGCAGACCGAGGCCGCCGACGCGGGACGGTCACCACCCCCAGCAGCTCAAAATCCACACTCTCGGGGCGCCAACTCCCAGGATTCTGGTGGACGCTGACTTCCATTTCCATTCTCTGTCCTGCACACACTCCCCCCTGCACACGCCCTCCCCCCCCACATACTCACTCCTGCACCACCCCCTACCCTCTACCCGCACATACCCCTGCACCACCCCCCACCCCCTACCCTGCACACACTCCCCCCTGCACACGCCCTCCCCCCCGCACATACTCACTCCTGCACCACCCCCCACCCTCTACTCTGCACATACCCCTGCACCACCCCCCACCCCCTACCCTGCACATACTCACCCCTGCACCACGCCCTCCCCCCCGCACATACTCACTCCTGCACCACCCCCCACCCCCTACCCTGCACACACTCCCCCCTGCACACGCCCTCCCCCCCCACATACTCACTCCTGCACCACCCCCCACCCTCTACCCTGCACATACCCCTGCACCACCCCCCACCCCCTACCCTGCACATACTCACCCCTGCACCACGCCCTCCCCCCCGCACATACTCACTCCTGCACCACCCCCTACCCTCTACCCGCACATACCCCTGCACCACCCCCCACCCCCTACCCTGCACATACTCACCCCTGCACCACGCCCTCCCCCCCGCACATACTCACTCCTGCACCACCCCCCACCCTCCACCCTGCACATACTCACCCCTCCACCACCCCTCCACCCTCCCACCCACCCTCCATATACTCACCCCTCCACCACCCCTCCACCCTCCATATACTCACCCCTCCACCACCCCTCCACCCTCCATATACTCACCCCTGCACCACCCCCCACCCTCTACCCGCACATACCCCTGCACCACCCCCCACCCCCTACCCTGCACATACTCACCCCTGTACCACGCCCTCCTCCCCCTGCACATACTCACTCCTGCACCACCCCCCACCCTCTACCCTGAACATACTCACCCCTGCACCACCCCCTCCCCCCCACATACCCACTCCTGCACCACCCCCCGCCCTCCACCCCGCACATACCCACTCCTGCACCACCCCCCACCCCCTACCCTGCACATACTCTCCCCTGCACCACCCCCCACCTTCTCCCTGCACATACTCCCCTGCACCACCCCCTACCCTCTACCCTGCACATACTCTCCCCTGCACCAGCCTTCCCCCTGCTCATACTCTCCCCTGCACCACCTCTTCCCCTCCACCCTGCACATACTCACCCCTCCACCACCCCTCCACCCTCCATATAACTCACCCCTGCACCACCCCCTCTCCCCGCACATACTCACCCCTCCACCACCCCTCCACCCTCCATATACTCACCCCTCCACCACCCCTCCACCCTCCATATACTCACCCCTCCACCACCCCTCCACCCTCCATATATCCCCTCCACACCCTCACCACCCACCCCTCTTCCAAGTATCAGAGCCCTGTATGGCCACCAGCCTTCCCCATCTCTTCACCCTGCAGGCCACATGCTGCCCACGGCCCTACGGGCTCACCAGACAGCTGTGTGCACTTCTCTGGCACCATTCCATCCCTCTGCCTCTCCCACCCGCCACCGGACCAGTCTCTGATCCATCCATGCGTCCAACAAACACTGACTGACCAGGCACGTGGCCCCCGGCACTGCAGGCGCAAGGCTGTGCTCTCAGGAGCTTCCATGCCGACAGCGAGGGAACTGTCAGCTGAGTGGGGTGGGCACCCAATCTGAGGTAAGGGGCGGTGGTGTGTCGGGAGGTGGGGCGTATGGAAGCTTTTTGGCAGGGCAGGGGGCAAGTGGCAGGTCCTGAGCGAGGTGGGGCAGGACGCCAAGAGGAGGGCCGAAGGCAGGAGGGGAAACGGTACCAGAGACAGTCCCACAACAGACCTGATAAGTGCCTGCTGTATACCAGGAGTCGGGACCCCAAGGAAGAAGCCAAGGGCTGCCTTGGGACAGCTGGGTCTGGGGGTGAGGAAAGGGTCTGCCTCTGCATCCAGGGCTCCTGTCGCCTGGGTCTGCCTACACCTGGAGGGGTAGGGGCTGCACCAAAGTCAGGAGCTGGAGTGAGGGAGAGGTGGCACAGACACCCCCACCCCTCACCCCTCCAGGGCTGCAGCCTAGGGCTCCCTAGGGCTCTGGGAAGGCCCAGGCTGGACAGGCCTGAGCAGGCATCCTGTTCTACCTGCCCCAGCAGATGGCGGGCCAGGGCTGACATCCTCACCTGGCTTGGCCATGGCTGCCCAGCTGGACTCTGGCCCCGAGCTAGAGCCCAGCCCCCACAGCTGCTTTTCATGCCTGGCCGTGAAGGAGAGATTCTCGTTGAAGGTGCCCACCCAACATGGACCTCAACGGTGCTGGTTCAGGAAAGCTCCCTCCCCTTAGGCATCAGTCCCTGCTGCTCTGGGTCCTCCCAGGCTCTGGCACCAGGCCAGTGGAACCAGCTCAGGGAGGCTGTGAGGATGAGGAAATGCCATCCCCTGGGCCAGCCCTGTGCCCCCCTCAACCGGGGGTCTGCAGGCAGTGGGAGGTGGCCCTCAGGCTCAGGAGTCAAGCGAGACCCTCTCACTTGCCAACAGGGTGGGTGAGGAGGGCTCTGCCTCAGTGCCACATCCCCTGGGCAGACATGGTACCTGACCCAGGGTCTTGACTCCTTTCACACCTGAGAACATAGAGACCAGGCCCCCACTGGCTCTCAGTCCATGGGGGTCAGTGGCCCTGGCCTCTGAGAGCCACACTCAGAGCTGCGTCGGGTGGAGGGTGGACACCCGGGTCCTCCCTATGCTGCACCTGGGCTGGAGTTGCAAATTCTCATGACCATGGGAGCACCCTGGTGGCTGCGTGATGGATACCTGGCAGAGTTACTGCTTGTAGCCCCAGGTCCTGGGCCCAGCTGAGATGGAGCTGGAAAAATTGGGGTTTAAACCAAGGATGAATCCAAAGCACCATCCTCTGCCTGTACTGAGACTTGGCCAAGGTCCCCAGGAGAGCAGAGTGAGCCATGAGCCCTGGGGTAGGAAATGAGGTCCTGGCAAATCCCGGGGGGTCCAGCTGAACCCCACCCCTTCATGAGCATGGGGAAGGGGGCAGGAAGGCCTCTCCCTCACTCGCATGCTCTCTGGGCATCTCATTTGTGCCCACGAGGTTCCCCAGGCCACAGAGCCTTTCCCTGGGGAGAAGGGGGCCCTGGGACCCTGGGTGGGGGCTCCCAGGCACCTGACCACCACCACCCTCCTGGCTATGGAGCGCACCAGCCTTTTCACCCCTGGGGAGGGCAGGGCCTGAGAAAGAAGGGTAGGCCACATCAAGGCTCTTGGTGTCGCAGCTGTGCTTGACCCTGGGGCCCCCACCCTAGCCAGAATGCCTTGCCCATGCAGCAGAGATAGTGTGCGACTGAGACACAGATAAACTTGCCCGCCCCAGGACCTGATTAACAGCAAATCCCAGGAAGTCCCCGCCCCATCCTGAAACCCCATCTGCAGCCTGTCTCGGCCTGGGCAGTGACCCCGCCCATCCGGGCAGGCCTGGCCCCGGAGGCCACCACCACTGGCACACACACGTTGCCCCTCCCTGGGGCCCCAGCCTTCTCCACCCACTTTAGTGGGGAGATGACTGAGGGGTCCTGGAGCTGCCCCTGCCCCCAGGGCCTTCCCCACCTGACTTGTCTGTGACTGGGCCAGAGCCAGTGAAGCAGCAGGTCCCTGGGTGAGGGGTCAGTGAGGGGGCTGACATGATTTCTCATGAAGGTGGGACAGGGAAAAGCCAGCCCACCCCGGAGGCCCCCAAGGAGGAGAGAGGTCCCTGGAGACACTGGGGACAGCAGGAAAGGCGGCTAGGGCATGAGGACCTCCCTATTTCCTTTCCTTAAGCAAGGCGGCCCACCTTCCCACCCTCTGGTCATGTCCTGGGGCCCCATGGCAGCACCTCTGGCTCAGATGGGAGGTCAGGGTAGGAAAAGCCAGGGGACATCAGGGTGGGTGGCTGGAAGAGAGTCAGGCCCCCGGGGCATGTGGGGTCAGCAGCGTGGGCACCAGGGCCTTCAGATGCTCAGCCAGCCTGGAGAACATATAGGTACACCGAGGCAAAGGGGCCTTGGCTGTGGTCACCTGCAGGTCAATGGCAGAACTAGAGGCTGCACAGAAGGGTAAGGAGAGTGGAGGCAGACACCCCTGGCCATGGCGGGGGAGGGGGACCGCGAGCCTGGCCCCAGGACAGGAGGCTGGCTGGGCTGCAGTGGCCACAAAGTGTGGGCAGGAGTGGCCCTCAGTTGGCTGGGGGGCAGCGTGGTGCCATCGGGCAGATGACTCAATCACAGGCGAGCTTTGTCGCTGGGCGCTTGCCCGCCTGCCCGATCCTCCACCCGGCCCAGCCGCAGGCCGCACGCCCCCCCCCCCCAGCCAGCTCCTAGCAACCTGCAGCCAAGCGTGGGCAAATGTGAGGAGGGCTGGGGGCTCCTTGCCACAGGGCCTGGGAACGGTGCAGGGGTGGCCGTGGGGTGCGGCTGGGGTGGATCCATCCCAGGCCGGGCTTGGGGGATGCCTGCCCAGCCTGGCCCGTGCCAGCCCCGGAGGAGCGCATCCTGGGAGTGGCTCCGGGCTGGCACCCTGGCAGAGGAGGCGCCAGGGCTGGGGGCCGGGGGTTTTGTATGCTGCAGGCCCCCTTCTCTTCCTGGGCCCCCACCCGGCCGATCCTGTCAGAGCCTTAGAAAGTGAGACAAAGGCCCGGGAGGCCCCGGGAGGGCCAGGACAACGGCAGGAGATGGGGTTTTAATGACCCGACTATAACAGCGGGAGTGGAGGCGGCTCCTTAACCCTGTCGGGGCCTTGCCCTGGGGCCGCCCACCCCCAGCCAGGCCCCCATCACTGACCCTTTAAGATGGGGAACGAACAGAAAACCTTGTCTCCGAAGACACAGGGCCAGGGACCAGGGGCCAGGGTCCCCAACGCCTCCACCCAGACACCTGTGCCCCAGGCCCCTGCCAGAGGCACTGGGTGAGGCTGAGGCCCCGTGTAGCAGACGGGTCCCTCGTCCCTTCCCCTCTGCGTTTGCAAGCTTCCTGCGTCCTGACCTCGGACTCGGAGCTGAAACCCCGGGGGGAGTCACCTGCAGCGTGGGAACGCGGGGGCTCTGCCACCCCTCCCCAATTCCTTCTCAGAGCTCTTCCTCACACAGAGGGGGAGTGTCGAGCCCCTAGTGGGCCGCAGAGTGTGGCAGAGATGCTGGAGGTGACAGCCACCTGCTCACTTCCTCGTTCAGGCCTCCAGTGGAAGGTGCCCTCAGCACCCTGCCCACTGCCCTGCCCTCGTCTTTAGTCCTTCCTGCTCCCAAACCCTGGGGTTCTCAGAGTCATCACCAGCCCTTCTATATCCCTCGCCCATCCCATCCCCCACAAACCATCTCCCACCCCTGCCTCAAGGTGCAGAATTGGGCCTGGGCCTGTCATCAGCTGTGGCCTTGGACTTGCCATGTGACCTTGGCGAGCCCCTGCGTGCCCTGAGCCTCACTTTTCTGGAGGGCCAGGTGTCCAGGGACCTAGAGCAGAAGTGGAGCCGCAGATGGAAGTTTTCAGCCACACAGGACAATCCACAGAGACCGCCGAGGGTGGGGGCCGGGAGTGAGCAGCCCCCCAGGAGCCCGGCACGCTAGGGTTGTTCTTTTTTTTCTTTTTTCTTTTTTTAAAGATTCTATTTATTTATTTGACAGAGAGAGACACAGCGAGAGAGGGAACACAAGCAGGGGGAGTGGCAGAGGGAGAAGCAGGCTCCCCACTGAGCAGGAAGCCTGATGCGGGGCTCAATCCCAGGACCCCGGGATCATGACCTGAGCCGAAGGCAGACGCTTAACTGACTGAGCCACCCAGGTGCCCCGCCAGGGTTCTTCTTGAGGGCAGCGGGGGGCGGAGGCATCCCTGGGAGCACCAGACAGGGCCCCCCCCACAGGTGCCAGCTCTCTGTGGAGGAGGGCCTGCTTCGTGGCCTGAGCCCGCGCATTCCATCCTGCACCAGCGCCACACTCCGGTCTGGGGTGAGGACAGGGGGCCGAGGTCACAGACCCCAGCACACGGAGAAGGACATGGTTTCAGCTACTGCCATAGAGCCAGCTTCTCCCGCTGGGCTCAGGACGGGGTTCCCGGCCGGGGGTGGGGGGGGCAGAGGCCAGGCCCCTCTGCAGGGTCACCTCTGCTGCTGGACCTCAGTTCTGACACAGCCCACCACCCATGTCTCTCCAGGAAGCCTCCGCCGAACACACTGTGGGGCCAGGTGGACGCAGGGAGACCAGCGAGGGGCACCCGGCATGGCCCAGAGTGTGGGTGAGGCCAGCCAGTGGGGAGGCCAGGGTGGTTGGAAGGTGGACAGACTCAGAGAGGACTCAGGGACTGGGCCTGAGAGCTGGTCAGGTACAGAGCTGCCAGTGCTTGAGCTGGGCAGTGAATGGGGGTCGGGAACAAAGTGTGACCCCGTCAGGTTCAGGCCGTCCGGTCAAGATGCCCACTGGCTGCGTCCAAGTGCAGACACACATTCGTATGTTCATGGGCATTCCCTCTGTGTGTGTACCAGTCCAGAGCTGGGTGGGTGTGCGTGGCAGGGGCTGACGCTGAGGCATGCAGTGTGTGTCCACGCGTGGCGGCAGCCGCCCCCCGCCCCCCCCCCAGAGCGGTCAGAGTGCCGGTCCTCCCCCGGAACCCCCGAGTTGGGTCCACACAGCGCGCCCGCCCTCGGGACATTGAGCTTCAGATGGGCTCGAGGTCCCCACGCCCTCTTACAGGCACCTTCCTTCTCAGGGTGGGGGTCCTGGGAAGGCCACTCAATGAGCGTCCCCTGAATGGAGCCATGTCCTGGCCTTGGGCAAGCTGTCCTTAACCCGGGAGCCTCCAAATCGGATGGTGTTACCGTGACTTGCCTGTGTCCTGTCTCCTCCGAGCAACCTGTGCTCCCAGGAGGGGAACAGAAAGGAAGAAATGAAACAGCCCCTGCAGGGGCCGCCCCGGCCTGCTCACCTGCGGACCGGGCTGGCCAAGGTGGGGGCGGTGGCCGCGGGCTGCCGCAGCACAAACAGCCCAGCTTGTTTTCACCCACGGGGTGCCAGAGGGTTTCCAAAAGTCTTAATAAGGAACGTGGCCGGGGCGGGAGCGTGGCGGCTGGGCTGTGAATGGCGCCTGTGAGCGCCGGAGAAAGGCCGTCCTCCGCGGCCAGCCAGGGGGGCCTGGGATAAATGGCCCCAGTCATGCCGCCGGCCTGGCCCAGCGCGAGTGTGCTAAGTTGAAGCTATAAATTACCCGGCCGAGGCCAGCGCCACCGCAGCGCGGGCGGGGCGGGGGGGGGGCGCGGGCGTCCGTAAATCGGCCCTTTCACCACTGGAGGCTGCGCACGAAAGAAAAACTTTGTTTTATTAAAGCAACATCAGGGTTGTGGCCGCCCGGCTGGGAGGCGCCAACAGCAGGGCTGGGCACTGGGCAGGCAGGGGGGGCTCCAGCCGCATCCCAGGGCCTCAGAAAAAGGCCCCGTCAGGAGGGACCAGCTCCAGCCATGGGGGCCAGGGTCGCTCCTCCACCATGCCTGGCCGACCCGCGCTGCAGTCTCTCTGGGTGGCTCCACCCTGGTGCCCCACACCTGGCCTGGGCCCCTACAGACCCCCCCAAGCCAGCCTGTGTCCACCCCCCGAGCGGGGCTCCTGGGTGACCCACCTCCATCCCCAAGAGCTGCATCTTCCCTTCCGTGTCTGGCTGCGCAATGGCCAGTCTGGGAGCAGAGAAGGAGTGGACGTGAAGACCCAGGCCCTGTATTGGCCCCTAGTGGGGTCAGGGCGCGCTCTGCTGTGGGGCCACAGCCCCAGGCCAGCCCTCAGGAGCAGCGCCCCGCCAAGGCTTCCACTGACTCCCGTTATCCCAGCCTCAGGGTCACAGGAGGCTGGCAGGGCAGCGGGGGGAAGGGTCTTTAAGAGTTGCCTAGGATAATTTTTAGACAATTAAAGTGGAAATGAATGGGGGCCTATCTCTATTCCTCCCACGGATGGCCAGCAGTAGGCTCTAGTGTCCCACAGACCCCGGCATGGTGAGTGGGTGGAAATTCTGGGGGCTGTGAGTGCGGGTTCTTGCCACATATCGACCCCCAAAGGAAGCCCCCCGGTGGCCCCCAGCCCTGCCCCTGAGCCTTGCCCCTGCAGGGGCTCCCCTGGAGCAAGGTCGTCTGCCGACCACCTCTGCGCCCACAGCCTCCTCCAGAGCCTCCCCAGAGCACCCCAGCCCCGTGAACCACAGTGGGGGCTGCAGCCCAAGGCCCACCCTCCCTCCCCTCGCATGGCTGCCAGAGGACGGGGCTGTGCGGTTTCTCCCGCACCTGAGTCCCCCAGCAGGGTAGGTGCTAGTAGTAAGACCTCAGGCAGCAAATCAGGCAAGCAAGAGCTTGCCTGGGGCAGACGGTCATCTGGCTTCTCTGTTGCAGGCGCCATTGGCTTTGGACGGCGCCCTCTGGACTTTCCAGATGCCTCAGCTGAAGCTGGGGCCTGTAGGTCAGGGTGATGACCCCCTCTGGGCCCAGAGCCCATCTGCCCCCATGTCCCCATCAGGCTGGAGTGTTCTTCTGCTTCAGCCAGGTGCCCACACTCCTTAACTCCCCATGTGGACTCAGACACACAGGCTCCCCAGCTGTTGAAAGGGATCCCCGGCGGTCACAAATGACTGATGCCAACCCCTTGGGGCACCAATAAACCACATCTGCCCTCCAACCTGGGTGGGAGGCCCTGCGAGCAAGACTGGCCGGGGGTGGGGCTGGCCTCCTGCCTGGACACAGATCGCAGTGCCTGGAACAGACCCGATACTGGGGTCCAGGCAGCGAGGGGATTTTGGAGGCATCAGGCAGGGAGGGCACCGGGAGGAGGGCAACTCCTGGGTTGAGACCTGAAGGACAAGAAGGGGCCAAGCCTGAGTGGCCCTGAAGTATGGGGTGTCTGGGGGCCCAGTGGCTAGAGCGGATGGAGCCACGGGGGGGGGGGGCAGGAAACGGAGGGCCAGGGCACAGGGCACCAGGGGTTCTGGCCTCACGGGCAGAGCAGGCACCTGAGCCTTGACCCAGAAGCCACAGAGCCACTGCAGAAGCAGAGTGGCACCTGGATACAAGAGGGAGGGCACGGGTGGGGCAGCACAGGCCCCGGGGCGGCACTGGGGTCGGGGTCAATCCTGGGGGAGGGCTAAAATCCCAGGCCCTTGGACTCAGCCTCCTGGCCCCTCAGCCTGCCCTGGGGCTCCTCCTTGCCGCGACGGGCAGACCCAGGCATGGGCCAGGGTGCCTGGGAGGTGCCTGGGCCCCCTGGGATCATCCTGCTCCCAGCCCGCCACCCAGGAGATGAAAGGCCCTGCCTTGGCCCTGCCCTGTTCGGGCCCCCACAGTGCCCTTTGAAGGCTGTGGGAATGCCCGCAGGGCAGATGGGGGCCAGGCACTGGGAGGGGGGCTGCTGGTGTTGTGGTGCTGGCCGAAAGGGCCTCCTGGCTCAGCTCAGGCCACCTTCCCAAGGCCACACTGTCATGGCCTTGCTCTGTCAGAGATGCCAGGGGGCACCATCCTTGACCGGCCACAAAGGGCAAGGCCTGTGACCATGCCTCAGTCTCCCCATACGTACTGCCAGGAGAGGCAGAACATGAGGAAGCAAGACTCCCGCCCACTCACCCTTGCAGTGTCGGCCTCGTGGAGGACAACGGCCCAAGGAAAAGCAGGCCTCCCAGGCCCCTCTGTAACCTCTACTCTCGGGGCTACCACCTCCAGAGCCCGGGTGTGGGGCTTGGTCCCTGCCCTCTTGTGGCCAGGACTAACTTCGGAGGAGGTGCGCTACCCTGGGGTGGGGGTGGAGGGAGGAGGTGCGCTACCCTGGGGTGGGGGTGGAGGGGCGGGCAGCCTCCGCCATCACTCCGCTCAGCTCAGGCTGGGAGCCCCTCTGGCCTGACCCCAGCTGCCATCCGGGACGGAGGACAGACTCGAGAACCTGACAGCGGGGGCGGGGCCTGTTGCTCCCCGGGGCTGGGCTGCGGCTGGAATGTTTGCGTTCGCTGTTTGCCTGAGGGGGGTGGTGCCCGCTGGGTGGGGGGGGGCCCTCCTGGGGAGCCCCTCCGGGCTCCTAGGGCCCCAGGCCCAGCTGAGTCTACAGCTCAGTCAGCTGGGGTGGGGGAGGGACCCTCGGAGTCGGATGGGGAATTCCAGCGCCGGTTTGGACACAAAAGGGTCCTTCCTGCCTCCAGCCGGCCCCCTCGCCTCTTCAGGGACCCTCTGTCCCCTGGACCGGGAGACCCCAGCCCAAATAGTTGCTCAACCGGCTCCTCCCCCGCCCAGCCCTCCCGGTCCCGGGGCTTCCCAGCCCGGCTCGGAGATTATGCAAATCCCCGGCGGCTCCTTAATTAAATCCCTAACGAGGCGCTGGGGCCGGGCCAGAGGCGGCGCTGAAAGCCGGGGTCACGCTCCGGAGGGGCCCGGCCCGTCTGCGACGTGAGGGCCCCCCGCGCCCCTCCCAGGCCTGGGAACCGCCGCGCAGCCGGAGGGGGCGACTGGGCCGGCCCTCCCTTGCCCTGCCGGCCCCCCGACTCCCAACGGGGAGGCTGGACCCCAGCCCCACCCGGCGACTCCGCCCCGGGCCTCAGTCTCCCCGGCTGGGACGGCCGGCGCCCGCGCACCTGCGCCCGGTCCTGCGGGCTCGGGGTCCCGGGGGCGGGGGCCGCCGGGGTCGGGGGCGTGGCGGACGGGGGCAGCGGCCCCCAGCGCCCCGCGCTCCCCTTTCAGACGCGGGTTGTTGGGCCAACAGCCCGGCCGGCCGCCTGAAAGGCCGGGATTAGCGCACATTAGCGGCCCTTTGAGCGGCGCCCGGGGCGCCCCCTTCCGCCGGCCCCGCCCCGCACAGGCCGGACCGCAGGCGGGGGGCAGGGGGAGGGGAGGGCCCGGCTGGCCGGCGGCGGGCCAGATTCCCCCCTCCGGGTGTCAGGCCTCAGGTCAGGGCTTTAGCCCAGTGTGGAGCCCAGGGGCGGCCGGCACCGAGGCGGGCGGGGGCGCCTCTGTTCCGTGGGGTCTGGACGCCCAGCCTGCGGAGGGGCCTCCCGCCCCCAGAGCCGGGGCAGACCCCGCTGCCCGGAAGCCCTTGCCCCCCGCCTCTCCCACGGCTTCCAGGGGGGTGACCTGGGGAGAGCCCCAGCCCCTTTTGGTCCAAAGTGCCCTCCGCGTGGGCAGCGGGGCTGCTGCCTGCTGGACTCGGCTGGCTTGGCGCAGGGTCCCTCAGGCGCCACGCAGCGCCCCCTAAAAGGACCGCAGCGCTGTTCCCGCGCCCACCTCCAGCCCTAGCTTCTAACCTCACGGATCCAAGCATCTCTTCCTCCCAGCAGCCTGCCTGGATTTTCCCAAACTGAACTCCAGGCCTCTGGGTCTCCAAAACTTTCTTCTTCTCCTGGAACCCCTGGCTCAAAGATCACCTGGGTGATTCGTCCCCCAGCGCTCAGCTAAAGGCTCACCCTTTTCTCTCAAAATGATCCTTGAGCCCTGGGACCGGGGAGGAGGTACGGATGGGAGAAGCCCCAGGCCCCACCCGGGCTCAGGGACAGTACCGTTGCTGAGTGCCGTCGGCCCGCCACACCCTGTCCCAGACACCTGACCCGGACTGAATGGGGACACTGAGGGACCGGGTGGGGAAGCAGCCAGCAGTCGGGGTCAACCCCGACACCCAGGGCCCCCTTCTCACTCTCTCACGGCCACCTGCCTGTCCGGGGCTGCCGCTGGCCCTGGGGCCTCTGCCCAGCATGACCAGGGCCTGGACGGGTCCGGCTCACACCCACCTGCCGCCAGGACCCACATGTGTATAGGCACATGCTCGCACATGCACGCACAGGCACCGCAGCAGGGCCCCCACCCTGGGAAGAGTAAATACCTTCTCCAGAGGAGGGAACCGGCCTGTCTCCTGAGAGAAAAAATGTGGCCAAACCAGACCCAGGAGGCCTGTGGGCCCCTCTCTTGCTACCACCCTGGAGTCACGATGGCCTCTCAAGTTTGGTGGTAAAACATTGACAGTCCCCTCCTGCACAGACCTGGTTCCCACATGGGCGGGTGTCGTGGGGGAGCGTGGGGCCGGGCAGGTCTGTAGGACACCGCAGGTGCTAGTGTGTGCGAGTGCACTCGAGGGGGGGGGGCCCTGGGAGCTGCCTCTGCCCCCTGCCCGGAGGAGGGACGCTCAGGGCCTGTAAAGTCCCCCAGGGCTGCCCCATCTGCTCGTGGGATCCTGCCTAAAAGAAAGAAGCTGCCTTGCCCATGGGCCCACAGCTCTGCTGCCTGAGTCTCCTCACGCCCCCTCCCCCCCCTCCCGCCACCCCCGGGGCCCAGATGGCTCAGGACCAACTGCAGACAACCATGGGGCCTCTGGGCCTTAGGGGAGAGCCCCTGGCTGTCGGGGGCCCAGAACAGAGCCTCCCTGGGTCCTGGGCCCCACTGGGGTCACGAGTCCAGGAGTCCTGCCTTTGCTGGCTTTGGGAGGTCGTGACTGCCTCTCACCCCTTTGCCTCTGGAAAGGCAGGAGAGGGGCAGGTCCAGAACCCTCCCCTGCCCAGGGGCCCCCACCCGCCTGGCCGGGACAAGGACCGGCCAGGCCAGATCCTATGACTCTGGAGAAACCACACGGAGCCTGGGGTTTGCATCGGGAAACCCGATCAACTAATGACAGGGTTGGCGTGGGGGTGACCGGCGGAGGGCCCCACCACGGGCCTATCAGCAGCAGAGGACCCCCATTCCCTCCACGTCCCACTGGCCACAGATGCCAGAAGCCAGGCCTCAAGGCCTCCTGCACCATCCTCCACTGTGTGTTTGCCCTGGTTGGGCCCCCAGCCTCTCACTCAGCCTGGCCACCAAACCCCCTTGGCCAGCCCATACCAGGCCCCCCTGCCCTGAGGACCTTTGGAGCTTCTGGAACTGCTCTTCTGGAAGCAACCCCAAGAAGGGTGTCAGGCCAAGGGGAGGCTGTGCCCCCACATTGTCACCTGCACCCTTCCCTGGGCCAGTCTGGCCCCGCTGTCCCAGGCCTCCAGGCTGCAGGCCTCCCAGGTGAAGGCCTGGGAACTCAGGTGAAGTCAGGAGCTACAAAGGGCCGCGAGGGTCCTGCAGCCACTGGACCCTGTGGACGTGCCCATGGGGACAACCCATGTACACGCGTGGGCTCAGCCCAAGCCTCCCGGCGCCCTGTGGGGGCTGCCCCTCTGTTGGGGTCCAGTGTCCAGCACCGAGGCAAGGCTGTAGGCAGCTCCTGGGGGGCCTGAGGCGGCAGCAGGCCTGCGGGGTCCCCAGGGTCCTGGAATGGCCCGCACACCTGTGCTCCCACTCAGGAGGAGAAGATGAGGTGGGCCCCGGCTCTCGGCCTGTGCCCTGGGCGCTGCGGCAGTGCGGATGGAAAGCCAGCCGGGTGAGCACAGGTGGCCTCCCAGGACTCCCGGACGCAGGACGCACGCTGCACGTCCAGCCAGGGCGGGCACCAGAGCCTCCCTCTGTCGCCACAGCCCAGGCGGGCAGCTTTAATTACCACTCGCTGGGCCCACTGAGCCGAGATAATCTGGGCCCGCTGCGGGCGGCTCAGGGAGGTGCCCCCTCCCCCCACGGCCCGGGCACAGGGTCCCCAGGTTCTCACGTCCTGCCGGCCCCAATTAAAGCGAGCTCGGCAGGGCTGCCGCCGCACTAATGAGCTCCATGGGCTGCTGGGCTCCGCGCCAGGGGGGCGCAGGAGCGGCGGCATGGGGGAAGGGGAGAGTTGGCTTGGGTGGGGGGGCTGGGGACCGTTCCAGAGCGGGGACCCAAGGGCCTTCCCTTCTCTGTGTCTGCCTGCCCAGTGGAGCTCCGAGACCCCCCCATGAAGGAGAGACATCTGACTGCGGGGAGGCCCTCTGTCCGCGCAAAGCCCCCCACCGCCCACACTCAGAAGTCCAGACACCCGCATGCCGGGCTGGAGCCAGGCGGGGGCCCGGGCCGGAGGGCGAGTGGTGGGTGCCGCAGGGGTGGGTGGTGGGGCAGAGGCAGCAGGGAGGTGTGTGTGCAGGCGGCTGGCTTGAGACACAGGGGGCTCCCTCTCAGCCCTTCTCCCTCAGAGCACGAGCCCAGGGCCCCGGGGGAGCGAAGCGAGGGGTTGATGGGGGGAGGCCCTAGGGAGCTCTAGAGGGTGGGTGTCAGGACCAAGGGCGTCTGCCAGAAGCTTCCGAGGCCAACCTGGGGCGCTCAGCTCAGACTAAATGGAGCAGCCCTGGGAGGTCCCTGGGGGGGCTCTGGGCTTTGCAGACCTCCCCCAACCCAGGGCTTCAGATCACTTGGGAGCTAGAGTCTGAGCGGGGCACACAGGACTCAGTTGGCAGAGGGGGACAGGGCGGGGCAGGCAGCGGTGGCTGGCTGGGGCGTTTGGGGTCAGGGTTACCAGGAGTGGTCCCCACTCTGTCTGCCCATCCTGCACCACCTTCCCCTCTTTGGAGGCCGGGCTGGGCGTGCAGGCCCCCTGAGGGGCTGGGACTGCGGTCCACCAGATGGGGGGCTCTCGGTGCTGGGGCCTCGAGGGTCCACTGGGGCCTCTGGATCTGCCTTGGGGTGCAGCTGCCACTCCCACAGCCCACTCTAGTTACGGACTATGTGAGGCCCTGCACTTTGAAGGGGGAACAGGGGCCTTGGCAGGCAGACGTCCAGAGAGGAGCAACAGTGTGTAGGGGGCTTGGCTGGGAGCTCAGGCCGCGGCTTCCTGGCCAGCCTTGCATGTTGGGCTCCCCACCCCGCTGACCTGACCCCTGAGGGGAACCCCCGGGGGGCCAGGGCCTGATCAGCCTGACCCTCCATGCACACGCTGTGCACACGTGTGTGGACATGGGGCCCCGGGACAAGCACAGGCCTCAGGCCCGGCCCCCCTCAGGCTCAGGGCTCAGTGAATATTTGTGGTTGCAGCCGGGGAAGAGGCTGACAGCGCAGAGTGATCTGGAGGCTGTGCGGTGACCCAGTTTACTGGAAAAGCCGGAGCCCGGCGGAGGGTTTGGCCAAAGCCAGCTCTGGGTCCTACAGAGGTATGGGCACTCTGACACATGTTCCCAGAGATCCAGCGAAGGCAAGGGATCTTGGGACAGGCCAGGCCATCTCCCAGGGTGGGAAACAGAGGCTGGAGGAGGGTGCCCATGCCCACTGCCCACAGGGCCAGGTGGGGGGTCCCGGGAGCCAGACTGGGGAGCTGGGCTGGGCCTGGGCTGTGGGCAGGGGCCAAGCCTGTGTCAGTCCGGCGGCCGCGCTGTAGCTGGGCCAGCCACCCTTGGACTCCTTCCACCTTTTCTGCTCTGGTTACTTCATTTGACCCCGGGTTTGAGGCCAGGCGGGTGCAGGGGCAGTTCGTGTTCTCGGAGGCAGGGGACCCCCTAGGCCCCCAAGTCTGCTCCATCCTTGCCCCTTGCCCCTCCCAGGAGCCTCCCCGCCCCGCCGTCCACTTGGGGCACGGGATTTTGGCGCTCTGGGGGCAGGGAGGTGTGTGGCAGCCCCGCACGAGCCAAGGGCAGTTTGAGCCTCTGAGAGAAGCTGATGGGAAGGGGGGGCAGGCTTCTCACTTCCACCCACCCCTCCCTTGGGGCCTGCCCCTTCGTACCCGCTTCCCTGCGCGGCTGGAGCCTGGAGCCAGCCCCTGTCCCCTGCACAGCCGGTGAGCGCCGAAGGTGCTATCTGTGACCGCCGCAGAATGAGTCCGTCGCACCCAGGGCAGGTGTCGGCGCCTGGGACGGAGCCAGCTGGAAATCCAACCCTACTCCCCCACCCCTACCCGCTGCAGACCTGGCAGGCCTTCCCCTGAGATGAGAGATTAGCAGGACCCTTGTCCCAGCCCCTCCCAGATCGATCTGCCCTGGATAAGGTGGGTTCCAGGACGAGACGGGAGCAGGGGGAGAGGGGGCAGGACACAGTACAACAGGACGGGAGGGGGCCCTCCTTGCTTGGTCTCCCAGTACCCGATTTCTGGGAGGCCTAATCTCACATCCCAGCTCCCTTCCTGCTCAGGTGGCAGCGAGATCTGGGTCAGGACGGGGGCCGGGAACAGCGGTGCGCCCCGGTGTGGGCTTACTGCTCTCACACCACCCTCCCTCGGGCACCCTGGGCCCACACGGTCCCCAGGGCGTGACCACGACAGGCCAGCTTACACACTGCTTGCGGGGCCTCTCCCCACCCGTAGCTCCCCCTGGGGGCCTCCAGGGTCCCGTGCGCCCCGCCGCCCACCCAGCTGTGCTTCTTCACCGAGCACACACATCCTCATTTCTCGGGCCGCGGCCTGGCTGGGTCTGCTCTGGGAAGCCCCTGGCTCCAGACCCTGCCCCTCCTAGCCCTCACTGCTTGTGAGGGGGGCTCCCAGGGGTTCCATGGTGGGTAGAAGGCTGCGTCCCTGCCAGGAATGCCCATCTGCTCTGATCCCCCATAGCTGAGTGTGGGCAGTGGGGTGCTGGGCCCTAGGAAGGGGGCAAGGTGGACATGGGAGGGACTCATCTTTCTGGAGGCTTAAAGCCCACCCGGAGGCTCAGTCTGTTCTCCACCCCCAGGCACAGCCCTCCCTGGGCCAGGCAGCCTGAAGCTCTCCGCGTGTCCTCTAGAACAGCTTTCCGTCCATGCTGCCTCCACAGCCCTCCCACTGGCCACCAGGTCCAACCACCGTGCTGCTGACCTCGACAACATCAGCACCTTCCTTGCTGCCCCGCCTCCTGTTTCTCTGAGTCACACAGCTGACGATGACCCCCTCCTTCTGCAGCCTCGGTCCAGGCTGGGCTCTCACTGGGGGGCTTTCTGCCAGTGAGGCCTTCTGCTTGGGGAGCCTCTCCCTTGCTCCCACTTCATCCCCACATCTTGGGGATTTGCCTGCAAGACCTGGGCCATTCACGCGTCTGCTACCCTTCTGTCCGCCTAGCTGGGCCACATACACAGTGGGCGCTTTCTGGACACCACCCTGGACCGACCAGAGGCCACTCCTGGACTCGGCTGGCCTTCCCAGACCTGCCCCCTTGGGCTCAGGGCAGCCTCCATGGCCACTGAGTCTGGGCTGTGGGTCCCATTGGCTTTTGTCAGTCATTTCCAGTCCCTGGCATCACCCAGGCCCCAGAATAAGGCCAGAAAAGAGGCGGCATGGGACCCAAAGGTGGCCCACAGTCCAGCTCCGACATCCCCCAGGACCCCATCCCCATGGACTCTGTCCCCAGGTACTGGCCTGAGCACATCAAAACCACACAGCTTTGTCTTTAGGAAGGCATGTCCTGGGCCCCGTCAGAGGGTGGCCTGAGGCCGTGGCCTGTGGTGTCGGGTGGAGCGGTGTGGACTGGGCAGGGGAAGGCTCACGGCAGGACCCCAGGGGCTCCCTGGGGCCCCATGCAGGTCACCCAAGGGACGATGCCCACTTTCCGCCGTGACCTCTCAGCTTGAGGCCTGAGATGGGCTGGCAGTCACCTTGGCTAACAGCCCCACGTGTCAACTTGTCATACAGCAGACGCTCCCCAGGAGGACAGACTGCTGAGCACTCAGGTCCGGGGACACTGGCCGATGAGGGGCCGAGTGAGGCACCCACAGCCCCAGAGCTCAGCCCCTGTGGGCTTTGGTTAGGTCAGTCAACCTTGGCCTCAGAGGATGTCCCCAGAGGGAGCTCACATTTGGGACTTAACTGCAGGCTCCCGGCTGGTGCCAGTCTGAGTCCTGAGCTGTGTCTGCACCTGGGGCCGTCAGCGCCCTTTGCGAGATGGCCCCCTCCCCTGGGGCAAGTCCAGCCGGGGCCCTAGGGACCCTGTGCGCCGCATGCCGGGCCCCGGGCAGAAGGGCTCCCCCACGGCTTCCTGCCCCAGCTTCGAAGACAGCAGTCACCGAGGGGGCCACCCGCAACCAGACGAACACAGTCAACCACAAGTGGAGAAGACTGACAAGCGGCCACTGGACAGACAGCCCGGACCAGCGCCGGCTGCCCTCACGCTCCGCCGGGCGGGCCGCCGACGCCCCCGCCTCCCGACTCTTGGTCTCCTCTGCCCACGAGTGGGCTGTATGTGGTCTGAGGCCGGGGCCGGCTGGAGCAGCGCCTAAGACGAGGCGGCAGGTGCTGGGTCAGGGTGGCTCACCAAGGGCCCAGGCCGTGCCCAGGAGGGAACGTGCGCCTGCCCCAGCCTACGGGCTGCCCTTCTCTGCCCATTTCTCCCTCCAGCCACCAACACCTCCATCAGGAAGCCCTCGGGGAAAAAGACCGCCTCTGTGATCCGTGATCCAGCTCGGTGTGGTGGCCTCCAAGGCCCTCCCCCAGTATCGGCCCCGAGGGTAAGCCTCACAGGGCAGGGTTGGGGTAGTGTCCTGACCTCGAGGGACCTCACCCCATGAAGGATCAGACAGCCTAACCCCGAATCCTTCGCCCTCTAAACACGCTCTCATCTGTGTCCCACGTGCGGTGAGCCGTCCACAAATCCACGCCGCTGTCTGCGAGACCCACCAGAACCGACCTCCTGCCGCTCTCGCTGGGACCCTGCGCTCACCCTCCTCCCTCACAGCCTGTGGAAAGCCTTACTCAGGCCCTGTCCCCCCGCCCCCCGCCCGCCTTGGCCAGGCCCCCAGGGCTCCCCTTGGTAAGGCTTCACAGCCACCCCCTGGCTGGCCTCCGGCCTCTGCCCCCTTCAGTCTCCTCACGTCCTCAGACTTGCCAGCAGGGCCCAGCCTCAGGGGTCTTGCCGGGGCTGTTCCCTGGGCCCGAGGCACTGTTCCCTGCACATCAGGGTCATGTGGCCTCAGCGTTTGCTCGGTGCCCCCCTCCCCACCCCCCACTCCGCTCTGTGAAGATGATGTCAGAGATCTTGCTGGCCACGGGAGCTAGAACTTTGCTCTTCTTCATTCCCCCATAGGGCTTCTAGGGCTGGGGGGCTGGGTCTGTGTCCCCTGCCCATGGGTGTTTGTGGCCTAGGGTGAGAATGCTCAGGGTCCCCCTCCCCCCGGCTGGCTGCCCCCCCCCACCTCCGGCCTGGACCACAGCCCCCACCCCCACAGACACACACACTAGACTTTCCTCAAACACAACCCCATTTCCATTTGTACCACACTGATTGTCTGTGAGGACAAAGGCCCCTTTCAGGGACGTCAGAGGTTCAGCAAATAAATAAATGAATGAAGTCTCCCAGAGGAAGAGGTGGTGGGAAGGGGCCGGGCTGGGGGGGGGGCAGACTGGCATCCTCCCGTCCCGTCAGCTGTCCTGGCCCCTGGAGGGCACCCAGCCTAGGGCCAGAGAGGGTGGCCCGGGGGCCAGGGGACACGCCTGCCCAGCCTGGGGGCCTTGAGCTGCCCTGGGGAGGGTTCGGGACAGTGAGGCCCAGAATCAGCAGCCTCACACCGAGGGCTCCCACAGAGGCTTGCGGGCCCCGGTCTGGTGTTGGGTTTGTCCCCCAGTGCACCGTGGGCCCTCTGCGGGGGAGAGGATCAGAGACCCCAAGCCCGGGTGATGGGAGGCGGCAAGCCTGCCATGTGGTCCCCCGTGCTCCTGCAAAGCCGGACCCCACCCTCACTGTGGACCTTCCTGGGCTCCCAGCTTGGACCCCCAGTCAACTCAGCCTCCTGGCGGATCTGAGCTCCTCGAAAGGCAAGCAGGATTTGGGGGCCCCCACATGCTGCTTTCCAGGGTCCCCTGATCCTGAGACCCCCAGCTCTGGGAATTCCCTGCCCAGGTCAGGCCTTCCAGAGGGCTCTGCGCTCCCCCCGGCCGAGGCCTAAGGAGCCCACAGAGGTCAGCGAAGCCCCCACCTCAGCTTCCTCTGTCGGCACCCCCAGACTCAAGGATGCAGAGACCACACCAAACCCCAAGGGTATGGCCCTGAGCCCCCCGCGGTCCGGCCCTGGCCCTCTGATGCCCCTGCAGTGGGGATCCAGGAAGGGTACTTCACAGAGGGGCCTGGCCCAGCCCGTCATGGAGACACTCAGGGTCCCCCAGGAAAGTAGATTCCAGGCAGTCCCAGCCCTGGCAGGGACCTTGTAGGGGGTCCTGCTGTATGGCCCTCCAGGACAGACAGAACCAGAGCTGGGCAGCCAGTAGAGAGGGATGGAGGGGTCCAGGAGGGCTGCCTGGAGGAAGGGGCTGGAGGAAATGGCTCCAGGAGAGAAGGGGCTGGCCTGCTGGATTGGCTGCTGCCCCAGTCCAGGCCTGGTCCAGCCCCCAGGGCAGTGCTGACTCCTGGCTATTCTGGGGACAACAATGGCCGGCATTTAAATTCCAATTGAGTCGGCCTGAGTGGCCTCGGGCGTGAGAACGGGAGCCCCCACCCCCAGCCTGAGCCCCGCCCGCCACATTCCTGCCTCCCCGGAGATGGCCATGGCCAGGCCGTCGCCAGGGGGCCGGGAATGCAGCACTCAATGGCCAGGGACAAGGGCCCATTGAGCAGTGACGGGCGGGATTGAGCTGTCATCAGCCCTCCGGCTCAGGATCCCCCTCCTCTGTCCCACCCGCCCCCCAGGGTTTCCAATGTCAGCTGCTGGGGGGACCCTGTTCAGGCCTTCCTGGGCCCAGAGCAGGCACAGGGCGGGCCTGGGTCCTCTGGACTGACCAACTGACCACATGGCCTCTGCCCTCTCATCCCTCCCCACCTCAGCTAAACCGAAATCGGCTCGCGTCTCGCTCCTGCCTGGAGCCCTTGGCGCGACCCAGCGCCCGCAGGAACTGAAGGCTGCGCCCCCCCCCCCCCAGCCGGGCCTGCTGACCTCGGCCTCCCCTCGCCCACCCCTGCTCTCCACCTGCCCCCGCCTGCCCCGTGGCCCCCGCCCTGTCACCCGCTCTCATCCAGACCTACCTTCTCCCCCTGTGCGTTCTTCACCATCCACACCGTCAGCCCCACCGAGGCGGGGTCCCGTCTGTGCCGTGCCTGGCCGTCAGGGGCTCCGCACGGATGCAGGCAATCAGGGTTTTAATGCCAGCAAGCACGGCCAGGACCTGTCCCCCGCACCCCAAACAGGGCACAGTGCCCTCACGGCAGCCCCGTTGGAGGGATGAAGGTGGTATGGAGGCAGGTCTGTCCTGCCCCATGTGGGCCCCAAAGGCAGGGGCCCATCCCATGAGGCAGCCCCGGGCCCAAGAACTTGACCCCCTCCTTGGATTTCTCCTCTGCCCACGGAGTCAGCCACGGGGCGGCGGCTGGACTACGCAGTGCGTGTTGGTGTCTAGCCTCACCTGGACGGGACCCTGGGCTTTGCTGCCCTCTGTGGCAAAGCACAGCCCCTCCTCCCCTCAGGTCATGTCAGCGGCCCTGTCTCCGGCCAGGAGGGCAGGATGTCAGGCTGGATGCCAGGGAACCTGAGCCCGGGGAGGGTAGTCCCAGGGGGCAGTGGGTGACTGGGAGGCACAAAGCCCTGGGTGCCAGGGCCCCCACCTGGGAGAGAACTCGGGGAAGGGAGAGGGCTGGCTCAGTGCCCATGGGCAGCAGGTTGTCCCCATGAGGACACCTCCTTCCGTCCTGCTTGGGAAGGTGAGCTCACCCGCCTGTCTCCTGGGTGCACCGGGGGCTGGCTGAGAGGGTGGGAGAGAGGCGGGGGGGGGGCGTCCTTGGCCAGGGTGGACAGCCTGCCAGGTCTGCCATACATCCCAAGCAGGCATGGCAGCCCACCTCCCCCAGACAGGGGCCGGGGAACCCCAGACAAGTGAGGTGTCGTGGTGCTGGGGGCCAGGTCTGGGCTTACTGGGAGCTTCCAGGGCTGTGCTCTAGAGGGCAGGAACTCGGTGCGTGGGGTGCCTGTGAGCCCCCGGTGCCATGAGAACGGCCGGGCATACCACGGGCACTAGGAAGATAGCTGTGCACTGAATGCACGCACGCTTCGTGATGTGGAGCCGAGGCTCGCTCACGGCAAGGAGTGTCAGGGATCAGAGGGGACCGCTGAGGCCCCAGGCCTGCCCCCACCCCACTGTCCAGAGAACACCCAGGCCCGCAGCGGGCCTCCTCCACCCTCACCCTGCACAGGCAGTCCAGCGGGGGCCCAGGCCCCTCGAGCAGGACTCTCCTCACTGGACTCGCAGAGGCGGGGACCCCTCGTTCACTTCATTTTTGAGGGGAAGCCCTGGGCCAGCTGGTCTAGAGAGCGGGGGGTGTGAAGCCCACAGGAGGCTGGGCCACCAAGAAGTCACCCCCCCAGGGCCCCCCATCTTCCACACTCATCGGGCCGGGTGGGAGCATGGGTGGTGGCTGGGCCTCGGCGGTCGAAGGCCCACACGCCCCAAGCCCACCAGCTGCCCAGCTGCCTCAGGGCCTCCCAGGCTCCCCATTGCCAAGGGCTCCCTCCTCCTCCCAGACACCTCCAGGCATGTGTCCAGGCTGGAGCTGGGGTTTAGGGTGCCCTGGGGGGAGGTGGTCCTGAGACGCCCCTGCCCACGGCCGAGAGTGGCGGCACCTAAGGAGCCGTGAGGGGTATGCTGGGGTGCTGGGAGGTGGAGGGGCAGAGCTCCAGGGAGAGGGAGCCTCCCGCAAAGTCCCCAGGGTAGAGACGAACCCTGTGTCTGAGGCCTGGCCAGCAGGAGGGCGGCCTGAGAGCTTGCTCTGTGAGCCCCACGGGTGCTGAGCCTCAGCCTGGAGCCCGGGAGTCGCTGGGCTCCTGAGCCGACTTCAGCAGGGCCCTTGGCGGCCTGGGGAGGCGGGGTGGAGGGGCGGGCCCGGGCTCAGGCGCGAGGAGACTTGCCATGTCTGTGGTAGGTGGCTCTGGGAAGAGACAGTAGCCAACAGGGCTGGGCCCAACCAAGAGGTGCCACCCCAGCCATGGCCCCACCTTACGCCCAGGCCTGGGCCAGCTCCTTGCGCCCCAGATGACCTGGCTTGGTGCCCCTCCCCTCTCCCTTGCCTGGGGTGAAATCCAGGCCTCAGCGGCTCTCCCCTCCGGGGCACAGCGGTAGGCTGGGGGCCACAGGGGCCGAGGGGCACACTGTCTTCCCAGCTGACCCCTCCTGTGCTGCTCTTCCCTGGACTTGGAGAGCCACGGCAGCGTCTGCTCGCTCTCTTTGCCCTGGCTTCCAGGGAGCTCAAGAGCACTAACTACCCGTCCCTACGTTCTGGAGTGTTTCTGTTTTCTTGGCCTCAGTAAATCTAGTGTGAAAAAGCTGTGTCTTCTCAGCAGCTGAGAGCTCACACCCGCACAGCAGAAGTGTCTGGTGCCTACTTCCCAGGGATAGGGATGCGTTTTCCTTCCATCCGTGCCCCCAGGCCCAGATGGGGCAGGGGCCCCAGCAGAGCCCCCTCCTATACCTACAGCCCCGGCCCTGGTCAGAACCAGCCCCTGAGAGGTGGGCTGGGGCCCAGGTTGTCAGGCAAAGCTTGTTCTCAGGCCCCAGGGAGGGCCTGGATCCCACCGGGCCCCCAAGGGCATCAACCCACATAAACACACACCTCTCCCACCTGCACCTCCCTTGTCAAGGACCTGGGGACTAACCTGAGCCCCAAGATGCCTCCCAGGTGGAAGGGGCGTCCTGAGCAGGTGAGTTCCCTGTTCCCCAAGGGCTCGAGCTGACACCATCCGTGTCCAAGACGCCGACAGGGTTGAGACGGCAGGTGCTGGGCTCCGTGAAGGGTCACGCCCCGAGTGGGGAGTGGGGCCGTGGCAAAGCCCCAACACCGGGCAGCCCACGTGTCTAGCCAAGGTCTGCCTGCCTAGATGCTCCAAGAGGGCGGGGCCCTGGGTTCGGGGGAGCTGGCTGGGGGCTCGGCGGGCCTGGGGCCTGGCAGGCGTCCCCGGGAAGGACGGCTGTGTTCAGGCCAGTGTCAGTGGGCCGCAGTGCTCCTCGAGGGCCGCTAATCCTGCCCGCCTGGCAGGACAGATGCGTCCTTGCTGGCAGGTCCGGGCTCCAGCTGGCCGCCGCACGCGGCCCGGATGTAGGGTGCCTTGGCCAGGGGCTGGTGCACATCCTGGGGCCTCTGGGAGTCCCGCCGGAGCGGAGAGTGAGCCGGGCGCTCACCCTGCGCCAGCCAGCTGTCCTCAGGACACACTCACTGCCCCGGCAGCCCCCGCAGCGTCCCACACAGCTGCTCCGAGCCTGGGCAGCCGAGTCCTCTTCTGGGGACGCAGGTCTTGACTCTCAAGGGACAGAATCCTCCTAGCCCATCTTGAAACTCCCTCCATTAGCCCCAGAGCCCCTCCATGAATGTGGGCTTGGGCTGGGGCTCAGGGGGCTCAGCTGGTCCCCTTGGCTTGGATGAGGGGACCCCAGTGGTCCAGGACTGTGGACAGAACATTTGGGAGCAGGGCTAGAGACCTGGCGGATGGCAGGGGGACTGGCTGAGACCTCCATCGCAGAACAGACCCCCTTCCAGGGCCAGCCTTGGTGAACTGAAGCCCGGGACCCAGATTTGGCCAGCCTGTGGCGGGGCCAGCTGTGTGGTGCGGGCCACTTCTCTGGCCATAGCAGGGGAGGGAGGGCTGGGGTTGACCAGGGATGTCTGCCACACGGCAGGCTGGCACATGGTGGCCTGCACGCCATAGGGGTGACCCCCAGCTCTAACACCCCTGAGACCTCAAGGTCCCACCCCAGGGAGCCTTGGTCTTGCTGGCCCAGGGTCTGTGCGTCAGCTAGGCTGCTAGTGGTGGGTGAGTCCTGCCTGGGCCTCGGGGCCTCGGACGCTGCCCCCTCCGGCGTCTTGGTAGAGGACGGTGGCTAGGGTCTGACTTCATGGGGGTGACTCCTTCAGGGCTGGAGAGAACAGAGTTGAACCGCAGGGGCTGTGGGAAGGGTCTGCGGCAGGCCCCTCCCCTGCGTGTCCCCGGCACTCTGATGAAGACCCAGTCTCCAGCCACCTCATGCATCGAGTGGCACCCTTACTGTCCCTGTTCTACAAACACGCCCAAGACCACGCAGTCAGGGCCAGCCGAGCTGGGACCCCTGCACCCAGTGCCTTCTGGGCTGGGACCACTCCTGAGCCGGGGAGGGTGGGGTCCGGGCGGGGGCTCTGGGCAGCCCGGGGTGAAGACACCGAAGCCCTGGGAGCACGGGCACATTTGGAGGTCAGGAAAGCAGAGGGGTCGCAGGAAAGGGGCAGGGGGCTTGCCTCGCTCCCCACTCCTGAGGGTCGTCTTCAGGTGCGGAGGGCCAGGCAGGCTGGGGAGAGCCTGAGTGGGGAGGCCTCCGGGGAGTGGGCCGGCCCCCATCGAGTCTCCACCTGCCCGACCCCGCCGGATTTCTGGCGCTACCAGTTCTGTGAGCTCGCGGCAGCATAGGGCCCCGGAACCCTTTAAGCTCTTTACAAGGAGAACATGCTGTCCGGGCCGCGTGTGCGTGCGTGCATGTGCCGGACAAGGTTGAGGCAGGGTGGGGACGTGGGAATGAAGAAACGGTTAAGGCTCTACCAGCTCCTGGTTTCAGAGATCAGCTGTTTCCACTAGCCCTCGGCGGGGTGGACGCAGCAAGGGGGCATGAGAGGGGCATGAGAGGGGACGGCCCCCCAGCCCGGGGTGCTGTGTGAATGGCCCCACTCTTCTGTCCCCCTGCCACTCTTGACTGTGAAGGCAGAAGGCAGCCCACAAATGGTCGGGGAATGGAAGGGATGTCTGGTGGCAGTTGGGGGGTACCGCCACAGCCCTTCCTCCTCTGTACCCCCACCCTCTGTGGGCTGGGCCCTGTAGGCCCCCACCACCGGTAGGATAAACCTTGAGCACTAATGAGTCCCATTACTGAATGCCTGGAAGCTTCTCAGAAGCTGCAAAGGGGATGAGGGCACACGGTCCGTGCAAGTCGGGGGTAGGGTGCCTGGGAGGGCAGCTCATGAAGACAAGCGGCATGCATGCAGAGGAGGAGTGGCTGTTCTTGATTTGCTGTGTGCCCCAGGGCAGGTGGCTAACCTCTCTGAATCAAAGCAGATTCCTCATCTGTCTACTTGAGACCATTCCTCTCTTTAGCCCCAAGACCCAAGGGGCTGGGAGAGGGAGCCCTTTCCTAGCTGCCCAGGGTTGGCCAGGATCCCCAGGCGACCCAGCTTTTGTGGGCTAGCCTGGGACATGGACTAGTCTGGAGTCCACACTGGCCAAAGGTTTCCCTCAGCCAGGTCAGGTCCCCGGGGTGGGGGGGAGTGGGGGCCACCCAGAGCCCTGAGCAGAGACTGTCAGCTGAAGCCTCTGACCCTGTTCCTGCCCCCAAGTCATGAACACGTGAGCACACATGCACACGTGGAAAAGTGTGCACCCAGGCTTGGCCTGGGCCCAGGGTGTGCTGGGATCTGAAGCCCCTGCCTTCGCTGGGTGCGTGCTAGGGCGGGTGTGGGGAGCCTGCCCGGCCTTGCTCTGACCCAGTTTTCCAGCACTGGCAGTGGAGGCTCGTAGAACTTCTCCGCAGCAACGTGGGTGCCCTGGGCCCGTGGCATCCTGTTGGGGGTAGCCAGCTAGCTCGGGGCTGAGGTACAGGCTGCTGCCTGGGGACACACGTGTGCGCAGACATGGGCTTGTCTCAAAGGTGTGTCCCCATGTGCCCCACCTGCTGGGAGTAGGCAAAATCCTCCCAGGAGGTAGGCTGCTTCCGGGACCCCCTATATCCTGCCCACCTCCCCTTCTACCTCGGGATGAACCAACACATCATCCAAAGACCAAGCCCTGTGGCCCTCCATTCCCACCCGACCTGGCAGAGAGCTTCCCTGCTGCCCCTTCCTGGAAATCAGCCGGGGCCTATCTGCAGACCAGAGTCCAGGGAGGTCACGGATTTGGGGCTGCTAAGCCCATGGAGCCACAGGGGCTGGGAAGGCCTCAGGAGATGTCCCAGAGGAGGGGCGAGAGGGAGGGTCTGGCGGGCAGGGAGGCTGCAGGAGTCTTGCCAGGGCAAGGGCTGCTGGGAGGGGGGAGAGGAGTGAGTGTGGAAGGGTGGCATGGAGGCCTGGCCTGCCTGAGAAGCCCCCTTGATCTGCACTGAGGCGGCACCCCCCCCAAGATAACCTGGACCTGGGAGCCACAGTCTCCTGCCCGAGCCGCCCTGCACCCCCCGCCCCCCCCCCCCCCCCCACTGAGCTGGCCTCAGACCCTGGCCCAGGCGGTGGGAGGCTGGGAGGCTGGGGCAGGCGTGGCGCCCCATGAAGCAGGCCTGGTGGCAGGGAGGGGAGCTGGGCGTGCCCCTTCCCGGGGGAACTGCCTGGTCCCCATCCTGGTCCCCCAGCCTGGTTGCATCCGCCCTCTCTGGCCCCGCGGGCCTGGCAGGGCACACCTCTCCCACCTCCCTGAGAGACTCCCACTGCCTTCACCCTGAGCCTGGGGGCCCCAGGAAACCCCTCCCTGGCTGTGGCCCCTAGACCTGAGTTAGATTCTGGTGTGGGCACAGGTGTGGACACAGCTCTGTGTGGGACGGTAAGCCCGCTGCCCGGGCACCCTCTCCGGGACAGCTCCCTCTGCCTGGGTGGTAGTCAGCGTCCCCCACGCCCAGGGGGCTATCCCAACCACGCCCCTGTCCCTGCTGGGCAGGCCAACTGGACAATAAAGTTGTCAGAAGCCTCGGGCCATGGGGAAGGCAGGCAGGCGTGGCAGGGGAGGGAGACTTGGGGAGGCCTTGCAAAGACATCTCTATTAGGGGGCCGCAAACCCTGCCCCGCTACACGGCCTCCCAGGACTGGGCGAGCATGGGCAGAGGTGGCCCTCTGACTCGAGGCAGGCAGGGGACTCGCTGTCCATCAGGGCCCACGGGCAGGGCAGGCCCATTAGGCAGAGGAGCAAACTGAGGCTGGGAGCTGCATGGTGAGGGCAGTCCCTCTCTGAGAAACCCCCTGAGGCGCCGGTACCCTAGGTCTCCCCCCCCGAGTGGGAGTGCCCTGGGCATGTAGTTGCTGAGATAGGCCCCTTGTGAGGTGCTTCACGATGTTGTGCCTCGGTTTCCCCATCTGTAAAATGGTGCATTGCTGAATGCATTGGGCAACTCTTCAGCTTCAACAGACAGGCCTCCCGCCTGAGGTCAGCATGTGTCCAGGCTGGGCTGCGGCAGCAGGACAGCACACTCACTCCCATCCCTGGGCTTCCGCAGGGGCAAGGTTTCCAGAAGCTCAGGGTCTGGGGGACCCACCCAAGCCCCGATCTCCTGGGAGGTTTCCTGCAGGAGTGTTAGCTTCAACCATCATCCTGCAGGGACTGGCAAGACCCCACATGAACCATACAGCCTCTCTCCTTCAAGGCCCAACAGCTGGGCATGGGGAGAAGCCCTTGATGGGCGAGCTGCTCCCCATCTCTCCTTCCCCGGGGCTGCAGAGGGTGGGGGTATGCTGCCGTAGGGCCCTGGCTCAGCAGAGGCCAGCCAGGCCTTTCCTCCCAGAATCCCCAGAGCCAGGCCCCCTTCTCCAGGAAGCCTAGGGCCCCCACAGGCCCCCTTCCTCCCCATGCCTGCTCTGAGCACTTTCCTAGGGCCACCTCCTTCCTCCCAACCAGCCTCCACCAAGGTGCTGTCAGAACCCCTTTACAGATGGGAGACTGAGGCCCGTGCCCAAGACCACAGAACAGGGAGCAGTGGCGCTTGGGCAGATCCAGGACTCTGCCTCAGATGCCCGTCTCTGACCTTCCAGCGCCTAGCCCATCCCTCGGCCAAGCGTGGCGGCAGCCTCCAGCCCCACTGCCCACAGCGTTGGCGACAGCCGGGGTTCCGAGCCGGCCACTAGGGAAGCCTGGAGTGGGGGCCGGGCCCCCATGCCTCATTCTCTTGGGCAGAAGGCCTGGGCAGTGGGGCCGGGGTGGGGCTGGGGATCGTGGCTCATGATGGGCCTGAGTCTGGCTGGGGGTTGCACGAGGAATAGAGGGCTCCCAACAGTGGCTGCTTGGTGAGCCAGCAGCAGGGGAAGGCCCAGTGTGGGGGCCAGGAGCGGGCACTCCTTCCAGGTCCTAGGTGCTTGCCTGAGGCTGGGGGGTCTGGCCTGCTCTGTGGGCTCCCTAAATGCCCAGAGAACACCCCACCCTTCCCCAGCTCCGTGGAAGTCTCCCCAGGGCAGGGCAGCTGCGCCCGGTCATTGCATACCAGGTCAGGCCACCTGAGCTTCCGTGCCTCAGTTTCCCCACCTGTCAAGGGGGGCTGATGATCGAGCCAGTCCCACAGGATGCAAGCTGCCCCAGTGCAAGCTCTGGGGGTACCCTGGCCCCAGCCTGGGCTGGACAGTGTCTACAGTCTCCAGCTAGCAGAGGTGGAGGCCTCCCCTGCCCACTGGACCCAGCTGGCCACTCTGACCTCGCCGGCTCTGGCTGGAAGCATGGCCGAGGTTTGTCCACGGGTGACCTGTGCAGAGACCAGCAGGGGCCAAGGGCCAGGGATAGAGGCCCTGAGGAGGGACTTTGGCTGAGGCTCAGGGCAGAGCTGGAAGGGGCTTCCTAGAGCAGGTGACACTCGCCAGGAAGGGCCAGCAGCACCCAGGGGAAGGGGCGTTCCATCAGGGAGGGTGGAGGCCGCCCAGGAGGGAGGAGGGTGTGGCTGGGGTTGGCCCAGCGGCCCCTGAGGCCTGGATTCCTAATTCAGCCGGAGCCGGGCTTGTTTATTCTTGGCAGGAAGGCTGGTGGGGGGGTGGGGGGAGTGAAGACTTTTCAAAAAATAATAATAATAAAAACGCTCATTTAGAAGGCTCCCAAGACGTGCTGAACTCCAAAAGGGTCTTGGAAAAAATGCTGAGAAGGTTTAAGTGTAAATGGACCCAAAACACCATAATTAAATTTCCCTTAAATTTACCAGAGTTTGGGGTCAAAGAAAAAATAAAACTTAGGGAAAATACACTTGAGGTTTTAGGCAAATGCCAAGTGCTTAGAAAAATAGATTTCTGAGCTGCTCAGCGGCTACCGGCCTGGCCCCCGCCAGCCCCAGGAGGTGGGGAGGCCCTAACCCGGCCCGGGCCAGCTCTGGCCACTTCTCCCCGGCCCAGCCCCTTGGGGCCCCTCCCCAGCCAGGCTCCGCCCACACCAGCTCCCTCCTGCCCCTCACCCCGGCCTGGGTTGGAGCCCAGCAGAAGCTTGAGCTTTCATCTCCCCCTCCGCAGCTCCCTGCCACCGCTTTCCTGCAACTACAGACGGCCCTGTTCTCCTTTCTTTGCTCATCTGGGAGCAATCACACTTTCCAAACCTAAAGTCAGGATTTGAGGTCTAGGGGTCTGAGCGAACCAAGGAGTAAAGAGGCCAGAATGTCTGGACCGGGGGTGTTACAGCACATCCCAGAAGACAGCCTCCCCACAGCGCATGATTATGGTGTTGCCCTCTTTGCTCAGCCTGCCAGGAAGCTCAGAGCTAAAATTAAGGCTCTCGTACAGTAGCTAGTGTTGGCCAACAGATTTTGGAATACTATCACTTCTCCATGTTCTTTAGAATTCCATTTCTGTTGTAATGAGCAAATCAACTGTGCTTTTTATTTTAATCCTCCTCAAATTTTCTGAGTACAAATTCAAAAAGCGGAGATTACCCCCGACCCATAGCAGCTGTGGCCTCTCTCAAATCTGTTTTTCTTTCTTTGGGGGAAGGAGGTCAGCTCAGCCCAGCTGGACTATGGAGAGGCACCTCCTGCTCCATCCTGTGGTCCCTGGGGCCCACCTCATGTGTGCCCTGCTGGCAGGCAGGGGTAGCAGTAGTTTCCGAGAAGGTGGAGATGTGTGTTGGGAGATGGAGAGCTCCCAGGGGGAGGTCGAGCAGTGCCCGGGGGGGTCCCCTGGGCCTCCCAGAGAAGGTGAACTAGGCCAAGACGTGAAGCTCCCTTGGGGCCTCAGTTTCCCCCATCAAAGTACTCAGCCCAGTGGCAGGGCAGAGAGAAGCTTCCAGCAGCAGCTGCATCTCTAGGCCAGGCACTCGGTCCCAGGGGTAGCCGAGCAGGAGGCTCTGACCAGGGGCTCTCCACGCCCTGGCTTCCAGGCCCAGCGCCGGCCTCGATGGGCATCTAGTGGGTGCTGCGGAAGCCACGGCCTACCAGGAGCGCTGTGGATAGCAGGCAGGATGTGAATTCAAGTCCGCACTAGGCAGGGCGAGGTGAGGAGTGGCTGCAGGGCCCGCGGCTCACAACCTGCCTTATACCCAGGGCACTCTGCAGCCTGGCCCCCCCTCCCACAGCATCCCTCCCTGCTCGCACCTGCACAGGCCCCAGCAAGCCGGGCTGCCTGGCTCTGACTCACTGACCAGGCTGGGCTGGGCCAGGCTGCCCACCAGCCCCCGACTCTCGCCCGAGGCCTCCTACACTCACCTTCACTGGGGACCTCCATGGCTGTGGGCCTTGGGAGAAGGGTGGCTGTGCGGGGGGAAGGGGCAGGGAGGCAGGCAGGGAAGCCTGAAGGGAGTGGAGCCACCCTAGGACTCCTACAACCCCACACTGACCCTCTGCAGGCTCTCCATGCCCACTGCACCTGCTCCCTGCCTGAGGCGCCCCAAGGGGGCCTCCCTCATGGGGTCCAGGAGGAATGGGTCTCAGGGCAAATGCTCCATCAGGAGAGCCGTGGTGACACAGTGGCGACTAATGGCTAATTTTTAGAAAGTGTCACTGAGATGTTGGGAAACGCAGCCCAGATGGCAACATGAGTAACAGGCTTAGTGTCAAGGCAAGCCCCTGCGAACGGTTGACTTGGAAAGAACAGTTGTGAACAATACAATTATTTTTTCAATGATAATAAAAGAGGCCTTCAAGCAATGTCCTCCCCTGGTGGCGACGGTGGGGTGAACTGGCCGATTCCTTTGGTGCTGGCAACGGGCGGTGCTGGGGCCTTTTGGAAGCAATTTGGCAGAATCCGCCGAGAGACACAAGGACGTCCTGTTCTTGGACCTAAATGCCACCAGACATTCAGGAGAGGTCCGCGGAGAGGCCATAAGGAGGAGACCCCTTCAGACTGCATGCCACTGAAGGAACCAGCTACCGCAAGGTGTGTAGACAGCAGAATAAGAGATCCACATCCTGACCCCCAGGAACTGGGAACGTGACCTCACTCTTTGTGGTGTCAGTAAATTAAGCTCTTGGGATGATCTTGGATTAGCTGGGTGGGTCCTACATCCAATGGCAAGTGTTCCTCTAAGGGATGGAAGAGGAAAAGGCTGTGTGACCTTGGACGCAGAGCGGGGAGCAGTGACTCCGCCACGAGCCCAGGAGCACCTGGAGCCTCAGAGGCAGGAAGAGGCAGGAAGGACCCTCCCCTGGAGCCTCAGAGGGAGCAGGGCTCTGCCCACACCTTGATTTCCGACTTCTGGCCTCCAGGACCGTGAGATACTACATTTCAGCCAACCGGTTTGTGATCATTTGTTACAGCAGCCTTCAGAAAGGAATACGGAGCATGAAGCACCCAGGGGTCAACCCAAGCCTGGCGTTGGAGGAAGAGGGGGACACACTCCCACAGGCCTGAGGGAGAGGGAGCTGGGCGGAGGTGCAAGGGCCCCTCCCCCCAGCAACCTCGCCTCTTGCTAGTGCTGCCCAGTGGCCAAATTCACACCGGGGCTGGACAGGAGAGCGCTCCTGATGCCGAGTAGGGTCAGGCTTGTTGGGACAGATAGAAGCATGTAGAGGCCACCAACACGGACCTACAATCCCCGTGGGCACTTCGGCCAAGGGAACAGCCCTGGGAGGCAAAAAGCAAGAACGGTTACTCACAGGAGGATGGAGGGATGCCCACCTCTCAGAGACCAGGGGATGCAGGACGTTTTTCTCAGGGGCCCACGGGGGAACTGTGGGCCCCCTCCTGGGGGAGGACCTGCAGGGGACAAAACACTCGTTTCCCAGGCCTCGGAAGGGCCCTCTGAGAAGCGTCAGGCGCCAGGGACCGGTCCTACCCCCTGTCCCACTCCGAGCTGACTCCTGCCCCGCCTGCCGGTTCCGTGCACAAAGCAACCCGGAGGAAAACCCAGTGCAGTCCACACAGACGAACAGGGCCCACGGGGCCAACAACCCACACCCATCCTTGTATGTTAAGCAACTGATTCATTAAGTGACTGGTTAGGGGCGCCCGGGTGGCTCAGTTGGTTGAGTGTCCGACTCTTGGTTTCAGTTCAGGTCATGGTCTCAGGGTCGTGGGGCTCCGCGCTCAGCGTGGAGTCGGCTGGAGATTCCCTCCCCCTCTGCCCCTCCTCTGCTCATGCACATTCTCTCTCTCATATATATAGGATAAATAAATCTTTCAAAAAAAGTAACTGATTACTTAAGGAACTGGCTAATAGATTAGAGCTGTGCCTGCTGCTGTGGCCCCTGGGGTGGTATCCCGGGAGGGGACCCAGGTGGGGGCAGCCTGGGCTGTGCACTGGAGGGGTTAGGGGTTGGACAGCTCCGCTGAGGTTCAGGGGCCCGGGGCCGGCACAGGGGCGAGGGATTAACTAGAGCAAGCAATGAGAGCCGCAGGCAGCGCAAATGATGATCTGTCAGGTAGGCCCACAGGGGTCGCATGACGGCTCCCTGGGGGTGGGGCCCTTCTAGGGCCCTGAAGTCTGGCCTCAGAGGCTGGGTTGTCTCCAGGTTGGCGTCTTTATTTATTTATCTATTTTAAGATTTTATTTATTTATTTATTTTTTAAGATTTTATTTATTTTTTGACAGAGAGAGACAGCGAGAGAGGGAACACAAGCAGGGGGAGCGGGAGAGGGCGAAGCTGGCTCCCCGCTGAGCTGGGAGCCCGATGTGGGGCTCGATCCCAGGACCCTGGGATCATGACCTGAGCCGAAGGGAGACACTTAACCTACTGAGCCACCCAGGCGCCCCCAGGTTGGCGTCTTTAAAACACAGGCTGCCCCTGGAGCTGTGGGGGTGGTGCCAGCGCCCAGTCACAGAGGGGCTTTCATTGCCCATTTTCCTGATGAGCATACAGAGTCCCAGAAGGGAGGTGCTCCAGAGGCACTTGGGTGGGGCAGGCCAGAGCCATGCCTAAGTGTCTCCCCTCCCCTCTCTGGTGCCCCTCTGGGTTTGCCTGAAATGGGAGAAGTGCCGTCTTCCTTGTGAAGGGGGGTCACAGGAGGCGTAGTCACACGGGGTCTTCTCCAGCTCAGATCTGTCCCACCCAGCAGTGCCCCAGGACCTGTCACAACTCCACCAGCTCAAGCTCTGCCATCAGCTACCCTCATCCTTCCCCAGAGCCCGAGGGTTGGTGTCCCCTCTCTGAGGCCCCCACCCCTGCTCTCCATTGTGGTGCCTGGCCAGCACCCAATCTCCAAACTTGTCTCCTGGAGGATTGCGAATAACTCGGGCAGCTTAGCTACTATGGGATGCAGTTCGCTGTATCTCAGCCGCAGGCAGACAGGCAGAGACGCCCCTCACTGCCGGGCCTTTGCACACACAGTGCCCCCCGCCTTGATGCGCTCCTGGGCTTGTCCACCTGAGAACTGGCTGCTCACACCTGAGTTCAGCTTGGGCAGCTCCTTCTCCGTGAAACCTCTCTGACAGGCTTCACCCACCGAGACGCTCCCCTTCTATGTCCCCGCGTTCCGTGGCTTGAGGCCCTGATCGGAGGTCGGATGGCACCTGGGACTGCGAGGCCCGCAACTAGAGGTCCGCGCTCGGCCCCTCTGCGCGCCCGCCGGGCCCAGCGGGGCGACTGGGGGCCTCGCGCGTACAGCCCCGGCTCCCACGCCCTCCGAGACCGCCCGGCGCCCCCGCCCGGCCTCGCCCCCTCTAATCCCCTCCGCGGGCAGGGGCCAGGCGAGCCGCGGCCCCGCCTCCGGGCCGCCCCAGGGGAGGGGCGTGTCCCGCGCCCGGCGAGTCGGGGCGGGCGTGGCCGGGCCGGGGCGGGGCCGGGGGCGTGGCGGCAGCGGGCCAGCCCCCACTGGCTGCCGCGCGCCGGGCCGCCCGGGCTCAGTGCGCGCTGGCGGCGGCGGCGGTGGTGCGGACAGCTGGCGCCGCGCAGTCGTGCTCCGCCGGGCGCACGGACGCACCGGCGAGCCGACGCTGGAGGCACGGGGCGCAGGCGCTGGGCCGGCGGGCAAAGAGCCGGAGCAAGAGCCGCGCGCGGGGAGTGGGCGCCAGCGGCCGCCAGGTCTGTGCGCGGGCGCGGAGGGGTCGAGGCGGGCGCGCGGCGAGGCCAGAGCGCGCGGCGGGCTCACGTCCCGAGCGGTCTCTGCGGCGGGGCCCGGCCGGGGCGCAGGCTTCCCGCTCTGGAAAGTTTGCCGCCGCCGCCGCCGCCCTGGGAGGGCTCTGCAGAACTAAGGGAGGGAAGGGGGAGGAAGGGAGGGACCGCGGCGGGGAGGAGGCGGCCGGCGCCAGGCGGCCCGGGAGCCCAGGGCGGCGGCGGCGGGCGGGGCGGCCGGGGATCGTTGGAGCCGGGGCGCAGGAGCCCAGCCACCGCGGCTTCCGCCCCTGCGCGGCCCGGCTCCTCCGGGGTAACGAACTGCCCGCCTCCTCCCGCAGTCTCCCGAGTGGCGCCCTCCTCCCGCCGGTGCCAGAGCGGGGCCATGGGGGGCAGCATGCCCGCGCGCGCCGCCTGAGGACGTCGTCGCCCTAGCCCCCGCTATGGGCGCCCCGGCTCGCGCCCTCGCGTTCTGCGTGGCGCTGGCGGTCGTGACCGGCGCCGCCTCGGGGCCCCCAGGCATGGAGCAGCGCGTCGTGCGGAGAGCGGCAGGTAAGGAAGCACCCGACGGGTACCGGAGAGGGGCGTCGGGGCCCAGGAACCGGCTTCTTGGGTGGGTGGGGGGGCGCCGCATCTGAGTGGGCCCGAGGGCGCGCCCCGGGCTGGCCCTGCGGAACCAGAGCCCGGGTTTCTGCCGCCCTCCCTCCCCGGGAATCTCGGCCAGAAGTTTGTGGGGCTCCTGGAGCCTCAGGGCTACCGCCCAAGTGCGAGGCCACGGCGGGGAGCTGGACGCGCCCGCGGCGTCCGTAGCCACTGCCCCCCGCGGTTCCCTAGTGGGGCGCAGCCTGACCCCGGGCAGCATCGGGAGAGCGCGGGGGCTGCGTTTCCCATTCCCATTGTTCTGCGGGTCCTCACTGACGGAAAGTTCCTATTGTTGGTGCCGCAGTCCCAACCCGCCTCCGCCCCGGTTCATGGCTTCGGCCCAAAGCGAAAGACCGCACTTTGGAGGGAGGGTGTGTGAGAGTGCGTCAGCCTGCCACCCGGGTCCTGCCCCCCAGTGGCCTGCGCGACGACGCAACACCGTCTAGTGCTTCCGCTCCCCAGCCCGGTGGGTGAAGGTGTCTGCTCCCCCAGGGTGCGCGCCCGACGCCAGGCTGGGCGCCGCGAGGTGAGAGGGCGGGTGTCCGAGGGACGTGGAGCCGTGGACCCCAGCTGGCGGTCAAGGTCGGGTGGGCGTCGAGGGTCCGCGAGGGGCCCGCGGGCCGAGCTCCGGGGAGGGGCGGGAGCGCGTCGGTGCGGCAGGCCCCGCCCCGCACACGCGCCGCGGCCCTCGAGGTGCAGCGTGCGCGGCCCCCTGCCGAGCCCGCCGTGCGCTCCGGGTGGTGCCGCCCCGCACACGCGCCGCCAAGCTCCCGGCTGTGCCCCGAGGAGAGAACCGGCCCGCGGTGGGGGTGCAGCTGGCCGGGGAGAGAACCGGCTCCAGGGGACAGACGGCCCGTAGGAGAGAGCCGGCCCCGGGGACGGACGGCCCGGGGGATAGTTGGCCCCGGGGGGACAGCCGGCCCCGAGGAGAGAGCCGGCCCGGGGGACAGCCGGGCGCGGGCGAGGGGGCCGTGCGCACCCCCGCTCCATCCCGGCGGCCTCGCGGAGGGAGGCCTTCGCCCGGTGAGCTCACGCCCCACCCGGGCGGGCCCCGAACAGCCGCTCCTTTGTACCCGGCACGGCCACAGACCGCGCATTGATGGCGGCCGCGGCGGCCTCGCAGGGAGGTGTGAGCTGAGCGGCGGCGGGCGCGCCGTGCCAGGGAGGCGGTGGCCGCGGGCAGGACGGAGGCAGATGGCGGCCCGCCCCTCCCCGCGCCCCCGCGCCCCTTTCTGCGGCGGCGGCTGCAGCGTCCCGGAACAATGTCATTTTTTTATGAATGAAGTGGGCCCGGCGCTTGAATGTGTGTGTCATTCAGCGGCGTGACAGAGGCCGTCGCGAGGTCAGCGCGCGCTTTTAGCGCCTGTTCAGGCGGCCCCAGCTTCCAGGGGCGCCGAATAGGCGGTCGCGGGGGGAGCCCCGAATTAGCATTCGCATTCAGATAGAGATATTACTCGCTACGGCCGAGGAATGTCAACTAGCCCCGAGGAGGGCGCGGCGGGCGGGGCTCCGGGCCCCCTGCGGACCCCCTGCGGCGTGCGGGGGCGGGCATGATGGGGGGCTCCGTTCTCCCTCTGGGAACGCGCCGCACCGGTGAGGCCGGTCCCGGGGCTCAGGCCTGGGGCACAGCAGCAGGAGGGACCCCAGGGCGCAGAGCCTCTTTCCCCCACCAGGGCATAGCTGCCCCCTCCCCCCCGCCCCGAAGTAGAGGGGCTGAGACAGGTAGTGAGTTGCTAGGTCAATGAGCTTTTAATCCGGTTCGCTAAGGAGATGGACCAGGCCGTAAAAATTCAAAGACCTCGTGAAATTTAGAATTTCCAGCTGACACTTTCCCAGGAAACATAAATTAAAAAGCCAGAGTTGGCTGGGGTCGGGGTGGGGAAGGTCCGGGCCACTGGACTGACCTGGGCAGCCTTCATCTGCACATGGGGCCAGTGTTCTCTGTGAGGGGCCTTGAGGGGGGGTACTCCCCTGCCGCCTGACCCCACCCAGCCAAGAGGGGTCCCCTGGGAGTGCAGGGCATTTCCCAGAAAAGCACTGGTTGCAACCTCCCCCACCTCCTGCTCATCAGGATTGGACTTTGAGCCCCACAGGCCTCTGGGTGGTTTATTAACCTGGGTGAGCCAGAGGCTGGACTTCTGACCTCTACCCCTGCACTGAGCTGAGAAGCACCCCTGCCCCCAGGGCCTCAGGTCCTCCTTGGGGCTGCTCTGGGGCCTGGCTGTGCCCCATTTCATAACTGGAACTAAAAGGGAACAGGAGCCCCAGCAGACATGGGCTGGAGGGGCAGCCTGGCAGGTCTGAGTGACTTACAAGTGAGTAAGCAATGAGGGGGGATCTCTTCTGGATGGGAGGGGAGCTCCCTGACCCTACATCCTGCTGGGGGCTCTGGGTACCCTCCTCAAGCCCCAGTCACCTTACTTTTTTGTGAGGACAGGTAATGGCAGGGTTCTGGAAAGGTCAGGCTGGGTCATCCCATAAGCCCACATTCACTTGCCTGATCTCCAACCCCCCCCCCTTTTTTCTAACTTTGTTAATGAAACTTTTCAGATAGTTTCCAGGTGGGAAGGGGGTAGGTCACATCTTCTGCCTCGGCTTCGGGTCCCTTTGAGAAAACCCGTGTCGCTTGGGCTGTTTGGAAGCATGTACGACCCATACTCTGGAGGGCAGTGAAAGCTTCATCAGACATCCGGAACCAGACCCTTTGTTCTTCATCCTACCCCAAACCCCAGATCCCTTGGGGGCAGCCAGTCCAATGGTTCCTTTGAATCAGGTCTGAATTTGATGCTTGTTCTTTGGGGTCGCCCCCAAGGCCCTTCTGAGGAAGTGTTGTCCAGCCCCTGTGCACTCCCTGTGCACTGGGGGGCCCTCAACTGTAGTGACCTGAATCTAGGAGCGTGTCCTGCCCGTCAGGGGTCAGGGCCCGGGCGGCAGCCCTCCCGAGCAAGCTAGCTCTGGCCATGGCCTGGTGACATCAAAGGTGACGGCTTGGGTCTCTCACCCTTGCTCTCCCGGGACCCAGCGCTTTCACGGCTGGGGTGGCCTCCCTGGCCTTCCAGTGGGATTTTTGCCCTGTGTCCCAGTGGGGGAAATTGAGGCACGAGGCCAGTGAGTAGCAGAGTCAGGGGGACCCTGTGACTGGGAGACAGGCCCGCAAGCCCAGCTGGGCCTTTTCAGGACACAGTACCCCTTGGGTGGTCCCATGGGCTGCCCTTGGCCTAGGGCCCCCGAATGAGCTCCGCCCCCTGTTGGGGTGGGGGTGCGGGTGGGGGCAGGCATTCCACCTGTGCCCACTCCCCTCAGGCACGGGGGCACCTGCCGTGGCACACAGGACGGCCTCTAGCATGTGTGGACCCCAGCACTTGTGTGGGTGTGGGTAGGGCTCCCTTCTGTTGATCAGGGAAGACTCCCTCCTAGAGCTGCTGGGGGTGGGGGCTGAACAGCATGTGCCCCTGCCGCTCCCCAGGTAGAGCCAGATGGTGGCTGGGTTAGCGCCCACCCATGCCCATCACTTTGGGCCCTGCCCATCCTTCTTTGTCCCCCTGCTGACCCTATCCCCTTGGCCACTGCTGGCTCACCCCCAGGGTCCTCCGTGGCTCAGGGTGGGCCTGGTGTGTCAGCTCTACTGGAGGCAGAGACTCTGCTGCCCTGGCCCGGGGGTCCCTGGCTTCGGCCCCTGGGCAGGTCAAGGGCTGGGCCTCAGCTGAGTGCAGGGTCCATCCAGCAGCAGATGGCTGGCCTGGGGGCTGCTCTGTGTCTCCTCAGTCCCATGCTGGACAAGGTTGAAGTGAATACTGTGTGGATGGTTGACCGGCCGAGCCTGCCCAGACCAAACCGGAACCAACCACTGTTGCCCTTGGGCCAGGGCCTGGGGCTGAGGCTGCCATGACCAGCCTGTCCTCAGCCTTCTGGGGGGCCTTGGTCAGTGCCCAGCACTGGGTGGTCCCCACAGGATACAGTAGCCCGGACTGTGGGGCTGGAGGTCAGAGCAGAAGTCCCCTGACTGTGGGGCCCCCAGGGATGCAGACTTGGAGGATACTCCAGAGACCCTCCTGGTGGGCACGGGGCTGGTGGGCCCGCCGGAAGTGGGTGGGCAGAATTAGGACTGTCCAGGGAGCCAGGGGCTGGTGTGGCTGGAGCAGGCAGCTGGGCCCTCGAATCTAGGCCATGCGTCGGCAGAATGACAAGTGATGGTGTGACTGACCCAGCCGGGTCTGGGGAAGGAGGCCTGGGCAGCGGGACCACCCACCTCTGTCCCGGGCCCCAAGCCCAGGCTGCCCTCCTGCGCTGGCCATTGTCTGGCCCTGGCAGGGAGGCCTGGGGGTGATAGTCAGCCCCGCCAGGGGTATGTCCCAGAATCTCAGTGTGCTAGGCAGCCACTGGGCCGGGAGGAGGGCCCTGGGGGCTTACGGGTGGACATCCGCCCTTGGGAGCATCTTCTACCCCAACTTAGCATTTGCACGTGAGGTGGGCCAGGTCCCCTTAGCCTGGCTCGAGGGTTCCCAGTCTGACCTGCTCACAACCTCCCACCCCTCCCAGCTTGTGTCCTTATCTGTGAAATGGTGGGGGGGGGTCCCAGGTCCCCTTAACCTGCTGGCCTGTGAGACCGCTGCCCGCAGCATCTTGTCTGTACTTAGGAGTGTTCTTGCTGTGTGTTTAGTGTAGTGCTGAGGTGTAGCTCACACACACGACACTCTCTTCTAAGATGGGGTACAGGCATTCCATGTCCCTGAGACCCGGGCTGGCCCCCGAGGTCACCGGCCCACAGCAAGTGCTGCCTAGCCGTGGCTGCTTCCTCCTTGAGCTGGGGAGTGTCTGTTCTCTGGTCCGGAAGTGCTTTTGCCACCAAGATGAGAGATGGGGGGCAGTAAGTGGGACCCCTGCCCCCCTCCCTGTTCTTCCTGCCTCGAGCCTCCATTTTAGGCTGGAAGCCAGAGGTCTGTGGAGCACCTCTGCCTGCTGCCTGGTTTTGTATGGCCTGTAAGCTCAGGATGTATTTTGCATTTCTAAGCGGTTGGAAAAAATCAGAGGAAGAATGGTACTCTGTGACACTCTGCAACTTGAATTCTCAATGTCCACGAGTATGGTTTGGTGAGCGCGCAGCCGACCCCACTTCCTCGCGCGTCATCTGCGTCGGTGCCACAACGGTGCGGTTGTCCTCAGGGCGCACACCAGTTGGCAGGCCTGGGACACTTCGCAGGACAGCAGGCTCCAGATGCGGTGGCCCTTGCCTAGGCCTCTGGGCCCCAGATGCCCCCACCACAGCCTTCGCTGCATGTCTGGGCAGTGGTCCTGCCGTGGGGCCTCCCGGGGGTGCCGGGCGCCCAGGATTCCTGTTTCGGGGGCTCCTGCCTTAGGGTCATTATCTCCTCCACAGAGGCCCTGGGACCTGAGCCCGGCCAGCAGGAGCAGCTGGTCTTTGGCAGCGGGGACACCGTGGAGCTGAGCTGCCATGCGCCTGCCGGTGGTCCCACGGGGCCCAGCGTCTGGGTCAAGGACGGTGTGGGGCTAGTGCCCTCCGACCGCATCCTGGTGGGGCCTCAGCGGCTGCAGGTGCTCAACGCCTCCCATGAGGACGCGGGGGCCTACAGCTGCCGGCAGCGGCTCACTCAGCGCGTGCTGTGTTACTTCAGTGTGCGCGTGACCGGTGAGTGCCCCGGGGCCACACCCCGCCCCGGGTGGAGGGTCTTGGTGGCCGTTGGGGGGGGCACCCCGCAGGAGGTGCTGCGTGAAGGGGCTCCAGCCCTGCCCGTGGGGGGCCCCCACGGACCCGGGAGGAGGTGGAGGTACTGGGGTGTAGGCCCCGGGCCCTTGCCTGTCGGGGGGCTGACTCCTGAGCACTGCCTCTGGCCTGAATTTCAGATGCTCCATCCTCCGGAGATGATGAGGATGAGGAGGACGAGTCTGAGGGCACAGGTGAGCCCCCGGGCTCCGGGCTGAGCCCCCGGGCTCCGGGCACGCAGGGCTGGCTGGGGCTGGGGGCCTGCCTCCCCGGGGTGGGCTTGCTTCCTCGCTGCCAGCCCTGCGCTCATCAGGCAGGTAGGAGACCGAGAGCTGGGGGCCGTCCCCCCGGGATCACACTGCGCGTGGGGGCCCCTCACTGTGGCGGCCCTGAGCTCTGGGTGGCAGGCTGCGGGGGGGCCCTGTGTGGGAAAGGTGAGACGGGGAGGCCGAGGCGGGGGCAGTGAGGTGGCCCAGCCGGGCTGCTGTGGGTCATCGGACTGAGGGGTCAGGGGCATGGGAGGTGGGAGTGGAGGGTGGCCGTGGGCTCTGGGGACACCAGCTTTGGGCACATGTTCGTCGTAAAGGGGAGGCTGTGGCATTTGTGGGGAGCAGGCCGCGGGTGTAGGGGCAGGTGGGGTGACGGCATGCAGGTGTGTAAGCCCGGCGTACTGGTGGGTAGACTGGGCCCATCACGGAGGGGCTGGTTAGGGGAGGTGGGGGGCCATGAGAGGTCCAGTGGGCAAAGAGGCGAGGGGGAGCCCACTGGGGAGGTGGAGCTGCGTGGGGATGTGGGAGAGGAGTGGCCCCGGGAGAGGAGCCAGGCGCCGGGGCGCCTAGGTCGGCTCTACCTTGGGTGTGCGTGCTGACAGAGGCGTGGAAGGGCCCTTCCTGAGGAGCCACCTGGTTTCCTCTATTTTCCCTTTTTCCCTTGGCTGCCAGGAGTTCAAAGCCAAGCTCCAGGCCCAGTTGCTCCTGGAGCCCCGGCCACCCTGGCCATGTCAGGCAGTGCTGGCCCCCTTCCGCCACCCCCACCCCGGCGCACCCCGGTGGGCTCAGGGCCTCCAAGGGTCACTGGCAGGCTGTCCTCCACAGACACCGTCCAGCAGGGTTGAGCCACCATGGTCTCAGCCTGCCGGGCCCCCTCGGGGTCTCTGCTCCCTGCCTGGGCCTCAGCGCCCTCCGCCAGCTGGCTGTGTTGAGGGCAGCAGGGCAGGGGTGGGGGTGAGAGGGGCATCTCTCCCCTGTCCTAGGGGATGCCTGTCCAGCCTCCCAGGGCAGGAATGCAGCCCCCACCCCAGCAACAAGGAAGGATGGAAACCAGTTAGGGGGGAGGATGGGGACAACCCTGAAAACCAGGAGGGGGCAGGGCCTCCCGGATGCCATGTCCCCTCCCCCTGCCCAGCAGGCCCTGGAGTGCTCTAGAGGGTGACCCTGGGTCTCAAGGGTTCTAGCAGGCACCTGACCACCTTTGAGACTCTGGGCTCTGCAGGTGGCTGGGCCTTATGTCCCGCTCTGCGGCTTCCAGGTCCTGGCCTTGCTCGTCCACCCAGCTGGGCTCTGTGACCTGGGCTGACCTGGTTCCGCTTCCGGCTGGGTCTCCACCTCAGTGGGCTGGCCCCAAATGTGCCTCCCTGGGTTGGTGGGTGCTCCCCTGGGAGATACCCTTGTGTCTTGAAGGCTCCCAGGTCAGGGGGTATTGTTCCGGACCCTCGGGCCCCCTTGGCTGCCGCAGTTGCTTGCGGGAGGCAGACAGGGAAGGGAGGGGCGTGTGCTTAGCTTTGAGAATGCTGGGGGGCGATGCCGGGGCTGTCGGCGGCCTCGTCCAGCCAAGGCAGAAGTCCTCAAAAGTCCAACACTCCGGGGGCACCCAGGTGGCTTCGGTTGTTAAGCATCTGCCTTCAGCTCAGGTCATGATCCCAGGGCCCTGGGATCGAGGCCCGCATTGGGCTCCCTGCTCCGCGGGAAGCCTGCTTCTCCCTCTCCCGCTCCCCCTGCTTGCGTTCCCTCTCTCGCTGTGTCTCTGTCAAATAAATAAATAAAATCTTTACGGGCGCCTGGGTGGCTCAGTTGGTTGAGCGACTGCCTTCGGCTCAGGTCATGATCCCGGACTCCCGGGATGGAGTCCCACATCAGGCTCCCTGCTCGGCGGGGAGCCTGCTTCTCCCTCTGACCCTTTCCCCTCTCATGCTGTTCTCTCTCTCTCTCTCTCTCTCAAATAAATAAATAAAATTAAAAAAAAAAACTTAAAAAAAAAAAAAGTGCAACACTCCGTACACAGGAGGGGACACGGAGGCTGGAGGCGTGGGCAGCCTGGCGGCTTCTGAAGGGGGTGTCAGGCGGGCCTCTGCCCCCACCCTGGTTATGGCTGGCACGCACCCCTCTGCCAGCAGGGGCCCCTTACTGGACGCGGCCTGAGCGCATGGACAAGAAGCTGCTGGCGGTGCCGGCCGCCAACACCGTGCGCTTCCGGTGCCCGGCCGCCGGCAACCCCACGCCGTCCATCTCCTGGCTGAAGAACGGCAAGGAGTTCCGAGGCGAGCACCGCATCGGGGGCATCAAGGTGGGCCTAGTGGCGGGCGGTGCTGGCCGGCGGGGTCCTGGGCCACTGTCCCCTCACGCACACCTGCCCACAGCTGAGGCACCAGCAGTGGAGCCTGGTCATGGAGAGCGTGGTGCCCTCGGACCGCGGGAACTACACGTGTGTTGTGCAGAACAAGTTCGGCAGCATCCGGCAGACCTACACCCTGGATGTGCTGGGTGAGGCCCCGGGCTGGCGGGTGTGGCCTGGCGGCGTGGGCCCCGGGCGGCCCCTAACCCCGTCTGCCCCGCAGAGCGCTCTCCGCACCGGCCCATCCTGCAGGCAGGGCTGCCTGCCAACCAGACGGCCGTGCTGGGCAGCGACGTGGAGTTCCACTGCAAGGTGTACAGCGACGCGCAGCCCCACATCCAGTGGCTCAAGCACGTGGAGGTGAACGGCAGCAAAGTGGGGCCTGACGGCACCCCCTACGTCACCGTCCTCAAGGTGGGTGCCACCCCTGGCCGGGCGCCGGCGGCGGGCTGCTGCACGGGAGCCGCTGGGCCTGGCCCTGCTGGCCCCCCCCCCCGTGGCCGGGAACCGGGAAGGCATCCCAGCAGGGAGGCTCGCTGGGTCAAAGGGCTGGCAGGGGGCGGGGGGGTCGGCATCAGACCGGCCGGGGAGAAGTGGTGGGGGGCTCGGCTCCACACTGGCGGGCTGGGGGGTCGGCTCGGGAGTCTGGGCCCAGTCCCGGCATGTGAGGCAGGCAGCACGTGGTCCTGTGGTGAGTCCTCGGTTTTCCCGTCTGCCCTAAGGGTCAGCCTCAGCCCTGGAGGTAGGCCTGCAGACGGCACCCTGGGCCGGGGTCAAGCTCAAGGCCCCAGGGCAGGCAGGTGGCCGCTGAGCCCTGGCACGGCAGGCTCTGGGCCCGAGGTGCGGGCAGCCACGCCTTCCGCTGCCCTGATTCGACACCATCCGCGTGCGCAGAGCATGGCTCGCGGTCTGCCTGCCTCCCTCCGCCCTCGCTTTGTTCCCACGGCCCTCGGGGCGGGGGCCACCCGAGTTGGGATGGTTGCGACACTCTCAGCCCAAAGAGAAACATCTGTTGCTCATGGGGGTGGGGAAGCGGGCGCTTGGGCTGAGAGCGGGAGTGCAGGCCCGACTGGAGAGGCCGCCGTGGCCCCGTTGGGTGAGAGCTCCACACTCACGGGAACACGCTTACGGAGAGCCGGGCCCCGCTGGGACTCCAGGGCTAGGCAGCCGGAGGGCCTCTCGGGGGTGTGCCTGCAGGGCCACGCTCTGGGCTGACGTGGGTGGGCGTGCAGAAGGCGCATCCTGTGAAATCACGGCCCACCACGGGGAGGTGCTTCCGTGGCCTCCAGGCCGGCTTCCTGCCTGGCATAGCCTGGCCGGCCCCTCCGTTCCTCGAGGCCCACCCCCGTGGCGGGGTCCGCTCCAGGCCCCGCGCCCACATGGCCGCTCTGCCCAGCTGCTGAGGGCGCGCCTAAGCCGGGTCTCTTGTCCCCGCAGTCCTGGATCAGTGAGAGTGTGGAGGCCGACGCACGCCTCCGCCTGGCCAATGTGTCCGAGCGTGACGGGGGCGAGTACCTCTGTCGAGCCTCCAATTTCATAGGCGTGGCTGAGAAGGCCTTTTGGCTGCGTGTTCACGGGCCCCAAGCAGGTAACGACTCTGTCCCACGCTGCCTGGCACGCCGAGCTCCAGCTCCGACGCCCTGGCCACGCGCCCACCTGCACGCCCCCATCCTGCTCGCTCCCCGCCCCGTGGCTCGCGCTGTGCTCCCGGCGGAGCCACGTCCGCGATGCTGGCGCCTCTGGCCTCCACTGTGACCGCCCGCTTCGAGCCCCCGCGACCTGTGCTGACCCCGCCTGCGCTCCCGCCACACCCCCAGGAGGCCTCCGGCCTGGCAGAGGCTGTACCGCTCGGCGTGAGCTTCTGCTTCCACCCCGCCCCCACCCCACCCCGTGCGCGTCTCTCGCTCTGCCTCGCTCGCTCTCACCTGCTCCCGCCCCGGCCCCACGGCCGGCTCCCTTGCTGTCGGTCTGTCCCTCGGTTCACCCGCCCCCTGCGCCCCCCCCACCCCCCCGTGCACACACTAACCTTGCACGCCGCGTTCGTGCAGCACGCCGCTGGCTGCATGCCTGGCGCTCACCTGGGACAGAGGACTCGCCGGTGGAGGGACTGGCTTCGGGCTCTGTGTGGACGCACGAGGCGGAGGACCCTTGGCGCCATGGCCGTGGCCGTGGTGGCGGCAGCGTTTTCCTTGCAGCCTGGCTGGATCGTCACTGCGTGGACTCTGGCTGTGGTGCCCATGGCAGGTGCTGGTGCTCGCCTATCGCGCTCTGTTCTCTCTTTGTAGACGGCGGGCGCTAACACCACCGACAAGGAGCTAGAGGTTCTGTCCTTACGCAATGTCACCTTTGAGGACGCGGGGGAGTACACGTGTCTGGCGGGCAATTCTATCGGGTTTTCCCATCACTCTGCGTGGCTGGTGGTGCTGCCAGGTACTGGCTCCTGCGGCCTGCTCTGTTCCCGTGCTGCCGGGGTCGCTGGCTTGGGACACTCCACAGCTGCCAGGGACAGGCGGGGGACCCTGCAGCCTGGGGCCACCTTGCTCCCCGGCGCTCCTGCGCCAGGCCGATGGCTGGTAGGGGAAGACAGTCGACATGCCGTGTCTTGGCTCAGAGGGGCCCCGCTGGAGCCCCCCGCTCCCAGCCAGGTCCCCGACAGCCTAGGTGGTAGCTCTGGAGTCGCCCCGGGTGGCGGGTGTCAGTGCTGCTGGCTCTGCTGGGCTCTTCTCTCCTGGGTGTCCCCCTGCTGATCCAGCATTTCTGACCGCAGGCCCCTCAGCGTGCCCCCACCGGGGCTCTGAGCCCCTTTCCCCATGCCCACCGTGCCTCTGGCCCCGGCCCTGGCCGGCCCGTGGGGCTCCCGTGCGGCTGGGCCAGGCCTGCAACGCCCATGTCTTTGCAGCTGAGGAGGAGCTGGTGGAGGCCGGCGAGGCCGGCAGCGTGTATGCGGGCGTCCTCAGCTACGGGGTGGGCTTCCTCCTCTTCATCCTCGTGGTGGGGGCCGTGGCACTGTGCCGCCTGCGCACGCCCCCGAAGAAGGGCCTGGGCTCGCCCACTGTGCACAAGGTCTCCCGCTTCCCGCTCAAGCGACAGGTAACAGAAAGTAGATACCAGGTTCCGAGCCGCCTGGCCTCCCGGAGCCCCCACGGCCCCGCCTCCCGGGCTCCTGAGCTCAGGGACACCCTGCAGCATCTGAGGCCCGGGGCCTGCCCAGGGATGCGGGTCTGTGTGGCCACTGAGCCAACCCCGCTCTTGTCCTTGCGGTGCCCCGGGTCCCTTGATCTCCACGTAGCGCTAGGTGGAGGTCAGCCAGACCTCCCAGGCCCTGGCCAGCCCGCCCACACAGGCAGAGCCGCATCCTCGCTGACCCCAGCTACCCCCTCCCCCCCGCCATTGTTTGGCCCCACGACACCAACCTGTCCCTGCTGACCCAAGCAGGTGTCCTTGGAATCCAACTCGTCCATGAACTCCAACACGCCGCTGGTGCGCATCGCCCGGCTGTCTTCTGGGGAGGGCCCTGCGCTGGCCAACGTCTCGGAGCTGGAGTTGCCCGCCGACCCCAAGTGGGAGCTGTCCAGGGCCCGGTCAGTGGTGGCGATGTGACCCTGTGTGCTGGGGCCGGGCCCTGACCCAGTGGGGATCGGGGGCACATGTGGGGTGTGGGGGAGGAGGCACCACTCAGAAACCTGATTGGACTCTGATCAGAGGCAGGTAGGAATCAGCTCCGTGCGCGGTGTGGCTACCGCTGGACGTGGGGCTGGGGCCAGAGGAGGCTGAGCCAGGGATAGATGCTCCCGGGGGTGGGGGCACCCCTTGCAAAGTGCTCTGTCTGGAGGGCCTTTGCAGAGTGAGAGGCTGCAGGGTCAACGGCCTTCATCCTCACGAGCAGGGTTGTGGGAGCACGTGTGGAGGGCTTCCTGGATGCGTTGGCACTGGGCCTCCGAGACAGTCTGGGACGGAGCCCGAGGCAGGTGGGAGTGCCCACTGCCTGTTCGTGTCTACCGCCAGGCTGACCCTGGGCAAGCCTCTCGGGGAGGGCTGCTTCGGCCAGGTGGTCATGGCAGAGGCCGTCGGCATCGACAAGGACCGGGCCGCGAAGCCTGTTACTGTGGCCGTGAAGATGCTCAAAGGTGAGGGGGGGCGGGCCGTGGCAGCGGGGGCCCGGGCGGGGCTGGGGCACAGTGCCTGACACAGCCTCCCTCCCGCGCAGACGATGCCACAGACAAGGATCTCTCGGACCTGGTGTCTGAGATGGAGATGATGAAGATGATCGGCAGGCACAAGAACATCATCAACCTGCTGGGGGCGTGCACTCAGGGCGGTAGGTGCTGCGGGTGGGTGAGCAGGTGGGGCTCACGGGGCCCCGAGGGTGCGGCCCTCCTCTGAGGCCCCTGTGCTCCTAGGGCCCCTGTACGTGCTGGTGGAGTACGCGGCCAAGGGCAACCTGAGGGAGTACCTGCGGGCCCGGCGGCCCCCGGGCATGGACTACTCTTTTGACACTTGCAAGCTGCCCGAGGAGCAGCTCACCTGCAAGGACCTGGTGTCCTGCGCCTACCAGGTGGCGCGGGGCATGGAGTACCTGGCCTCACAGAAGGTGAGTGGGGGTGGGAGGAGGGGCGGCAGGTCCCTCAGCCAGCCGGGGCCACGTGGGAGCCTCACTGCCCCCTTCTCCCCCCGCCCAGTGCATCCACAGGGACCTGGCTGCCCGCAACGTGCTGGTGACCGAGGACAACGTGATGAAGATCGCGGACTTCGGCCTGGCCCGTGACGTGCACAACCTTGACTACTACAAAAAGACCACCAATGTGAGCCCAGCTGGAGGGGGGTGGTTGATGGTGGGGGGCAAGGAGAGGGAAGCCCCCCCCCCCCCGCCAACAAGAGGGCACCTGGCCCCAACGTGCCCCCTTCCCCCTCCCAGGGCCGGCTGCCCGTGAAGTGGATGGCGCCTGAGGCCTTGTTTGACCGAGTCTACACCCACCAGAGTGACGTGTATGTGGCCTCCCAGATCCTGGGGAGGGCCAGGGGGTCGGGAGCTGCAGGGGGTGCAGGACAGAGCTGGGATCCTCCCAGGCCCTGGCCCGTCTCCCCTACATTCTGGCGGGGGGTGCAGGGCAGGCTGACTGTCCTGTGCTCCCCACCAGCTGGTCCTTTGGGGTCCTGCTCTGGGAGATCTTCACCCTGGGGGGCTCACCGTACCCCGGCATCCCCGTGGAGGAGCTCTTCAAGCTGCTGAAGGAAGGTCACCGCATGGACAAGCCGGCCAACTGCACACACGACCTGTGAGTGTCTGCGCCCTGCGACCACCCTTCCTGACACTGGTCCACGGGGCGGCCCACCCCCCTACCCCCCCGTGGCCTGGGAGCTCCCTCAGCAGGGTTCCTGAGGGGGACGGGTGGGAACCCATTGCAGGCTGGGCTCTGGTGGGCGCCGGGCCGGAAGCCTTACCCGAGCATGTTGCCCACAGGTACATGATCATGCGGGAATGTTGGCATGCGGTGCCCTCCCAGAGGCCCACCTTCAAGCAGCTGGTGGAGGACCTGGACCGCATCCTCACTGTGACGTCCACGGATGTGAGTGCTGGCCCCCCCCACCCCCGTGCTGTGTGTGGGGGACGCAGCACTGACCGCCGCCCACCCACAGGAGTACCTGGACCTGTCCGTGCCTTTCGAGCAGTACTCACCAGGCGGCCAGGACACCCCCAGCTCCAGCTCCTCGGGGGACGACTCTGTGTTTGCCCATGACCTGCTGCCTCCAGCCCCACCTGGCAGTGGGGGCCCGCGGACGTGAAGGGCCACCGGCCTGCAGGCCGAGCCCCCACCAATGTGAGAGCGGATGCCAGCTCCCTCCCGCCCCCGCCGTGCTGCTGGTGGAGTGCTGTGGACCACTGGGGCCCCCTGGCCCGGGTCTGAGTCCTGGGACAGATGGACAGACGGACAGACGGACAAGACAGCTCTGTGCGTGCGTGTGTGTGTGTGTGTGTGTGTGTGCGCGCGCGCGCGTGTGCGCACGCGCCTGTGTGTGGGTGTGAGTGAGTCTTGGGGCCCCGGCACGGGGATCCCCGGGGTGCCCGCCCTGCTGTACAATGACCTCCTGGCCAGCGGCGCAGCAGCACCAGGGGGACGAATGTAGAATGTAAAGGGGGTCCTTCTGGGGCCCCTGCCCCAGGCTCCCCTCCCCCCACCGGCTGCCTCCCAGGGAGCCCCGGGGGCTGGCCTGGCTCTGGCATGCAGTGTAGGGTCTTGGGCTGAGCCTGCGGGGTCGCCCCTCTGGGGCAGGCCCCCCGCCCACGCGACACCTTGTGCCTGGGGGTGAGTGTGAGCACGCAGCCCCCCTCCAGCCTTCCCCACGTCCCACCCTGCTCCTTGGAGACGGAATTACGGGTACCTGAAGGCAGGAGCCTTTAACTTCTCTCCGAGAGGTTCATTCCAGAAATGAGTGTACATTTATATAAATAGGAGCTGTGTGTAGGACACACACATATATATATAAATACCTATACGGGAGAAGGGCTGGTGTCACAGGCACGGGACCCCGGGGGCCCAGGGAGCCCCCCGAGGGATTTGCTGTGGAGACGAGCACAAACACCAGCAGATGATGGAGGGGCTTTTCTGGCAGTTTTGTTTTAAAAATTGTACCTGGACCTGTATATTTGTAAAGCTATTTATCAACCCCCAGAACCCCTGTTCCTGTCTCGCCACCCCCCCCCACGTTCATAGTGTTGAGACAGCCGCATGGCAGAGAGGTTTCGGTTTTAACTTATTAACAGCTGAGAAGGGTCCTGCTTCATTTAGAGGCCCTGCGGGGGACGTGCATCGTGCTGGGCAGCACCCCAAAGCCCAGCCCGTTCCCTGGCGCCCTTAAGGGCCATTCATAGTTTGAGGTGATTCTAGTGAGGATGTTTTATTTCCTTTGGCCTTCTTTTGCAGGGGAATTAGATTTCTATAGGGTTTTTCTTTAGGAAATTTATTTTTTGGGACTTCAAGGCAAGCTGGTATTTTCCTCCAAGTTCTAATTGCCATGTGTTCTGGGTGGGGAGGCAGCTTCCAGTGGGGGCCAACCCTGCACGCAGGCTCAGATGTTATTAGATGTTACAAGTTTATATATATCTATATATATAATTTATTGAGTTTTTACAAGATGTATTTGCTGTAGATTTAACACTTATTACGCAATGCTTCTAGACTTTTATAGCCCGGACTGCCACCTTTCAAAGCTTGGGAGAGAAAGCCGTGAATTCAGTTTTGTTCCTTTTTGTACTGTTAATGGCCCGAATTTGGGGGGCTGTTTTTTGCTCATCAGCTGGCCAGCCGGGCAGTTGTTCAGGGTGGTCTTTGTTCTCAGCGCCCCCCCCCCCCCGCCTTACGGGGGCCAAAGGTGGTGGCCCAAACTGGCAGACATGCTTTCCAAAAAATAAAGAGAGACGACTGGTTCCCATCCCTGCTCTGTGCCTTCTTGTTTCCTGCCCTTCTGGAACCCCAGTTCAGCCTGGGACAGGCCCTGTCGGCTGCCCTCCCCGCCCTGAGGTGGGAAGGGTCTCCAGCTGCTACGGGCACAGACGGACTGGCGGCCTGGGGTCACAAGCCCAGGTCCCGGCTTGGAGAGGACAATCCTGGGCAAAGCCAGGGTGAGGGTGGTCCGCTATGTCCAGCTGCACGGGCGTCCCAACACTGGCAGGGTACAACCTCAGGGCCCTGGGTGGTCTTCATTCATTCATTCATTCATTCTCCACCTCAGTCTGAGGTCCCCAAGGGCAGAGAATGCCAGGAAGGGGGTGTCCAGGGGATGGGCAAAGAGAGCATCCTGGGCTGTGCAAGGAGGAAGGCCCTGCCAAGCCGCCTGGCTGCCCCTGGCTCGTGGGCTCTAGGTGGGCTCGGGGGGTCCTGTGCGGGCACCTGCAGCGGCTTCTGAGGCCTCCCCCTCCACACCCTACCTGCTGGCATCTGCGGTTAGCTGGGGGGGAGGAGGTGGTTTCTAGCTCCCTGCCCACCCCCACCACAGAGCCGCATGCTAGCAAAGCTCTCACCTGGCCCCTGGTTCAGCCAGACCCCCGGGGGAGAGTGCTGTCTGCTCCCGGAGCCACACTCCGGCTCCTGGACGCTTCCCTTCCCCATCCCATCCCCTCCTTGGGCTTCACCCGCAGCCCCTGCTCTCCACCACTCCTGGGACTTTGGGCAGTTGCTGCATGCTGACCCTCAGCTAGCTGGGGCACTGAGGACCCAGTGGCAGGACCTGGCCCCCTCTGCTCTGGAGTTCTCGGTCTGAGGGAGTGGGGACACGGATCGGGGCACCCACCCACGCCGCACTGGTGGGGGTAAGTCTGGGAAGGCTTCCTGAAGGAGGCAGTAGTGCCCAGGCTAAGTGGTGAGGCTAGAGAGGATTCAGGGACAGGCGGCCGAGCACAGCCTTGGCCCAGGTCCTCTCTGGACCCCAGTGCTGTGCAGGGCCGACTGTCCGTCTTTCCTCTCTGTCCCTGTGGACACCTAGTCTGGTCTGACCGCAGAGGACCAGCCATCGTGCTGGGTCCTCTTTTAACTCTGGCTTCTCAGAAACTCGCTCCCCCTACAGCTGTGTTCAACTCACTTTCCAAGTCTGGGGCCGCCCTGGAAGGGGAGGATCTGAAGCCGGTGCCGTGCAATACCTCGACCCCACTGGGGGAAGCAGTCCTGGCACCCGGTCCGGCCTGCCAGAGACCCGGTGCTCTTTGTGTCCCCAGCGCTCTGGAGGGATGGAGGCCAATGAGGGCGTGAACCCCAAGTGTGGGAGCGCGGCCTGGGGCCCGCAGCACCCCAGGCCTGCGGGGAGGAGGAGGGGGCAGCCCAGAGGGGACCCGCGGAGGGGGGGGGGCCTGGCGGGGAGCCCTGGGGGGGGCGAGGAGGTAGCCGGCGCGGGGGGGACCTGGGGGGGAGCCTGGCAGGGGAGGGCCCGGTGGGGAGCCGGGGGGGGGGTGGGGGAGAAAGGGGGGAGGGGGCCAGGAAACGGGGAGGCGGGCGGAGCGCGGGCCGGGAGCGCCCTCTAGTGCCCGCCCGCCAGCATCCCCGCCAGGGGCGCGCTCGGGAACGGCGGTCAGGCCCCCAGGGGAGGGGCCGGTCTTCCGGACGCCGGACCGAGACCCCGCGCGGGACGGGGGCGGGCAGAGGAACGGACCAGGCCGGCAGGTTGGGGCACTGGACAGGCAGGCGAGGGCAGCCGGACCGTCCGCACGGCCGGGGAGCCCCCCCGCCCCTCACCTGCCGGCCCCACCTACTCCAGGGCCCCGCCCCTGTCAGGCTGCACCTGTGCGGCGGCCCCTGCGGCCCCGCCCTTCACCCGCCGAGCTCGCCTCCTCCTGCAAGCCTGGCGGGCGGTCTCCGCGCAGTGTGCGAAGTGTTCTCTCAGCCCCGGGCTGGGTGGGGTCCGCCCCAGCCCCGGGGCCCGCCTCAGTGGCGGCTCAGGGAGAGAGGCGTCCACACGCCACCTGCCCTCGGAAGGTCGCGAGCTCCCGCGTTCTTGGACCTCCAGGCCCGGCCCTTCACCTTTCCCCATCGCTGCCTGGCTTGGCTCACCTGGGCTGAGCGCCTCCACACCCTTCCTGGACCCCGCAATCTTATTCCTAACCTGGGGGCTGCCGCACGCCTGTGCTGCTAGGCCGGACACCAACCGTGCACCCCGCGTCCTCTCCCAGGGCGGGTGGGCACACAAACTTGGCCGCAGCTGCCAAGGTCTTCAGGGTCGCAGCCCCCACACTGAACACCCTTGCGGGCCGGCCGAGTGGAAGGGCGCCAGCCGCCCCCACCACGGTGGCGCAGTTTTAAATCAGGTCCTCATCTGGCTGTCTCTCCTTAGCCCAGAATAGCCCCTGGCCCTCTCCCGTCTTCCCGGAGTTTTGGGGGGGGCACAGCTATGTCCTGTTGGAAGGTCCTGCTTTCTGGATATGCCGGTGCTCCTGTGAGGTCATCAGACTTTGCTCAGTGCGCATCTGGGGCAGGAACGCTGTGGGGGGTGGGGAGCAGAGCAAGGGGCACATGGCCAGCAGCCCTCACCCCCAGTTGCCCCAGGGAATGGTGCCCGGGGTCTGGGAAGCAGCACAGGTAGCTTCCAGGCCCACCAGCTGAAATCCTCCCTCAAGACCTTGCGGGGATGGAACGCCCTCCTGAGAAAACTGGGGAGCGCCTCTCTCTCCTGGTGGGAGTCTGCACCAGCTGGGCAGACAAGACTGAGGACCGCCACGGGGCGGGATCTTCGTTTACAACCAATTCTCGGTGTTTCATACTCATTCTGTCCTCGTTCTGCTCAGGAGCACCCCTTCCCTGGGACTGTAGAGCCACCTGCCCCCACCCCCCGGCGCCCTCCCGGATCAGCGTCCCCAGAGCCCTGGGGTCTCTTTGTGGCCTTCTGAACTGTGGAGCCGAGAGGCAGGCTCCCGCCCCGGCCTCCTATCACCCGCAGGTTTACACGGCCCCCGTCTCCACTGTCCCCGGCCACTGACTCCCACGATGGCGTGTGGGTGCCTGCCAGGGCTCCGCAAAGAACCTGGACAGGAGCCGTCGGCTCAGGGCCCAGGCCAGGGGGAAGGCAAGGGCTGAGACCCAGCAGCCTCCCCCCACACCTGCACCCCCAAAAATAACCTCTCCCACGTGGTTCTGGAGCCGCGTCCGAGCTCTCAAGACCTACGGGGCAAGGGGAACGTGGCCAAGGCTGGCCTCCCTGAGGTGGGATGCTAGTGAGGGTGGCCCTCAGGCAGGGTGTCCGGACTCAGCAAAGGTGGAGGGATCCCACACAGCGCCCCACGCAGACGGGTGCCAGTGAAGGGGTGAGGCCACCTGAGACAGGGTGGAGGTCACCTGGCTCAGGGTGGGAGGGTGGGGTGGTCTGTCTGCTGGAGGGAACTGGGGGGCACGGGGGCGGGCATCATTGTGCCTGCCCTGCTGCCTGGGGGCCCTCCCTGCAGGGGCTCAGCTCTCTACTTGGGTAGAGTGCAGGCAGCCCTGAGCTGGCTCTCCGGGCCCTGTCCAGGCTTTGGGGAGCAGCCTGCAGGGCAGGGAGGGCCCCTGCATCATCCGGGACCCCCTCAGTGGAGCGCACAGCCCTTGGGCAGCTCCGTCCCCACTGCCAGGAGTCTTCAGTCTTTCCCAAGAGAACGGGGCCCTCCTAGGTGGTCCTTCAGCTGGGATCCCAGGCCTGCCAGGTCGGGCAGCGGCCCCCTTCACCAGTCTGGACAAAGCAACCACCGCACGGTGGACAGGTCATCACAACAGTGCTTTATTAACCCTTCTCCGTACATCACCCTGAAGGTCTAGCCACCGCACGGGGGTCAGGCTGGGGGGGCACAGTCTGACGGGACGTGAAGCCAGTGCGCACCTGAGGCCACATGGGCTTGAACTCCGCAAGGTGGGACGTCCGTCGGGAACCTGGCCTCACGGTGGCACAGCCGCACCAAGGGCCATGTGCCACCCCCTTCCGCAGTGAAGGTGGAAGAGGGCCCTGAAGCCCAAAGCAGACACTCCCAACAATTCTGTCAGCTTCCACCTTGACTTCTGATGTGCCACATGGTTCAAAAATCTTACTTTGAGTGTTACGGGAACATTAATTTGGCATTTTAATAAAAACACTATTTCTAAAAAAAGACATTTGTACACAGCTGGTGGGGGGTTTCTCAGGTGGAGCTGGCCCAGGGCACCACTGTGAGAACCACTGCCTGGATGTTATTCTGCAAAATTACAAAGTGCCCTTCACTTTTAAAAAGTCTGGGTTTTGATATTCCAAAAGGGCTCCAGAAGCCACACACCGTTTTCCCAAATCCCAACTAAAAGAGTGGGTGTTTAAAAGGTGGAGCGCAGGATGAAGCACATGCTAAGAACTCCTGTCTCCTTTCCAAGCAGGTGTCGACATCACAGGCTTCTCCTCAAGAAGAGCAGAAAGGCCACGGGAGCAGCCGCCTGACAGCAGCGGTCAAGGCCCAGGTGCCTCTGCAAACCTCACGGCACAGAACTGATTTCTAGGTCTGCTGCCGGCGGTGCACCTGGACACAACCCTCAGCTGCAGCGAACGGTTCAGGACAGGAACATCCCACGCGCCCCCGAGGGGGGAGGCCTGCAGCAGGGCCACTGGCAGCGTGGCCAGCCCCGAGGGTCCTCGACAAGCCCGGCAGCATCCGGGGGCGAGCGGCTCTCTGGAGGGCGCGGACAGGCGGGCGGTGCGGCGGGAGCGCCCGGCCGTGCCAGTGACCGCGTTGTGGGGATGCCCAGGGCACCCGGCCGGGGCAGCGAGGGGGAAGAAAGGATTTGGGCACAGCTGATGGGGCGCCAAAGCACCCCTCACTACAAAGACAACTGCCATCCGCGGGGCCCACAGGCGGCCCAAAGCTCATAGACACGCGCACTTCCTACGGCTCAACCCCCGCCACTCACGGAAGTGTAAGGTAATTCATAAATATTTTAATTAAGCATCTAAAATATATTTCTCAAATAATCGAAATAAAAACCCTTTAGAATCCAACTGTTACTTTACAAAGGTTTACATTTGAGAATACATAATCTTACTCCTATTTCGTCAAGTTTCCTCTTTTAACGGCTGAGTCAAAATTTTCAAGTAATTTAGAAGCCACCCTTTCTGGGCCCTCAGCCCATCGCTCCTCGGTCTCTTGGCTAAGGTCAAGTGTAGCATCTGGGCCCTCATCCTCCCCTCCTGGCTCACCTGGCCACCCTGTTCCCAGGTCTTCCAAGCCGGGGCCTGCATTCCCCAGAGAGAACGTTCCCGCCCGTAACGGCCCCAGACTTTGAAGAACGAGCCCGACAGAGCGGAGCCCGCAGCACTGTTCCCCCACCGCCCCGGGCACCCCCGACCTGAGCCGCCAGGTGCTGAGGTGGCCGGACGCCAAGCCCACGGAGGCCGCCCTGCTCCAGCCCCCGGGGTGCGCCAGGGGAGCCCGACACTCCAAAGCCTGAGTGCTGGACCGCCCCCCGCCAGGGTGCTGCCTTTCTGAAAGCCCCTCAGAGCCCCCACCACAGGACCAGGAGTGCAGCCACTGGCCTGCTGGTCCGGAGGGGCTGGGAGCAACGCTATGGCAGGGGTATGTGCGCTCAGAGCGCCCCTCGCCGTCCCTGGACACACAGCGCAATCCGTTCCCATCACCCACGGGGGTGACAAGGTGCCGACAACCCAAAGTGGGAAACTTTCTAAAAGCCACAACAGCATCATCAATTAGTTGAGTGGAAAGGCTTAATTTCCAAGGGCTTCATTAGTACCCCTCCCAGCGTAACTCTCGTCAGCTATCACAGGTCAGACATGCGGTGGTGTGTGGAAAGTCTGTACTAGTTAACTGGTTCAAGGGTTAGGGGAACATCAAAGGTTAAACCAGGCAAGTGCGGACACACACGACAGGGGACTTGCACAAGGCACCCCGTTCCTGTCAGAGAACTGTGGTTTTCAGAGGCCATGGGATCCGCGTTGTTCCAGAGACGACTTTGGAACTGTGCGTGAACAGGTGCCATGTAGGCTGACTGGTGGTCAGGAATCCGAGTCCGCAGACTAACGGGCACGTCTTCTCCAGAGCCAAGGAGCGCTGTGTTTCTCTAATTCCCATCTGCATGCCTCAGGCTCCGCGGGCACGGGGAGTCCACACGGCCGGTCCTTTCTCCTCCGGGGACAGGAGCCAGCAGGGTGCGGCCCACACAGGGAAGGAGGCACCTTCCTGTCCCGGTCTGGCCCGGGCCCAGCTCTGGAGCCGGGAGGCCCGTGTGCGGCCAGGACCCCCCGGCCACTGGCGGGCTGCACACGTGGCCACCACGCCTGGGGCCACGGCAACACCGTGCCACTGTGAGTCCAGACGTGATTCCCTGAAAGGGTTTGGGGATTCCAGACTGAATGAATCTTCATGGAATGATGAAATTAAAAATTACCTGATTATGGAAGTTTCTGATTTATTCCAGACAAAATACTAGACTGTCACTAAGAATCACCTCAAAGCCGTCTCTAGCACAGCAGGGCCCAGCAGCCGGTGCTGCGGGGCGGAGGCCGACGTGGGAGGGGCCCCCGAGGCGCCCGTGAGCGGGGCGGGCCCTAATTCTTCACTTCAGCGGCCTCCTTCCCAGCCTTCTCCTTGGCCTTCTCCTTCTCCTCCACCTTCTCCTCCTTTTCCAACATGGCCACGATCTCGGCCACCTGGCTGGTGGAGATGTGGATGTCTTCTTTGTCCACCAGCTCGATCACCTACGCACACAAGAGAGGGACGAGGGGCTCAGGGGTGGCCCTGCCCCCACGCAGTGCTTTCCCCACAGAGCACGCAGGGGAGATGGAACCCAGCTCCTTCGTCCCGGCAGGGGGGCCCCTGGGGTCCTGCAGCGGCCCTGGTTCCCCAGTATCAGGCCCCCATCCACCCCCAGGAGGCCAAGAGGCTCCAAAGCCCCAGGCCAGGTTAAAGCTAGGAGGCAGGGGCGCCTGGGTGGCTCAGTCGGTGAAGCGTCTGCCTTCGACTCGGGTCATGATCTTGGGGTCCTGGGATCGAGCCCCATGTTGGGCTCCCTGCTCGGCGGGGAGTCTGCTTCTCCCTCTCTGTCTGACCCTCCCTGTTTGTGCATGTGTGCTCGCACCCTCTCTCTTCAAATGAGTAAAAAAATCTTAAGAAAAAAAAAAAAGAAACAGCTACGACGAAGAGGGACTCAGAGAGAGCAGGAGATGTGTGCTGTGTGAGGATGTGGGGGTGGGGGGAGGAGAATGCGGGGGCGGGTCCCCAGTTGCGTCCCCGGTCACGGCCGGGGGGGCCTGCCCTGGACAGAAGCTCCTCAGGAACTTCTCGCCCCCGAGACTCCACCAGGGCAGAAGATCCAGGCGTGCAGGGCAAGGGCATCTGAGCTACCATCCACACCATGGAAGGGGCCCCAGGGAAGGGGCAGCTGACGTGGGCTTGGGCCTCCCAGCCTCTGCTGCTGGCAAAGGTAACGCCTTGACTTTCAAGTGGACCACAGTCACTCAGCAGCTATGCTTCGTAAACATGAGAAAAATCACCAACCAGATGGACAGACTGGAAACTGTTCAAACACCCATGAAGGTGCTCTCCCCTCAGACACTTCCTTACGAAGGTAGAATCCCATTCCCAGTCTCCTGGGCTGCCCAAATCTTGGCACCAGGGACCCAAGTGCTCCCCTGGGTGCCCCCTCAGGGTTCAGGCGGCCCCTGCTGGAGCCTGGCCCGGAGGACGGCCGGACACAACTCCTCCCGCCCCTGAGGTCTGCCCCCAGGCGCCCTGCCGCTGCCGCATCCCCCGACCACACCATGGCCCCACCAGAGGCCACAAGAGGCCAAGTGTCCAGTCAAAATGCAGACGGGCTGCTCTAGGTGGACACCCTGAGACAAGGGTTTGGTGTGAGGGCAGAGACGGGGCTACACGTGGAAAACGTCCACCCCCAGAGACGGCCACTGGCTGGGCCAGGCAGCCCCGACCCAGCCCCACAGCTCACCTTGACGAGGTCATCGATGTTGATCTTCCCATCCTTATTTTCATCCAGCGCGGAGGCCAAGCTGATGAGCTTGTTTTCTGGAATGTGCTTGATTTGTTTCATGGCACTGATGAGCTCGGTGATGCTGATGACAGTCTCCCTGGGGGTTGGGGCGGGACACAGCCTGTCTGTGGCACGGCCACACCCACAGCCTCACCAGGCCTCCTATGGGTCAACCCTGACCCAGGGAACTGCTCCCTCCAGAGCTCCCTGGCCCCTGCCCTTGGGAATGCCCATCCAACCCGGACACAAAACCAGAAATCTTCACTTGGTGCCAGGTCTCCCCGTGTGCTGCCCCCTAGCACGCCTCTCCAGCGCTAAGCAGGACAGAGTGCGCCACGGTTCCCGGGCAGTGGTCCTCAGGCCCGTGTGTGCCGTGGTCTGGGCGGTAAGGGCCGAGTACGGCTGTGCTGCCTTCTGACCAATGAGGGCAGGTGGGCTGACACAGCACAGCAGGTCAACTCAGGAAGGACACAAACCTCGTCTGGGGGTGAAGGTCCCCCGACCCGAGGACAGCAGGAAGCCTGCAGCCAGCCCACCTGCCCCCTTGGAGATGCGGGCACTCAGAGCACAGTGCCCAGCCCAGGGGAGCACCATTCACCAGCCTGACAGCTCCTCACTCACACAATAACCTCCAGAGCGGGGATCGTCACTGAGCGCCTGTGTGCAGGGGGTTCAGGAAGAGAGAGGCAGCAGGGGAGGGCCCAGGGGTTCCCAGGGGAGCTGCAATCCTATGTACGAACGTACGAAGGGCAAGCTTGATAGCAGTCTGGGGACAGGTGTGGCCTACGGTGGCTGGGGGGTGAGGGTTGGGGGGTCCAACCTGGACCAAGCCACAGGTATGGTCCTGACAGTGGCCAAAGTGTGCGTGCGCGTGCATGTGCGTGTGCATGTGTGTGCGTGTGTGCGTGTGCAGGAGAGAGGACCCCGAGAGCTCCTTCAGTAAAATGGTTAGTGACAAGTGGAGACTGAGGTGCGGCTGGGCTCTGGCTGGAACTGCTGGGTCAAAGGTCAGGGGTCGGGAACCATGGCTGAGAAATGTGCACCTCAAGGTCAGCACATCCCCGAGTCTCCCTGCGCCCGGCGTCGGCGCCACACTCACCCCGCAGGCTGCTGCTCAGGGGTGGGGCCTGGCTTGCCGGCCTGCTGGTCTGCCTCCAGCTGGCACAGCAGGTTGTCTATCTGCCCGATCATCTGCTGCACCCTCTTCGTCAGCCTCTTGCTGGCTGTAGACTCCTCCACGTAGATCTCTTCGCCGGTCTTGGAAAGCTCCTTCTTGATCTCTTGCAGGTCCTAACGAAATTACTCAGCTATAAAAGACTGTCTTAAAAAAAAAAATAAAATAAAAAGGAACCATACAACTCTGTTTACCTTGTAAAAGTAGTTAAATTAACCCAAAGGTAAAGAGTTCCAGGTTACGGACAGAGCTGCATAGTCGTATCTGCATCCCTCACACAAACTACTCCTATTTTTGCAAACTCAAATACTGATTCTGTAGCAAAGGAAATGGCATCTATTTAAACCTCATCTTTCTTCATATTTGTTAAAAGAATAAATAAATGGATGAAAGAATCGAGGAATAGAAAGTGCCTTCTTAATCCCCGATCACGGTCGTCCCCATGAGCAAGCGTTACAGGGAGCAATGGGAGGTGGGGCTGGACACCAGGCACAGGGCTCAGTATTTCTGGTGAACACCTAATTTCCAACGGAGAACCCACCATGGCAGCAGGCTTGCCATGAAAATGGTTCATTATTTTTACCAATCTCAAAACTAGTCATCTTTTCCCAACAGATCTATGAAAACATAATTCTTTTATGAAGTAGGCTCCACACCCCACGAGGGGCTTGAGCTCACGACCCTGAGATGGAGTCACACGCTCCAACCGAGCCAGCCTGGCGCCCCAAAACAGCTCTTTTAAATCAGATTCGGAAGTACTGTTTATAAAACACACAGGTTTTCCTTTAAAGAAATAATAATAAATGAAAAGAGCTAGTGTGTAAGAGGGAAGCGTTTCGGGGAACTAGGCCCGCAGCTAGGATTCCATTTATCAAGCGACCAGACACAAGGTCTGGTACCTTCACGGGCCTACGAACTGCCACGGCGAGCAGCCAGGAGCAAAGGGCCCGGCCGCACGGCGGCCCAGCCACGCAGAGACTGCCGCCCGGCCCAGGAGGAGGCGGAGGGCGCCCCCGAGACGCCGCGGCGCACCTCGCTGTAGTCCTGCACATCCTCCTTGAGCAGCTCCAGCTCCTCTTTCTCCTTCGTCAGGGACGACTTCTGCTCTTTCAGCTTCGAGCAGGCGTTGCTGAGTATGTCGATTTCCTCTTTTGTTATTTCCTCTTCCTGCAAAGCAAGCACCCCAGTGGAAACCCAGCTGGAGGAAAATCATCACTGCCTTCCCACCCCCCGCCGGGACTCGGCAGCTCCTCTGTCCACACCGCCTGCTCCCGCCAACGCGGGGCAGAGGCCAGCGGACACGTGCGCAGTCCCCGTCCCCACCCCCATGGCACCCCCGCCACGTGCGTATCGGACACACACGCAAGCCCGGGAAACCATCACCCCCTGACGGAGCCCCGTCGGCCACCCCAAACCCTTCTGTCCCCAGGCCAGCTCAGAGCTGCCCCCCGGCAGGGCACACAAGCACATCCCAGGCCAGGAGCTCGTGCACACAGGACGCCATCTGCCCCCTCACTCGGAGCCCCGCTCGTGTCGTTCTGTGCCTCCAGGGGCTGGACAGCAGCCCGTCCTGAGCACAGGCCAAACCAGCTCCTGTACCGTAGGCTATCCTAGCTCCTCTGAATTTCCACGTGTGTTTTAGAATAAGCCTGTCAATTTCCACACAAAGCCTGCTGGGACGTGATGGTTTTGAATCTATACACTAGCTGCAGAGTGAACACCTCACCAACAAGGACCCCGGCATCCACAAGTGCGGGACATTCGTTCGTGCTAACCTCAACACCACCAGAGCATCCGGCGTACAGCGCTGATGTGGCTACTTTCAGACTCACCCCTAAGTGGCTCACTCTAGGGGACGGTCAGCGATACGCTGAAATTCCAAGTTGACTACTCGTCACCAGCACAGAGAAGCAGCACTCGTTTTTAGCGGCTCACATCCTCTGCAAACAGGCAGTTTCGCTCCTTCCTTCTGATTGTGTGGTTTTATTCTTTTTCCTACCTAATGGTCCCGGCCAGAACCTCGGCACACGGCTGAGCAGAAGCAGTGAGCGCAGATGCGCTCACCAGCGCCCCGCCGTCAGGGGCCCAGCCAGCTGCAGCTGTCTGCACAGAGGCTCTTCGTCGGGTTGAGAAGGTTCTCCTCTCCTGGCTCACTGAGAAATTTTCTTTTTTTATCAGGAGCAGATGCTGGATTCTGTGAAGTGCTTTTTCTGCGTTTATCGAGATGCTCATACATGGTTTTTCTCTTCATTCTGTTACTATGCTCGTTACACTGACTGTTGTTTTGTATTCCCTGGACAAGACCCATGAGATCAAGATGTGTTAGCCTTTTTACAGAACGGCTGCATCTGATTTGCCACAAGTTTGTTAAGAATTTGTACATCTGTGCTCCTGAAAGAGGCGGTTGTGCAGTTCTCTCCTAGCGGTCTGGCATCAGCTAACACTCATCTCAGAACAAGCTGGAAACGGTCCCCCCTCTTCGGCTTTCCGCAGCCTGTGTCTCACTGGAAGGATCTCACCAGAACCTGGCCTGTGACACTACATGGGCCTGGCTTTCTCTGTGGAAACGCTTCCAGCCACAGCACAGTGTCCCTACCAGAGGCGAGCTATTCGGGTTCTCTGTGCACCCCCAGCAGACGCTCAGCACAGCTGAGACCTACGGGACTGCACTGCAAACGGGGACAGACATACTCGTTTTTCCCACCCCTTACGCTAACTTTCCAGGGAACAAAGACTCTTAGCTGTCAGTTTTGTAAAGGTCTGTGCTTCTTGCTAAGAAATCCTCAGCAGTCCTTAGTTCTCCTGACAATTCTTTTTTTAAAGATTTTATTTATTTATTTGACAGAGACACAGCGAGAGAGGGAACACAAGCAGGGGGAGTGAGAGAGGGAGAAGCAGGCTTCCCGCCGAGCAGGGAGCCTGACATGGGGCTCGATCCCAGGACCCTGGGATCATGACCTGAGCCAAAGGCAGACACTTAATGACTGAGCCACCCAGGCGCCCCATCTCCTGACAGTTCTAAATGGCCTTTTCACATCTAGGCCGTTAATCTGTTGGAAATGGGATGCATCTGTTTCCGTGAAGAAAGCCAACTGTCCCAGCCCTATTTAATGACAGGTGCCCCTTCTCCCCGAGCTGCATTCCATGGGCCCAGCCAGGCTCCATCTCTGTTCAGCTGTGTCCCAGCCTTGCACCCCCTTAAAAATGACCCTGACCCTTCCCTGGGTCACCCTTTGAGCCCAGCGTAGCCCCAGCTTCCTGGGACCCTCTTCCTCCCAGCCTCCTTGATGTGTCCATGCCAGCATGTATCTGTTTCCAGGATGGCCCTGGCCTCCCTCCTCACTGTTCCACCCACTGTCCTCCATGCAAACACACGGCCTCTGAGGATGACAGACCGTCTTCGGCAGCCGCACCCGCTCGGAGGTGCTACCCCGAGGCTTCTCGCAACAACAGTCTAGATCCTGTGTGAGACCCCGCTCTCCCCGCCACCTGCGGGGTGGGTTCCTTCCTTCCCCCATGGACCTGGAGAAGGCTGGCGTCCCCCCCCAGCTCCTGGCAGCTCCACCCTGAGACCCCCGCAGGGGAGCTTTTTCTTCCAGCTCTGCCCCACAATTGCTCCTGCCAAGCCACGGACAACCTCACCCTCCCCATTAGGGGTCAGTCTTCAGGCCTCCCCCACCTGGCCCTCAACACCCCCGACGAGGCCCACCCTCCCCGGGACACAACCTCCCACCAGGTGTCGACGTGTTGGGACCGCATGAGCTGTCCCTCCACAGCCTCGTCTCTCCTCCGACCTCTGAACATGGAGGCCACCGTGTTCCAAGCCCTCCAGGACCTCACTTGAAATCACCCCCCTGACCCAACATGAATCTGCAGCCCTGGTCTCTCTCCTACTCCAGCTGCCAAACCAACGTTGCCATCCGTCTACATAGATTTCCCATACCCGACACCTGGGAGTTCAAGGCAGGAGGTGTCCTGGGGGGCGGGGGCAGGCTACACCAGGACAGCAAGGCCCCCCGGAGAAATATGTGACTACAGTGCCCAGCACATCAGGCTGGGGTCACACCAGCGCCCCTCCTCCCCACCGTGCAGCCCGGCCAGGAAGGGGCCTGGAGACCTGCCTTCAGGTGTGGATCCCCGGCCACTGGGAGCACAGAGGGCCCGGGGGAACAAGCCACGGGCACCTTAGCCTTCTAGGCGCTCAGGCCCAGAGCTCGGAGCGCAGGTTGCTTTTGTCACAGCACAGTGGGCCTCCCGAGAGCATCTCCAAGCTGCGGCATCACCCTCCGCACCCCACAACCGTCTGCTGTCACCCTAAGCCTGGCCACAGCGCCTCAGGAGTCCCCGCCCCACAAGCCAGCCCCCTCTTCACCCTCCTGTTGGGCTTCAACGCGGCCTGCATTCCGGGTGTGCGTGCGCAGTTACCTTCAAGCCTTCTAGGACAGGGGCCGTGTCCTTCAGGGCCTCTGACGGCAGGGTCACTTCGGGCACTTTGGGCTGCAGCTCGGCCGCAGCCTCTGCCGCCACTTCGGGCTCCACTTCCTTCTGAAATGCAAGGCCACTGCTGACTCAGTGTCACCTGGCGCCCCGGCCACCATCCTAGAGCATCGGCGCCGGCACAGACCGAGGACGCGATGTCAACAGGCCGGCTGTGCGCCAGTGCAAGTTTGAAAGACCGGCAGCCGGCATGTGGGGGGTGACCCCCGCGAGCCGTCACTGCAGGACTCTGAAGGGCGCAGCTGCGCTCCCAGGTCCACGGAGGCCCCTAACGCAGTACCAGCATCAAACTCCATCTTCAGTCCTCCCCTGACAACTGCACGAAGCCGCCCCACGACTTGCAGAGCAAACACACCCACCGCCTGGGCCGAGGGGCCCAAAGAGAATGTGGGCACTCAGTCCATCGGCCGAGCCGGCCGTGCTGGGGGACTGGCACCCAGACCACGGAAGGCCAGCCAAGTCCTGTCCCCCGGGCAGAAAACAGGAGACGGACTCCAGGGCCCTCCAGACGCGGTTCCACAAGGAGTTTCTAGAAAAGCTGGAGCAGACAGCCTTTAGCCTGTCCCAACGCCCTGTGGGGCTCTCCCCGCTCTGCCTGGGCAGGCGCACGGACCTGCCGGCTGCTTACCGCTGCCTCGGAGAGCCTCTGCAGCTCCTTCTCCCGGTGCTCCTGCTGGATGGCTGCCTCCTCCTGCAGCGTGGCCTCTAGCTTTGCCTTGTTGTCCACCTGCTCACCCTCCACTTCGGCCACCTTCACCTGGGCTTCCTTTGCCTACAGACAGGGGACACCTGTGAAGGAGGTGCCTGCGGCCCAAGGGCTCGTGGTGGCACAGCAGGTTTGGCCGCGGCCAGAGAGGCCCGTGCAGCACCCCGCCCGCCTACACTGCCGAGTGGGAACGCCACCTGGGGTCGCACTCAGGAACCCCGTCTGCTGGAAAGGCTGCAAGGCAGCCTAGGGGCACCTTCTGCACCTGTCACAGGAGCCCTCGATACTCAGAGAAAGGACCGATAAGACAGAAGTGGGGGGGGGAGGCGCGCATCCCCAGAAGCGAGAGGGCCCCTTCCAGAGCGAGCCGTAGAAGCGGTCTCCTGGCAACACGTACCACGATCTCCGGGAGTGTCTGCAGTGTGGACTTGAGCTGGTCGGCGGGCGAGAGGGTGTCTGGGAGGTACATGGCCCGGGACAGGATGAGCAGGGACGTTGGGATTTCCTGATGCAGGTGCAGCTCCAGCCACTGCAATCGGGGGTTGAAGACACACACTCACCTGCTGGCCGCGTCCCATCGGCCTCTCCTGGGGCCTGGACCCTGGAATTTTCCTCTCTTCTGGTTTGATGGGGGAGGGGGACTTTAGTAGATGGATGCACTAGATCACTCAAGGAAGTTCTCCCAAAAACAAGAGTCCTCAATTTCTACAGGGCCCACCTACTGCCACCTCTTATGACCTGACGCCCGCCTCAGCCGACCGGGCCCGAGACGCCCCCAGGGTCGTGAAAGCATGGAGCGAGGCAACCACTCTCTCTGCTAATGAAGCTCTTCACTTGCTACTTTTCAAATTTAATTTTACATTTTTTTGGCAGGGGGCAAAAGAAGAGAGAATCTCTAGCAGACTTCCTGCTGAGCACAGAGCCTGACGCAGAACTCGATCTCATGACCCTGAGATCACAAGCTGAGCCAAAACCAAGATTCGGATGCTCCGCTGATGGTGCCACCAGGCACCCCTGGAAGCTCCTCACATCCAAGCGCCACAGACACTGCAAGGGTGGTACCTGTGGGCTCAGAAGGCTCTCAGGGCTCTGCCAGCCTCGTAAGGGCCAGCCGCTGTTTGGGGGGATGTTCGTGACACAAAGACAGTGTTCAAACGGACCAGGGAGATACGACAAAGGTCTGGACAAACTGGACGCGGGACAGAAGCGGACACGAGACGGAGAACACGTGGCCAGGAAAGCCCAAACACTCTGATTTCCAACAGTGTCCTGCACGCACACGTGCCCGACTGTGCTCAAAGCAGGCTGCCAACAGTCCTGGGCATGCCCGCGAAGACACAGGGACTCAGCCCATGGAGAAGGTTCCGCCGGGGGACTGCACACTAAACAGCACTTGTGTTGAAAGAAGGGAAGCAGGTGTTGACACACCTTTGTCTACATGTGGAGGACAACCCCCGGGGAGGGAGCCGGTCCTGCAGGCAGAGCTGGAGGGGGGCCGGCTGGCACTGGGCATGCGTTAGGTCTTCTGATGTTACAGCTCAAGTGCCGTGAAATGTCCCTTCTCCAACCTCTAAACTACTCAAACTGATGCCGGCTGCCGCGCTGGCCTCTGGATGCTGACCAAGGGCCCCTGAGCCGCTGGAGAAAGCAAGGCGCAGCTGACAGAGACACTCAGGATGGGCTGGCCTGGGTCCTATTTACCCAGAGGTCCCTGGCCTCAGTTACGAGTCATACTGGGATTTTAAGGGAAGTTCACCTCGTCCTCATCTGTCCACACAGGACCAGAGTGGGGCAGGAAGGATGTTACCATCAGCCGAGAGCACGTGAGAGAGGTCAGAGCCGCGAACACGGCTATGTGAGCACACTACAGAACCGGGTCACCAGGCACCCTCGTCCAGGCCCGGCTGCCACCGGAGTCTGGGGAGAGTTTTTCCACAAGCAGCCCATCTATGCCGGTCAGATGGAGGGGAAGCCCTCGAGCCACACACCTGCTTCAGCTGGTCCTTCAGCCGATCCTCTGTGACACCAAGGGCCCGCATGCCTCGTGCCCGACACGCTGACTGCAACTCCTTCACATTCAGGCTGTCCACCCCTTCCTCCGCGATCAGCTGTAAAAGAAAGTCAACTAAGTACACGTGGAAAGGTCATTCCAGGGTTATGGTGTCTCACTGTCAGACACTTTCCTAACACGCCTTGCCAAGCACAAGACGAGCCAGCACCACCAAGGCCTCAGCTTCGGGTCTGCAGGGACCAGAACTGACAGAAGGTGGGGACCTTGGGGAGGCTCACAGTGGCCAGGACCCCACCTCAGCCCAGGCCCTGCTCCCTGCGCTTGACGGCCCCTTCCCCCCCCCCGCCTCACGGTCACCCCAGCGTCCCTCCCCACCCCCCACGGCCCTCCAGCCACCCAGGGCTTCTCAGTGTCCGCAGCACAGGAGGAAGGACAGACAGCAGTGCGTTCCCGACCTTCTGAAGAGGTGTCCTGGCCTCCGCCCGAGCTCACAGGGACCCAAGGGAGAAGACTGCGCCAGAGTTCTCGTGCCAGAGGCCCCTCAGCCGGCCCCACTCGAGCCTCAAGTGACCCTGTGAGGCAGACAGCACCGCCACCCCCCGTCTCTGAAGTAAGCTTTCCATTCTGAGATGACTGTAGGTCAACATGCAGACATGACAGACGGGGTTCCTCCCCCGGGGAACGCCGCACAGACGATGCTGACAGTCGTAGCCGGCACAGCGACAAGACACCAAGCAGGAAACCCTTCCGTCCCCACGAGGACCGCGTGCTTCACAGACACACTCCCCCCTCCTGAGCCCCTGGCAACCACTCCTCTGCTCCTCGTTTCCGCTGGACGGGGAGCTACGACTCTGGGGTCTCCTGGGAGACCTGTGCACCTGCTCTTCCCTAACCACAGGCAGCGCTGCGCCGGAGACCAACCTGCTTTAACCGCTCTCCCACTCGAGGGCAGCTGGGTCTTCTCAGTCTGGGGTTGTTATGGAAAAGCTGGGTTTTGTTTTCATTTCCCCATCTTCCTGTGGGTTCCGTGGTTCCACGTGGACTTGTGTCCCGTGCTTGCGTGGTACGTGCAGTGGTTGCTCACCGTCCACATCCCCGTCCCAGGCCCAGCGATGACACCTCGGCCGCCAGATGCCCCTTGACCTGTCCCCCTCACGGCACACTCATCGCAGTGTCTCCTGCTTCCACGGAGAGCCACCCCACACAGCCGTTTCCGATGCGGCCACGGCACTTGGTTAGAGGCGGACGAGGAGGTCTACTGGATTTACCACGCTCTTTTGTCTTCGTGGTCCAGGCCTCCTAGCACGGCGGACCCGTGAGCAACACCGGCTTCAGGTGTGCAGGTCCACGCACGCTCGGGCTTTCTCCACACAGGACAGCCCTAGTAGTATTTTCTTTTGTCTAGCTTACTCTATTGTAGGAATACAGCATATAACACATATCGTGCACAAAACAGGTGTTCGAGAACCGTTTATGTCATCGGTAAGGCTTCTGGTCAACAGCAGGCTCTTAGCAGGTAGGTTTTTGGGGGTCAAATGTCACACACAGAGGGCCCAGCTGTGCCACCTGCTTGCTGACCGCTGAGGGACACAGAGGCAGGAGCTCCCTTCAGTTGTTTTTTTTTTTCTAAAGATTTTTTATTTATCTGACAGAGAGAGACACAGCGAGAGAGGGAACACAAGCAGGGGGAGTGGCAGAGGGAGAAGCAGGCCTCTCGCCGGGCAGGAGCCCGATGCGGGGCTCGATCCCAGGACCCCGGGATCATGACCTGAGCCGAAGGCAGACGCTTAACGCCTGAGCCGCCCAGGCGCCCCCCTTCAGTTGTGTTTTAATGGAGTCAAATCCTGTCTTGGGCATTGTTTCTCTTTCTGGGAACGTAACTTGAAACACTTCGGAGCCGAGGGTCGTATAAAAGGCGGGCCTGCGAGCCTCACACAGCTCTGCACACGTCCCCGGTGTACTTCTACTGCCTCTGGGTAAGCCCCTTCCCAGCACATCACCGCACCGGCAAATGCCTTCCCTGCTCTTAACACCGCTTCAGCTGTGGATAAAGAGACTAAAAAGGAAATTCACGCGCAGGTTTCGTGTGCGCCGGGGGAGGTGCGGGGCCAGCGTCTCTAACCCCACACTGTTCAGGGTCGACTGTGGCCTTTCCGAGGGGAGGTCCTCCTCTAGGTTGAGGCAGATCTGCCGGTGCCAATGTCCTGACCCCCCCTTTCTTAGAGAACACTCTCACTGGGAACAGGGCTCGGAGCTGACAGGGTTTCAGCACGTGAAGAATACCGTTCCCTGCTTCCAGCCTCTAGGTTCTGAGGAGCACCTTCCCTGGGGGCCGGAAGCCGTCCTCACGCACTGCTGTCAAAATCGGCTGTCTTCAGTGTTGTTTCGTCTGACGATGATGTGTCTTCACGTGATTTCTCTGGGTGGATCCCACCTGAGGTTCACTCAGCTTCTAAAATTTGCTGATTCAGGTCTTTTACTGACTCTGAGAAGAGTTCAGCTGTTATTTCTTCCAGCACTTTCCCACAGCTCTGCCCTCCCTCCTCTCTTTCCAGAACCTGACAAGTATGTGAGATGCTTTCCTCTGGTGCCACAGGCGGCTGAAACCCTGCTCGCTTTTTTTTTAAGATTTTATTTATTCATTTGTGAGAGAGCGAGCGTGCACAAGCAGGGGCGAGAGGGAGAGGGAGAAGCAGGCTCCCTACCGAGCAGGGACATGGGGTTCGAGCCCGGGACCCTGGGATCATGACCTGAGCAGCCACCCAGGCGTCCCTTTGCTCATTTTTTTAAACTGTTTTCTCAGATGTTCAGGTGGGTGATTTCTACTGTTTTATCTTAAAAGTTCACTGTCTTCTGTCCTCTCCTTTTTGCTATAGAGCTCATCCACTGAGCTTTTCATTTTGGATTTTATTTTTCACTTCTAAATTTCCATTTGTGGGGCACGTGGGTGGCTCAGTCGGTTGAGCATCTGACTCGGTTTCGTCTCAGGTCGTGATCTCAGGGTCGCAGGATCGAGCCCCAGGTCGGGCTCCGTGCTCAGGGTGGAGTCTGCTTCAGATTCTCCTTCCCCTTCTCCTCCCTGCTCACACTCTAAAATAAATAAATAAAATCTTCAAATAAAAAAAGAATCCCATTTGGTTTTTCTTCGTTTTCTCTGCCAGGACCATGCTTCCTTGTGGCCATCCAAGGGCTGCTTCACAACCGTCCTCTGGGTCTCATATCTCTGTTATCTCCATTGGCTGCCTTTGCTTACCCACTTTGAGAACCTTCCATTTTTCTTCTTCTTTTTTTTTTTTTTAAAGCTTCACATGGAGCCCAGAGCAGGGCTTGAACTCACAGCCCTAAGATAAAGACCTGAGCTGAGAAGTCAGATGCTCAACCGACTGAGCCACCCAGGTGTCCCAAGAGCCTTCTGATTCTTAACATGAGGAGTGATTTTCAATTTAAACCCAGATGTTTTGGGTGTTAAAAATGAGATTCTGGATCTTGTTTCAATATTCGATCTTAGCTGGCTCCCTCGGACAGCACTCTGGCATGGGAGTGGTGAGTGATGTTCTAACCAACTTTTACAGATTTTGCAATTGATGATCTGGCATCTATTGATCCTAACTAACAAGCCTACATGGCTTAGATCCCCCCGTGGCCTGGCTTTCATGGGAATGCAAGAACCTGGTTTCAAACCCTCCAACCACAAAGCCTGAGCCCTGTGTCACTTCCTGCGGCTAGCCACCCCTAACTCCTACCGCACCGATAATAAAGGCCAGGTCCCAGGTCCTCCCTCGCTCCTGCTTTCTGGTCCCCAGGTGTGTCAAGGTCTCATTTGGCCCTCAGTGGGGGCTATGCCCCCATTTCTAGGGCAAATGTGAGTCATAAGCTCCTTTCAATGGTTCACTTCTCTGTGTTATCTCTTGGTTACACCCACAGATGACATCCGTGGCACAGTTTGGAATAGGTAGGGTGCTGGCTCGTTGCTGCCAGGCCCCCATTCAGCCTCCACTGAGCCCCGGGGGAGGCACTTCTGTTTCTGCTGAGGTAGTGGGGATTCGAGTTCTAATTTTCCACCAGGGCTCCCCATACCTCCTGGGCTAGGAGGGGTAGGCAGCCCACCTGGCTCTGGACACCATCCCAGTGGGGCGCAGGGGAAGGCTTGGGAGTGGTTAGGTGAAGTGAAGGCCCTGGCCCCTGCTGGTGTACGGACACTGCACCCCGGGGAAGGACGGCAGCTCAGCACCATCAGCCGGCCTTCTTGGACACCGTCCCAGCTGTGACATCCTGAAGAGGGTGGAGGTCTCAGGCCTCAGCCAGCAGTGCACATGGAGGGGTGACGGCGTCTCTCCGGTATCTCCTGGAGTAGAGCAGTTACTGTCCCAAGTCCTCTGTCTTGCGAAGCAGCCCCTTTCCTGTCCTCTGGCCAGAGAGAGCAGGCTTTTGTTAGGGGGTTTTTTGTTTGCTTTTTAAAAAAGATTTCAGTTTTAAGTAATCTCTATCCTGCACGTGGGGCTCGAATTTACAGCCCTGAGATCGGGAGTCACAGGCTCCAGCGACGGAGCCAGTGGGCGCCATCGGGGCTCTGAAAGTCTGCACACATCAGCAACCTCTTCATTGCTGCCTCTTCAGCCCCAAGGCACAAAGACCCACCTGGTTGGTCCTGGGGTCCCAGGGTCTTCTCCCAGGCTTCACAATCTTATCACTTAACATCAACATCCAGGGGAAAGGAAGCCCATTCCACCTTCCCAACAGTGGATGTCTTGCCGCTGTCCTACGTCACAGGCCTTGTCCAAGGTCGCAGAGCAGGTGAGTGGCCAGGGCTCAACCCCAGGCGACCTGCCTTCGAGCTGCCTCTCCACAGGTGGGGTGGCAGGGAGTGAGGGCAGCCACACGGCAGCCCCCCTTGCTCTGCTGCGGTGGGTGCCCCGAGCACGCTCCTAGACGACCTGTACCACGCCGGAGAAAGGGTTTCTTCTCATCCTTTCAGAAACACAGTGATGCTCTGCTACTTCAAGCTACAACGAGGAGCCGTTCTCATCCAACCCACTCCCCTGCTGAGAGCTCCTAGAAAGGCGATAAACCACACACGATACACAGCAGGCAGCATCGGAAAGCTAACGCAACTAGGGCTTGGGGACAGCGAGATCACGTGGTCGGAGACGCCAGGCAACCACGGAGGTGTGGGCTGCCCGTCTGTGAGCCACTGGGGACACGGCAACTTCGACCAACTTTTAGGGCAGGCTGAGAGTCCAGACCTGGGGCCATGGCTGAGAGGCAGAGACATCTCGCCGGGCTGAGAAGATGACAGCCGGAGTCGAGAGGTTGCTGGAGCAGACAGGCCTCAAGGGCCGCCGCCCAGGGAGAAGGATGGGCGGGGAACAACCCTGCTGTCAGGCACTCCAGCTGAGCAGCACAGAGTCAAGGAGTGGGGCAGAAAATCTTCACAAAGCAGAGGGGCCTCCGGGGCCCTGCTACACATGCGGCACTGTGGGGAAGGGCCTCGACCAGGCTGCAGGCCCGGCCCTGACTGCGGCTGTGATCCCCAGGTGACTGGGCCCTCCACAGCAGAGGACACTCGGGTGGGCCCCTCCCGGGGGAAGACGGTGATACCCGGAAGCTCAGAAACTTCCCACACATGTGTCTGCATTCAGGCAGAACTGGATGCTGCAAACACACAAACCCAAGAAAACAAACCAAAGGCCTCCAGACCACAGCTGTCAGAATAATCAGACAGGAGCGTAAAGTGGAGCACGAGGGGTCGGGGACGGAGACGGAGCACCTCCGAGGTGTGCCTGGAGAGCTGTGGGAACACCCGACACCGGAGACTATACGGCGAGAAGCGCCAGTGGAGGACAAGAAGGCGGTTTTAGGAGCTCCTCCCAAGAGAAGTGTCCTGGGCTGTGGGCAGGTGGGAGGGCACAGCGCTCAGCGCAGCCCTGGGAGTAATCTGCTTGTGGGCCGGCACCTGCTTTCCCTTGGGAGCCCCAACTGTAGTCACTCTTTTTATGAAAACTATCAAAGATCTGGGACAAAAATCCATGTTAAAAGATGTTTATTACAGCACTGAGTAGCAAAATATCAGCGAAAGTGATGGTTAGGAAGTTATGATGCATCCATGTAACAGTTACGACACGTCCACATAATGAAACAGGCAATCGTTGCCAGTCATCCTTCTAACAAATACTCAGCGACGTGGGCAGGTCTCCTAACGTCCTGCCAACTGACCACCTGTTGGGACGGTTCCAGCGTTATTGCAGCAAACGTGCACATGCACCCAGGGTGTGCACACGGGGCACAGAGTGGGCGAAGAGCCACGATCTGGGAACGACAGGGCCACCAGAGCTTTAGAGTGAGGACACTGCTGCTTTTGCAACCAGAAACCTAAGGCACCTGGAGAGGCAGAGCCACAAGTGCAGGCCGCTCACCTTGTCGTCAGCCTTGATGGACCGCAGCCTCATGGTGAGCTGGAAGCGCAGGAAGTTGTTGGTGCCGATGGACTGGAGCTCCAGCAGCTTGCACAGGGCCACCAGCTGCGGCCGCGTCAGGTTATCCAGGGTCAGCTCATCCTCAAACAACTTGGAGAAACGCAGGATCTCCTCATTGCTGGGTCTCTCACCCGTCTCTCGGATCTGCGGGAGCAATCACATGGGTGAGCCACCGGGCGGGGCGTGTGTGTGTGCCTGCGCTCCCCGGCACCACCCATGGACTTGGGCCACAAGCCTCAAGTGAAGAAACAAAGGAGAATCAGCTGAAGAGCCCCAGACCATCCACACCCTCTGTCGGATCTACCTTGTCATTATGTTCCTGCTGGGGAGCCACCCCTCGAGGGCTCCACGCCCTGAGCAAGCCTGCACTGGCTCCCCGTGGAGGACGCCTCCACGCAGCACGTGGCCACCTGCTGCCCCCCTCCTGCCCGTGCCAGCAGAGCCACGGCTGCTGGCTGGCAAGAGGCTCCCCACTGTGGATGTAGCTGGGGAGCAGCCCCCAAGCCTGGCCCTCCAGCACATCACCACTGCAGGGTCTTAGTTCCTCATCTGTCACACTCTACCTCAGGCCCTGGGGCTGCTGCAAAGTCTGGAGACACAGGCAAACAATGGTGAATGCCAGCGAGGTTCAAGTTCTCAGGAGAGCAGGCCTGACCTCCCTGAGTACAGGGCCAGGGTGGGGCTCCTGGTGACACCCCCTACGGCACTAGCCCACGCCTGTCGGGGAGCCCCACGCTTGCCGTGTACCGGAGAGCAGAGGGAAGAAAGAAGTGAGCCAGTGAGACATGCCCCCACATAAGACGGGGCGGCCCTGAGGCTCTAACCAGCACCTGGGACCCGTGGGCTGAGGTCCACCAGGGCCCCGAGGCATCACAGCACCTTCTGGAAAAACACGGAGAAGTCTTTGGTGGCGTTCCCCTTGGCTGCCTTGTTCTTCAGGGCCATCTCCTCAATGGTGTCCTGCAGGAACTTGGCCAGCTCCAGCTTGACGCGCAGCTCCTTCTTCAGCCTCTCCTCCTGTGAGGTCAAAGAGGGGGTACTGCACTCCCCTGGCCCGCACCCCGGCCCCCCCACAGCTTCCCTGGCTGGCACCAGTCAGAGCAGTTGCTCCTAGTCCCCTGATGGGAACCACAGCACGGAGTTCACAGTAGCCCTCAACCCAGTGCCGCCACATCCCCCTGAATGGCACTCACTCCCACCCAGGACCCAGGTGCTACGCAGTGAGACTTTCTCTTCCATTTCATGGTTTTAAAAGATACTTGTGTGGCCTCTTGGAGCAGGGCTGGCCAGTGACGCTTCTAAGCTGTGTGGCGTGGAGTGAAGTCCATGGCTCTTACCCCCATGCACAGCCTCAACCTGTGGCCTGAAGAGCTGGGCTAGAGAAACCGTATTCTAAAACACGTTTACAGAGAAGCATGTCCAGAAGCATGGCTGAGTTACGAAGGAGACACGGGACATCTGAATGTCCACCTAACTACATCCGCATCCGCCCTGCCCTGAGCTCGCCGCCCCCGATGCCCCGTCACCTTGATGGACTGGGTCTCGAACGTGGACGGCAACATATTGGGGAAGAGCTTCACAGCGACAGGAAGCAGGAACTCCATGAATGGCACCACCACAAAGACCAGGAAGGGGACCAGGCGAAAGAGGTCAGCGCATATCCGGAGAAACTGGGAAAAGGCCGAAGGGGTCAAAGGGTGAGGCGACAACACTGCTCACGTGACCCTCAGAGGTGCGACCGCAGGCAGCACCTGGCAGGGGCTGGCAAGAGCGCGAAGTCCCAGATGGCTCCGCCGACTGCTCCCAAAGGCGGCTCTTCCTCCCGTGTCTAAACGACGGAAGACAGCCTTCAGAAAGGAGGGGCGGACGTTCGCCCTAGCAGCGGCCCCCGTCCCTTCATGCCCCGCCCACTGCGGGGGTCCTGCTCTGCAGAGACAGCCTGACACAGCCACGGCGCTGCCCACCAGGCCTGCGTGCCCCGGGACGGGAGCAGCAGGTTGACGACTGGCTGTTGCTGGCACCAGCAAGGGCCACCGGGGAAGGCTGTGGCCATGCCGCCCACCCCAAACAGTCAGCACAAAGGAAGAGCGTTGGCTGTGTGTTTCTCAAGATGGCCTGACTTAACCCTGCACTACATAGCAATGATTGACAAACATCCAAGTGCTTCATCAGTATAATCAACTACCGCTGAAGCCATTAAAGAAACGCACAAGTTGAAATCATCAAAAATCCCTGAAAGCGGACCCTCCCTGCTGCACCCCCAGGCAGCTCAGCTTCCTCTTCGCTCACGACCAGTCAACTGCGGTTTGCACTCACAACTGCCTAGGCTCACAGGCACCAAAGGCACTGTCTGTGTCTGTGGGTCTGTGTCCACTGTCATGAACTAGACGTGCTTTCGAAGAGTGACGTCAGTCCTAGAAACGGCTTCGTTTCAGCCTCATCTGACACTTAGGATTCGGCTCGTGGTCCATCCCCGCTGAAGCCCAGCTCCTCGAGTGCTGGCGGTCCCTCTCATCCGTCAGGAGCCACCGGGCCCTCGACGGTGTGCGCCCTGAGCTTGTGGATGACACACCTGAGGCTTTTCTCCCTAGACGGCACTCATCTGGCTCTTCTCAAACCAGTCTCTACTCTGCGGGTCACAGAGCAGGGACCCCCAACCTGAACCTATCTCACGGATTCCTATATTTCTTCATTTGTTTACAATTCATTACTATTTTTATTTTTATATTCAAATGGTCCAGGAGTCAACCATGGAAAGATCCTTCAAGTTGATGTAGTTTTTGACATTTGTCCATTAATTTTTTTGTCAGTAGTTCTATTGAGGTTGAGACTCTCTCTCCCTCCCCCTCTGCCCCCCCCAAACAAAACAAAACAACACAACCTACCACAACAAAAGATACCAGAATAATGGGCTTTGGTAAATCTGTAAGACACAAGACCAATATATAAAAGCAGCCACACTCCCGGGGCGCCTGGGGGCAGTCAGTTTAGCATCCAACTCTTGGTTTGGGCTCAGGTCCTGATCCCAGGGTGGTGAGATGGAGCCCCTTGTAGGGCTCTGCGCTGGGCGGGGAGTCTGCTTGGGATTCTCTCTCTTTGCACCCCCACTCGTGCACGCACGCACGCACGCTCTTTCTCTTTCAAATAAATCAATCTTTTTTTTAAGATTTTATTTATTTATTTGATAGAGACACAGCGAGAGAGGGAACACAAGCAGGGGGAGTGGGGGACGGAGAAGCAGGCTTCCCGCGGAGCAGGGAGCCCCATGTGGGGCTCTGTCCCAGGACCCCGGGACCATGACCTGAGCCGAAGGCAGATGCTTAACGACTGAGCCGCCCAGGTGCCCCTCAAATAAATAAATCTTAATCAGTTGTACTTCTATATATAGTAGACCCTTGAACACCACAGAGGTTAGGAGCAGTGACCCTCCCACCCAGTCAAAAATCCACGTATAAATTTTGACTCCCCCAAAAGGTAACTGCTAAGAGCCTCCTGTTGACAGGAAGCCTAGTGAGGACACAAACAGTCGACGAACATGCATTTCCTGTGCTGTATTCTTACAATAAAGCCAGACCCCCCCCGAAAAAACTAAGGGAATCATAAGAGAAAGTACATTTGCAGATTTGCAGTAGTGTGTATGTTTTTTATATGTTTATACATTTATTAAAAAGTCTGCGCATAAGTGGATCCACACAGTTCAAACTTGTGTTGTTCAAGGGTCAACTGTACTAGCAATGGACAACTGGAAACTGAAATTTCAAAGACTCCATTTACCTACAAGAGCCAAAAGATGGAAGAACCCAAGTGCCCATGGAAGGACAGACCGATGGATAAACAAAACGGACACACAATCCACATGGTGGAGTGTTATTCAGCCTTAAACAGGAAGGGGACTCTGACACCTACCACCACCTGGATGAACACTGAGGACACTGTGCTGAGTGAAGTGAGCCAGCCGCCAAGGGACGAATATGCTGTGTGACATGAAGCCTGCAGAGGAGTCAGATCACAGGGACAGGAAGTAGATGGTGGGTGCTGGGGGCCGGGGAGAGTGTGGGGAGCTAGTGTTTCGTGAGGGGCAGAGTTTCGGTTTGCTAAGATGGAAGAGTTGTGGAGATGGAGGGTGGGGACGTTCACAGCAATGTGAAGGTATTCGGTGCCACAGAGGCACATACGTAAAAATGGTTAAAATGGTAATTTTAGATTGTGTATTTTACCACAATAAAAGATACCATTTGTAATAGCATCAAAAAATATGACACCATACAATATTGCTAAAAGAAATGAAAAAAAAAATTGTTTTATTCCACATTGGCAACCCCCAGAAGTACCCCCCTTGTTTACTTTCGAGTCTTTCCTTACTTTCCGACACAGGCCCACCCAACGTGGTATACAAGCCCATCTCGTAGCACCGTTGGTGAGCGCTGTCTCTGAGGAGTCCTGGTTCCTCCTTGTGGGGCGGTTAGAAGCCAAGGGCTGGGGGACCAAATGTCACGCCTGCCACACCTGGTCACCACACTGAAGGGAGCAGAGGCTAGAGTGGATAACAGTCTAACAAAGCCAGAGACTGTCAGGAAATAATGCCTCAGAGAGAAACCGCGGTAACTCTCGATCACGCGCCTGGTGTCAAAGAATGGACCAGCAATTTCACCATCCTAAGAGCATCACCACATGGTGAGCATCAGCACTCTTAACATGCTCCACCTGAAGCCAGCACTTGGAGGGAAAGCTCTGGAAGGAGGAGCCATGAGCACACTGGGGAGGCAGAGGATCAAGCCCCCCCCCATCTCCCCAGAGACCCTGGGAGCCAAACAGGCCCTAACTGCACCCCTCCACAGAGGTCTGCGTCAGATGTCAGCCGCACACTGGCCGGGCTGGAAAACCAGGACCTGGAAGCATCTAGAGCGCATGCAGCTAATTCGAGCAAGAACGGAGGCCCATGACGGTACCGTCTCTGCCCACACAGCCGCCTGACACACCGTCAACAGATGCGCACTGTGACTGTGGATACTTGGCGCTGCCACTCTGAGTCATTTCCGTGGGTAAGCCAGATCTCCTGTGACAGGGCACAGAAAGCACTCCCTCCACCAAACACTGCAGGTCCACGGGGCCCAGAGTGAGAGGGCAAAACTACTCTCCAGATACTTGTACCCCACAGGAATCCCAGAGAGTTCTGTCATTCTCTACTTAACACGATCAGCAAGCATCCAACAGCTGAATGACCTTAAATTCACATTTCAAATGTACCTCCCGCTTACACAACACTTACACAAATTATTTTACAATTTCTTCGCCTTTGTAAACATAATTTAACAGTCACTTTTCTATAATTATCAGGACTGCCAACGTTTTGTTCAAATTCGAAGTACCTATAAGGCCCTAAACCGAGGGAAAAAAGCATTGCTCCACAAGTCCTCTCCTTAAAGCTGGCAACACAGATGGATGCACGGCCTCAGCCAAGCCCGTGTCCACACTGGGACGTCGCCCTGGGACAGGCTCATCTGCTCCAACTCTGTTTTTTCTTAAAGTTTCACTGTCTTCAATGAAGGAGCAAACACATGCACCTTTCAAGGCAGAATGGGATGGGGGGAGGAGCAGAAGGGAGTCCAGGTCATAAAGCATTAACGTGTGCACTGTAATCAACACCCAGTGAGCAGTAAGAGCATGATTCTGAAATCCCAATGCCACTGCTCCTTCCTCCAATCCTCAACCTGCTCCCTCTTAAAACAGCATCTCAGGGGACACTCCAGCCAGTTAAAACAATGACCCATGTTCTCCATGAAGTTCCTGAGAACGAGTATAAAATCAGAAGCCAAAGTAACTCTCATACACGACAGCCAATTCCTAAGATCCTCTGAAGCTCAACTTCAAGAGAACAGACATCACTGCACCTCTCCTTGGGGAATCTGAGGGTGCTGAGAATGTAAAGCTGCCCCCTGCCCCTGGGGACTCACCAAAAAAAAAAAAAGGAGCAAGAGGGGAAGAAAGGTCAACGGCGTAACCATCAGTTATTTCAGACAAAATAAGAGACCTAGAAGGTCTGGGCTCCTGGAAAAACAGGAAGACTTTTTTAAGAGCTGGCTTAAAGATGGCATGGGGCACCTGGGTGGCTCAGTCGGTGAAGCGTCTGCCTTCTGGCTCAGGTCACGATCCCGGGGTCCTGGGATGGCGCCCGTGTTATTCGGCTTCCTGCTCAGCGGGAAGCCTGCTTCTCCCTTGGCCTCTGCCCCTCCCCCCAACTCATGCTCTCTCTCGCTCTCTCTCCTAATAAATAAAATCTTAAAAAAAAAAAAAAGAGCTGGCAGACGGCAGAGAGAGCTGGTGCACCCCATGCTGAACCAGAAGCTCGGGCAGGTTCTGGAGCTGAGGACACACGTCCGGGAGCTCCGGCAGAGAGGCAGTGCCGCCGTCAGCGTCTCACATAGGGTCGAAGGCTGGTTTTTCTGTGTTTTGTTTTGTTTTGTTTTTAAACCAAAAGTAGCAGAAAAAAAGCTCTAAACGTATTTTAAAGCACCTAGGAGGGGAATGGACCAGGAAGTCTCGCGCGCCCATTACCTGCCTGCGCTCCCTGCGGGTCAGGCTGTGGCCATGGAGGATTCGCCAAAGCATGCGCGCGGCGATCTTGGTGTCAATCCAGAGCAGGCGGAAGCCGTGGTAGTAGTGCTTCAGCTCGTCCAGGACCCTCTGCCCCAGCGACTTCTTCACGGCCACCTCCGGGGGGGGGCTGTACACAGGGCCTCCCTCCTCCAGCTTCTTGTTCTTGTCCTTTAGGGACTTGAGGGACTTCTCCACCACAGAGTCATCGCCCAGCGGGGGTGACGAGTGCCAGCAGCGCAAGGGAAGGAACGGTGGCCCTGAGACAACCAGACTGGTGGAGGTGGGGGCCCACGGCACTCCGGCCGCCAAGCACATGCGCTCAGGCCTCAGAGTCCAATAGCCACGGGGATCGGTTCTGAAGGAAAGGCGCACAGGGTGGACGGGAGTGCAGCAGCGAAATGGCACGTTCCTTGAAAAGGGAAAAAGGAAAACAGCGAGATGAGGAGCCAGCCACTGCCTATGCCCTCCCAGCACCACATACCGACGAGAGGGACACAAACAGGGCCCTATCACAGCTACATGCACACTCAACCTTCCTGGCACATGAAACAGCCTCCCCACCGCTTCCCGTTGCTCAGAAAACACATCAGGAAGAGGAGGAGCTGCTTGCAAGGGGCTTGTGCGAGAGACCAAGGGCAGCCAGTCCCCGTGGGCTCATGGACGACACCAGGGCACCAAGGAGCCTGGGGTTAAGGGACAGGCTGGACACAAACAGCAGAAGCGTGACCCCTGGACTAGACAGACCCAACCTCAGGGCAGATCTCCCATGTGGGTTCCGAAACTTGGGGAATTTGGGGTGGGGCCAGGTGGAGGGCGGGGTCCTTTCCCCTACCAGGTGACTGTCTACAAAGACCTGCAGCTCTCGAGCAAGTCCTGGAAGTCAGTGAGGACACTCGAATCAATGGTGACCCAACCCTGTGTGCAGTCCAGCAAAGATGTTTGTGCAGAATGCCAAAATCCCAACAAATCACGTCCAGAGCCTACTCCTCCGTCTCTTCCCCGTGCTGCTCCGTCTGCTCAGCCCAGAGCTGCAGCACCTTGCCTGCATGGTTCTCAGAACCCCACCGTCTTCTGCGTGCTTCACCTGTCCTACCGGAAACCTCCTCCCTCCCTGGTGCACAAACCCACTTCTGGGAGGCCACAGGCTCCCAACTTAACCTCAGAGGCGTGTGCTTATAAGCAACACGCCCCGGCCTCTTCCCATCTGCTCGATCATCTCACCGCACCTGGCGCAACACCAGCAGTGAGGACCTGAGCTCTACAGCTGCCTGTCCCAGTTCAAATTCCCATCCACTACTTATTGCTGTGAGACCTTGGGAAACTTAATTAACCCCTCTGTGCTTCGGGAGTGTCCTCTGTAAGTGGGTGCAGTACTATATACGAAGTACCCAGAACAGTGTCTGGCACAAGCAACACCTACCAGAAAGGTGGCAGCTATGATTACTCTCCCATCAAAGCAGCTGAGGGCTAGAAGGAAGCTAGTGAGTGTCTAGTTTAGCTGCACCTTTGACGGATGGGGAATATCGAAGGACAAACAGGGACGTGCCCACCTAAGGCACGGGGTACCACCGGCTTCCCGTTGATCAACCCCGTGCTGGCCTCCCGCCTGTCTGCAAGGGCAGGGTCAGTCCTGTGCCATGAACCCCAGGTCCCCACAGTCAACACCTGAGCGGGAAGGTGGTGGCCTTGAGCTCACCCTGCTGGGTCACAGCTGGAAGGGGCAGGCTGCACGGCCCACAGCAGAGCTGCTCAGCCACGTGGGGCTGTGAGACTGTGGCCACAGCCTAGGCCCTCTGGGCCTCCGCCTTACCTCCCAGTGCGGGCGATGACAATGCCCACACACAGGAATAAACCTTACCTCCTATCCCTGTCAAACTTAATTATCCCAAGTTCCAACCCTCAATTAGCAAAAGGAAGCAAGTGGCTTCCCTGAGAAGGCATGATTTCAGCAGCTGCAGGCGGCGGCCCACAGGCAAAGACAGACTCGTGAAAACAGAGCAAGCACAAAAGCACCTGGTGTACCCAGCTGGGCCCGGTGACGCTCCAAGATCTGGCCATCTTCATGCACACTAGAGACTAGCATTACTAGCAATCTAGCCAGAAAGGTTTAGCTATTTTCAAGACGCATAAAATTGCATAATCTGTTATTTTAAAAATATTCGTCAAAATAACACTAATCTGCGCACGGCTGGCTGTCTTCCCATGGGCAGCTGGGCCCTGCTCTGCCCCGGCTTGTGAGAGCCCCTGGCTCGGCCTTGCTCCGGGGAAGCGCGCACCTGCCCCACCCACAGGGTCAGGAGGCCCGGGCTCTTCTGCTTTTCCCCGTCGTTCCCTTCCAAGTGGGGAAACCCACTCCGGGCAAAAGCAACGTGTCAACAAGAAATTCGGTCACTAGCGGACAGACTATTGGCATGAAAGCTTGGGGGCTCCTATCGAAGCTGCCCGTTTTACTTTAGGGTGCTGATGCCCACGTCCACCTCAACACACACAACTTGCGGCCACCTTCAAGAAAAGAAAAACTAAGGATACCCTGGCTGGCTCAGTAGGTAGAACATGTGGCTCTTGATCTCGGGCTTGTGAGTTTCAGCCCCATGCTGGGTGGAGAGAGGACTTAAAAATAAAATCTTAAAAAAACAAAGAGAAAAACTAAGTCATGGGGCCCCTAGGTGGCTCAGTGGGTTAAGCATCTGCCTTCAACTCAGGTCATGATCTCAGGGTCCTGGGGTCAAGTCCCACATCGGGCTCCCTGCTCAGCAGGGAGCCTGCTTCTCCCTCTCCCTCTGCTGCTCCCCGTTTGTACTTTCTCTCTCTGTCAAATAAGTAAATAAAATCTTTTAAAAAAAGAAAAACTAAGTCGTGCCTGGCAAAAGAACACATTCACGGGGTCAGCATTTCCTGTGCCTTGTGGCATCAGCTGCACAACCACAGGGTGGCATGGCAGGCAAAGGGACCCACACCGGCTCTCCCCGTGGCACCTAACTCTTGTCAACGGCAGAACTCCTGTGCCCACCTGACTCCTAACATGTCCCGTTCCTGAGGGGACAGCTCACCCAGATGATGACCTGAGGCTGGGCCAGGGAGGATAGCAAACCTCCACGTGCCACCTTCCGTTCTTCAGGGACATGATGCCGGCAAGGGCAAAGTGACACCAGCAGCAAGAAGGGAAGCAAAGATTGACAACAGAGCAACAGGTACCAGGACCAAGAGGAATGATTCCCGAAGTGCAGGCCATCTCTCTGCCCAGAGACAGGAGGTGAAACAGCACTTGCCTACAGGACAAGGGGCCCCTCTGTCGGGGAGCTGGAGACCACTGCCTGCAATATCTCAACATCTGTCAGAGCCCTCGAGGCCCCATGACAGCGCACCCTGTGCCAGGAGCACTCCAGGGACCGGGGAAACAGCTAGCACCACCATTTTAGCATTTCGGCAGCCTGTCTTATGAGCACTCGCACTGCACCAGACTCTGGAAAGAGCTTCACGCAGCCCCAGTCTTCCTACAAAATGAGCTCCAGGACTAACGGGTGAGTTTGCTTATTCCCAGTTTTAGGTGCTCCCTTGCTGTCTTTTATTTTTATGATAAAGGAGGTCAAGAACAGCGAGACAAAGCCCATGACACTGTCTTGGATCAGAAACTCCCCACCTGCTCACCCTTTGGGGTCTGGGTCATTTTAGCTGAAGACTGAGATAGTAAAAGAACCAACAGAGAGAATCACACTGGCCTCAGGACAACGCGGACTTCTGTGGCTGGACCCACTTATGTGCGAAGGTTTTCTGATAAATGCAGGACAGTCCATGGGGTGCCTGGGTGGCTCAGTTGGTTAAGCGACTGCCTTCGGCTCAGGTCATGATCCTGGAGTCCCGGGATCGAGTCCCGCGTCGGGATCCCCGCTGAGCAGGGAGTCTGCTTCTCCCTCTAACCCTCTTCCCTCTCATGCTATCTCTCATTCTCTCTCTCAAATAAATAAAATCTTAAAAAAAAAAAATGCAGGACAGTCCTGTAAGTACATTTTCCTTACGATTTTCTTCTGTCTAGCTTGCTTTATTGTAAGAACGCAGCATATGATACACGAGATATGTGCGAATCGACTGTTTATGTTCAGCAAGGCTTCTGGTCAACAGCTGGCTAGCAGTTCAGCTTGGGGAATTCAAGTCGTGTGTGCATCTTCCACTGCCCAGGGGTCGGCGGCAGACCCCTCCCTGCAGTGTTCAAGGGTCACCTGTCCTTATCCATGTGGCTCAGTATTTCTTATACTGAGCCATCAAAAGGAAAAGCAACATGTCCGGGATGCTGAGCTGATAAAGACTTCAACTCTCACCTGTAATCTCTCATTTGAAATGTAGGTGTTCAGCTAAACAGCTTTATAGTTCCCACTGCTCAACATTTTTTCCCCCTATAATCTTTTATTTTTAAGTAAGCTCTGCAGACAACTTGGGGCTTGAACTCACAACCCTGACAACAAGAGTCACCTGCTCCACCAACTGAGCGAGCGGGTGCCCCACATTGCTTAACTTTCCAAAGAAAGTGCTTAACTTTCTAAAAATTATTAGCTTAAAAAAAATTTGTATTAATAAAGCAGTTTTTATGTTTTAATATGAATCTTAAATGCAGGTACATTTGACTCTTAAAGGTGCTTGAAAAATTCAACGTCCATCCCTAATAAAAACATTTTAGTACAGTAAGAATAAAAAGGGCAGAGAGTACTGAAAACAAAAGCTAACATTACACAGACCAAACACTGGACGCTCCTGATTGGCTGGAGTGATGACGCAGCTGCTCTGACGCCAGGCCCGGCAGTGGACGGAGCGGGCAAGTGGCAGGAGCACGGGCACCAGGAGCCTCACAGGGCGCCATGCCCCTGCAGGCCCCGCCACCGAGGACAGATGGTACTGTGTGAGCGAGAGTATGAGAAACGAGCTGTGAGAAGTGGTTGGACACAAGAAGACTGGTGACTTACATGCCAGCAATAATCATTTAGAAAAAGAATGAAAAAGGAGGTCCACTGACACCAGACCCAACACATCTGGGCACCATCTGGGTGCCTCTTAAAGGTAGCGGGTGTGGCCCAGATAAAGAAAATGACAGACCTCTTCCTGAAACAGAGAGAAGGTCTTACTAAAGAAAATAGCTTACCCTCTGGGAAACTGTGGGCGCCCTTTAAGTTAATATTCCCAAATGATTTTATGGTTTTTTTTTTAAGATTTTATTTATTTGACAAAGAGAGAGAGAGAGACAGCGAGAGAGGGAACATAAGCAGGGGCAGAGGGAGAGGGAGAAGCAGGCTTCCCGCTGAGCAGGGAGCCCGATGCGGGGCTCGATCCCAGGACCCTGGGACCAGGACCTGAGCCGAAGGCAGATGCTTAACGACTGAGCCACCCAGGCGCCCCAATTTTTTGTTTTGAGGACACTCCAGTTACAATCCCAAAAAGACCACTTTAACACTGAAATAATTCAAAAGTAAACCCAGAAGGACTGTCCAGAAAGGAGGTGTTCCAGGCCTGGTCCCCTGCAGATAAAAGCCAGCAGGAGGACTCACCAGGGTAAATGTCAGGCGCAGGCCACCCAAGCACAACAAGCACCCCACGTAAGAGAAAAAGGCACGGGAGGCCCCACAGGCTGCTGGGGTGGCTCACTGGCAGCACGCCCTCCCCTCCCCCACCCCCGCGGTGGTTCATGCAGGTGAACCAGTCCACACGGCAGTCCTCTAATCTGCCTTAGAGGTCAGTACCTAGAAACCAGAGACTTCACACAAAAACCCAGACTTCCAGCTTGTCTTGAAAAAAACCCAAGAGCTGGCCTTATGAGGCTACATCCTTTACGGCAAGTATGAGTTGCACCCCGGGATCACCAGCCAGTTTCCAGCCTCACATTGGGCCCCATGGCCCTGAAAGGCTACCTGCGGATTATAGAGTTTGCTTTAGAATTATCTAGAAACGCACACTTTGGTAAGAGTAAAGATGTTCTATGCACATTCATCAATGGCTCCACATCCTAAAGAGTTCATGACAACATCTTACACTGGTCAAAAGAGAAATCTAATTAAAATCAAACCCGGGCGGGGGGGCACCTCGGTGGCTCAGTCGGTTATGCGGCTGCCTTCGGCTCAGGTCATGATCCCCAGGTCCTGGGATTGAGCCCCGTGTTGGGCTCCCTGCTCAGCGAGAGCCTGCTTCTCCCTCTCCCTCTGCCTGCCGCTCTGCCTACTTGTGCTCTGTCAAATAAATGAATAAAATCTTAAAAAAAAAAAAAAAAAATCAAACCCAGGGGCACCTGGGTGGCTCTGTTAGTTGAGTGGCTGACTCTTGATTTCAGCTCAGGCTGTGATCTTGGGGATGTGGGATGGAGCCCCATGTTGGGCTCCACACTCAGTGTTGAGTCTGCTTGGGGTTCTCTCTCTCTCCCCATACCCGCTCTAAAATAAATAAATAAAATAAAATAAAATAAAACCCATGATTGGGGCCCCTGGGTGGCTCAGTCAGTTAAGTGTCTGCCTTCGGCTCAGGTCATGATCCCGGGGTCCTGGGATGGAGCCCCACATCGGGCTTCTTGCTCAGCAGGAAGTCTGCTTCTCCCTCTCCCTGCTGCTCCCCCTGCTTGTGCTCTCTCTCTCTCAAATAAATAAAATCTTTTTTTTTAAAGATTTTTTTAAACTTATTTATTCATTTGAGACAGAGATACAGAGAGACAGAGAGAACATGAGCAGGGGGAGAAGCAGAGGGAGGGGGAGAAACAGGCTCCCCGCTGAGCAGGGAGCCAGACGCGGGGCTCGATCCCAGCACCCTGGGATCATGACCTGAGCCAAAGGCAGACGCTTAACCATCTGAGCCATCCAGGCGCCCCTCAAATAAATAAAATCTTAAAAAAAAAAAAAAAAATCAAACCCAAGAGCCAGGTGGGAGTACTCTTGCAACAGGCAGGGGCCAGCAGGGACCGCTGCTTGGAGGGGGTTTGAAACAGACTCTGTTGTGTCCCCACCATACCCTGCATGTGTGCCAACCCCACTCCACAGAGATACTCACACATGCAAGAAAAGCCTCGCAAGCCCGCTGTGTTTAAGCACAATTTTGCTTTACCATCAACCAAGTTTTCGTGTATGACTTACATAGTTTTTATTTTAGGGAATTAAATCTGTTCTCCAGAAAAGTGTTATAGCCAAGATGAGGTGACAAATGAACCATCTCAAATGAGTAAGAAAACTCAGAAGACCCCGTGGCTCCGTGGTTGTGAGGGGCACTTGGGAAGAGGTCTGCACTCTCCAACTGGAAGAATCAGAGATGTTCAAGGAGAGAGATGGGCTCTACTCTGGGGCAAGAGGACAACGGCCTGGGAGTCAGGAGAGAGGTCGGGGAGCAGATCACAAGGAAACTATGCTCGGGGATGCTGGGCAGAGGGAACGGTGGGTGGGAGAGCACAGGAACCAAGGGAAGTTCGAGTCCATGTGCGACAGGGGACAGGGAAGTATGGATGCCACTGCCTCCAGGAAGCCCTCCAGCCTTGCAAAAGCACCACCATGAGGAAGGGCTAATTCTACCACATTCCAGGCATGTCCCCAGAACCAGGTGGGGGAGAGCCCTGTGGCCAGCAGTCACTCAACACGATGCTCCGTGAAGGACCAAATGGGGTTCAAGGGAGGGTCTAATGTGTTCACTGACAGAGTCCAACACCTACAATGCTGCCTGGCGGCGCATCCTATGTCTCTTTGCACAAGTACATGAAAAGCCATTGACGACAAGAGCCGCGGGAGCGTGGAAAAGCATACGGTGCACGGGAAGCACACAGCACTGTGTTGAAAAACAGACATATGAAAAAAAGACCAGAATAAAATACATGGAAATGTAATAATATTTACAACAAGTACTGGAATTATGAATGTTTATTTTCCAAGGATCCACTAACGTATGAGGTTATATACTTCAAAATGCAAAAATAAAAGCTAAAAAGAAACAAATACAAAGAACAGGAAGGTAGAATATACCATATCCCCAAAATCAGGAGTCACACATCAATCAAGCATTTTCAAGCTCCCACTTCCACGGGACACACAGTGACGCTGACTTACAGGTGGCTCATCAGCCCCGCGGTGCCGGCGCAGCGGAGACAGGCATGACCTCCCAGACTACCTACGACAAAGACGGGGAGAAAACAAGATGTAAGTCTCAAACCAGGGGCTGTAGACCAATACCACCTTTAGAGTCTCCTTGGCAGGGTACGTTTCTAGAAGCCTGTTCTGAGTGTTCGAAGGTTTCAGAGTGTTGCAAGTGAAGGGTCTGTCCAGTTAGGAACACGGGGTCTTGGGGTAGCCCTAGGAAAGAGGGGGAATCTGAGGCAGCCCGTGGCTTCAAACACCACAACCAGGGACACCAGGTTGCACCAGCCAAGGGTCCACAGAGCCCAGGCCTGGGGATCTCCCCAGGCAGGACCACTCCCTACTCGCTCCAGCTGATGCCAGGTTGCACGGGACCCCAAACGCACAGACAGCCCCACAGAGCAAGCAAGGGCCCCATCCAAACAACCCAACACCTTCTCTGCCCACAGGAGGGAGCAAGGGCTATGAGAATTATTGGTAAAACAAATGCCAAGAGCAAGCTTTTTCTTGGATAAACACTATCGATGAGTGTAGAGCACACTTTTAGGATTTTGATGCATTTTTTGACACTTTTTCTAACTTAATGTGGTTTCCGTAGCATAAATTCAGAGTTCGTTCTCATGACCAATGCTCAGGCTTACCTGTGATCAAACCCTGTGCTGTGGAAACCACCTGTGGAGCGAACGAGACAGATACTAGGGGCAGCGGGGCCAGAGGCACCGTGCTGACAGGATGCCAGGCAGCAAGGCTGGAAAGGCAGGCTGGCATCCTAAGACCCTCCAGCCGCAGGAGAGCACAGAGCAGGTGCAGAGTGCTGAGGGCTCACTCCGACAGCCAGCGGGAGAAGGGAGGGGAGAAGACGGGCACAGCAGGGGACAGGTCCCAGCTCCAAGCAGGCCAGGCAGGGGAGACCCGAGCTGCTCCCGGTGGACCCTCTGGAGACGAAGACTTCCACTTGTCACCTCATGTATCTCAAGTGGAGCCCAGGGTCATCACAGGCAACTTCTCCTGTGTAGAAGGCTATTCCCATCAAAATTAGGACAGGTGACAGCCTTGTTTAAAGCAGGGGTCTGGGCTCCCCAGTGGTTACCATGATTCATCATCTTTTACATTTCAAACATTACATTTTTCGTCACACCAAGCCCTTCTCACCCCAGTTGAGGACCAAACAGAAGTGTCCCAGACCTGGGCCAGCCCCGCACCCCAAGAACATAGCTCAGCAATGGCTCCTGGTCCGGCACCTCCCCCCCAGCAAGGAGACAAGCTGTGGCAGCTCCCACAGCTCCCTGGCCTGCCCTCCTATCACTACGTTGTGTGAACACTACGTTGTGTGACCTGCACACCCCCTACCCTACCTGGCCCCTTCCCACAATCTCCCCACTCTGAAGGCTGCCCCAGCCCTCTAAGGAGCCCACTCCAGGGGGATGGGGCGGGGAGAGGGCTCCAGGATATGGGCCACAGATGGGCCATTCCCTCCTTCTAGAAGTCCCTTTAATTTTTTTCCCCCCAACAACCAATTCTACAACTCTCTGGCCCCAGCTGGGCAGCCTACCATTAGGTTCTGTCTGACCCTACCCGGAGTTAGTGCATACCCACAGGTTATTAAGGGCTCGGTCCCACAAGACTGCTCCGCTTCGGACACCCGTTGCAAGTAGGGTCCTCAGGTCACCCACACTTCTGCCAGCTACAAATGTGAGGGCTCCCACCACCACTTTCAGCTTTATTAATTCTCTGGAACAACACAGAACTCAGGAAAATTCTCTATTTCCTATTACAGTTTATTATAAAGCACATGAGGAACAGCCAGATGGTGAGGTACATGGTGCAAGGTGTGGAAGACTCCTGAGTGCAGGAGCCTCTGTCCCTGTGGGGTTGGCGTCTACAGATGCCACCAATTCCAAAGCTCCCCAAGCCTCCCTATTCAAGAGTTCTTTTCTTATCTTCATTACCTAGACGTGACTGATTATACCCTAGGCCACTGGCAACCGATTTCAATCCCCAGACCCCCTCCCCTCCCTGAAGGCTGGGATTCTACAATAGAGCTGAACAGTCCTCAAAACTGTCAAGGAAAGCCTGAGAAACGGGTCACAGCCGAGACTAAAGAGAAATAACAACTACATGTAATGCGGTGTCCTGGATAAGGTCCTGGGATACAGCAGGACATCAGAATTAAAATGTGCGCCATACAGGAAAGGTACTAATGAAAGAACAAATGCAAATACAGAGTATGTAAATAACAAAGTTAAAAAAAAAAATCAGAATTAAATGTGGGACAGAATAAAAGAAATCTGAATACAGTATGCAGCTCAGATAATACCAATGTACCAATGTTGGTTTACTAATTGTGACAATGAGCCACACTGACAAAAAAGGTTAATACTGGGGAAATGTGCTGCAGAAAAGGGCCACTGCGCCCAGATCAGAGTGTTCTGGAGGGTCCAAGCCTGGACTCGGAGTCCAGTCCTGGGTCTCCAGGCCTACAGCAAACCCCGTGTCTGAGCCACTCTCAGCCCCTTCCTGTATACCAAAGAACAGTGCTAACTACAAGAAACATTTGTGCTCCCAGAATATGATACAACCACAACAGCAAATCGTGAACTACTACAGAAACCTGAAGCGGCCAAGTATTTTTATTACTATGCTTAGAAGAGATATAAGGAGAACTCTAACAGCAGAGGGACCTGGACACCCAGACTATTCACACAGTCACTTCCTGCTGCTCAGTGCCCTTCCCATGGCTCCAAAGTGCTAAGCAGCCAACCGGCCATTACTGTTAAAAATTACAAGAATTCTGTTTCTTGGGGGTGTTTTTGTGAATTGTAAAGCACTTTGAAATATATTTCACTTGAGTCTCTAATATTCATAAGAGAAGTCCTAATCTTAACAGATAAGGAACAAACTCAGAAAGGTTAATATGTAAAAAGAATCAGAAAAGGGGTCTGGGCTACTGACACGTGGACCCCTATGAGCCCCGAGTCAGGTGTCATCTCTGCGAAGACAGTATGGTCACCGAGGCTGGGGATAGCAAGGGACCTGCCTGGGGCCATGCCCCGCAAGGCCTGGGGCCCCTCTACAGACACCCAAGAGTACTAGGAGGACGTGGGCCCCACGGATGCCTACGAGTCCGCAGACCGAGCTCGTTCGTGTCTGCCAGACCCTGGCCATTTCTCCCCAAGAGTCCTGAACGGGGCCCAAGGGCACGACTGTCCTCGTGAGCGAACACCACGTTCCGCCAAGCTTCCCCACGACAGGAGCTCCCCAACAACCCTAGGGCTGACCGTCAGCGCGCTCCCTTCAAAAAACTTTCCAAACCCCGCTCAGGACGCCGCGACCAGCAGCCGGGGCGGCTAAGGTCACAGCGCGAGTGAGTCACAGGCCGCCGCCCCGCGCGCGGCACCCACACCCCGACACCGGGCTGGCCAGGGCGGGGCTGAGGGGCGAGGCGGCCCAAGGTCCCAGCACGGCGTGACCCCAGTCCGGGGCCGCGTCCGAGCACCCCGACCCACCCGCCCCCCCACCAGAGGGCCGCCGGGCGCGGCGGTGCCGCCCGGCAGCTGGGGCCCGAGGCCCTCGGCCGCCCGTCCGGACATCCGGCCCCCCGCTCCTGCCCTCCCAACGCCCCTGGTCCGGGCTCCAGGCCTCGGCCCCGGTCCCGGCCCCAGGCCCCGGCGACCCGCCGCCGCCTGCCCCAGCCCCTGCCCCAGCCCCCACCCGGCCCCCGCCGGCCCGGCCCCCGCCGGCCGCGGCCCCCAGCCCCGCGCTGTCGGCGGAGCGCCGGCTGCTTACCCCTCGGGGCGGCGGCGCGGGGCGGCGGGAGGCGGGTGGGCCCCCGGCCGCGGCAGCTCCTCAGTAAGATGGACGCCATGTGCCCGGTCGCGGCGGCCGCTCCGGCCTCCTGCTGCTGCCTCCTCCTGCAGGGGGGCCG